>NW_012142190.1:2293631-2334879 GCF_000956105.1 Propithecus coquereli | reverse complement strand
TTTTTTTTTTTTTTTTCTGTCTTTCTTCTTTCCCTCCACAAATACTGATTGTGCACTGAACACAGCTGCATGATGGCCTTAAGGGCAACGCCCTGGTGCCATAGGGGACAACTTCCTAGAAGAGGAGATGCTTAAGCTGAGCCCTCAGGGATGCGTGGAGCCAACCAGGTGAGGAGGAGGATGTGGCATCAGGGGGGAGGAGGGCCCAGTGGGGTGGAACTGTGTGTGTAGTCCAGAGACCTTGAGTAGCCTGGCATCGCCGTACTGTGAAGGACGCGGGGAACAGAGAGCCGGCGGAGTGGAAGGCCCTGCTGCCCACGCCGAGGAGTCTGACTTCCCCTGGGCGTGAGGAGGGTTCGCTGCGTGGGTTAAACAATGGCGTGAAGGGGCCACGTGGGAAGTTGAAGTAAATCCTGGCCTCTTCTTCCAAAAGGATGAGAGGGAACGTTCCGTATCATCCTGCCAGCACAAGTTAATCATTCAGAGATTAAAACATCTAGGTTACTAATATGCCTTTTACACAGTTTTGAATTGATCCAAAACAATTGAGAATAGTTACATTGAATAGGTTAAATGCTAATTGGTTGTTTCCAATTAAAATTATTATGATTGATTTCTATCTGCACACACACATACACACACACACAACATGATGTGAAGTAGTAAGGACGGGGATGCGTGGTGAGGAGGCAGTAAGCATAGAACACTCAAGCTTGGGCTGTCGGGGACAAGAAAGCCTCTGGCTGGGGGAGGGGAAGTCAGTTATTACGTAAAACAGGAGACATGTAACCAAGTTCATAGGCCAAGGGTAAGGCGCAGAGAGAGAGCTTGAAGCTATAGGAAAGAGCAGACGTGGCCCAGGCGTGGAGAAGACAGGTGTGCTAGGGAGCTGCTCCTCAGCCTGAGTGTGCAGGCCACACCTGGGCATCTGTGGGTGCATGCATTCGGATTCAGTAAGTCAGCCGGGGCCTGAGCTTCTGCATTTCTAACAAGATCCCCCAGAGATGCAGACAATTTGAGATGGAAAAATCTGGAGCTTTGCTTATGGTCCAAGGTCCAGCAGTCTCAGCATCATCTGGGAGCTGGTCAGAAATGCAGATGTTCAGGCCCTGCCTAGACCTGCTGAATCAGGATTCTGCACTCTCATAAGACCTCCAGAGCAGAAGATTCCCAGGCACATTCAAGTTTGAGAAGCACTGCTCCAGGTCCTATCTGAGGCAAGGGTAGATGTTCCTGAGGTCTCTAGGTCACAGTTGCCACTAAAGGGGTTGTGGGTAAGTGGTCCAAGAACAATTGCTATTCTCTTATTGAAAATTCCAGAAAAGAAAATTCTATAATATTCTGTTTTATTAGGACAGTCCAATTTAATGGGGTAAATTCTAAATTCTGCTTCCAACTTGCTAATCACCAAGTTTACTTACATTTCATCCAAATAAAACCATAAGAGCAAGTTCAGACTATTGATTCTATCAAAACCTTATCAATCCCCTTTAAATGTGACCTCCCTCCTGGGCCACCCCTCCTCTCCCTGAGTCTTCTCTGACGTCTTACGGAGCGAGTGGCTGGGCCAGCCGTGCTTCCATAGTTAGTGCTCCTTTCAGGTTTGCACAAGTAATGAATATCAAGTGTGAACACTCATTTCGAATCTGTTATACCAGCACTTGTCCACCCAAATGAATGTTCTCTGTTTTAAAGTAATAATTTATTCTAATGGTGTTGCCATTGCTTGAAGCATTTTTGAAATTCTTTAGAAACTCCCTTCAGAAATTGACATACACATTCTTTTGAATTTCTTCAATAGGGGCATAACTTTGCTCTTTGAGGATAGATTGAATATTTCAAACGGTAAAAAAAGTTTGAGCTGACAATTAAAGTAAAAAATCAAGTTGGGTAATATTATCCTTTAGCCAAAAATCACACTATGACTATCAAGTAATGAGGAAAAAAATGCCCTCATTCTGTAAATAATTTGGGGGCTCACACTCCTGTTGAAATAAATGAATAGCCTCCTATGTCACAGAGAACTTGGGTAAGTCAACCACTTGGATCAATCAATCCTTACATATTTGTTTTGAAACTAAATTTTACAGTTATATGTCATTGATTTTATCTCCGAAACGGGATCATAAGCATTTCCTTTTTGAATTTCTCTCATAGAACTTATTATATTGGTCTTATTAGCTTGTACACTGGTCTTTCTTTTATAAGACTAGAAGACCCTTGAAAGCAAGCATCACGCTTTAGGCACCTTAATGTGCCAGCATCCACCTGGTACGTACCTACAACACAGGGTGGGCACTCAAGCATCTGTTGAATGAATGGAAACGAATTGAATGAATGGAGGTCATTGCTGTCCTACAGGTTCTATTGACCTTCAATGGTTAAAATACCTGCATTAGGTCACATCTATACCCAGAATGAGAGCTCTTTTACCAAGGAAGAGCTGTTCCTAGATTTTCATCAATTTTTAAAGATAGCACAATATGACTTCTTTGTGATTTGCTAATAAAAATACATTAGCACAGTGTAAATTTCCTTATGGGAAGTCAACAAAATTTTGCTAAGTGAATATGAATGAGTGGATGCATTTGGTTCAGTGTTGACTGAAAAAAAGTTTTTAATGATGAAAGAAACCTTCTATATCTTCAGTCCATTCCTGGGGTGATACTAATGTTTTTCTCAATTTCCCTACTTAAAGAAAAAATTCTGTTTGTCAATTTTGTGAATAGAGTTTTTATCTCCTTTGGGAAGTATTTAATATTTGATATCTACCTAAGGTTTGTTTGCACTGGTACAAAACTTATCTTATTGTTAATACTCTTTATTTTTTTACTGATTTTAATAACAAATGTGTATCCTCTTCTGTTATTAAGTAGCATTCCCCTTTTCTGAAAGAACAGTATCACATTTTCTTTCCTTTCTCTAAACACTTCATAGCCTTGTTCTTCAAAAGGCTCTTCTTGAGAAAGTGGCTATGAAAACTACAGGTCTTACTGCAGTTCAGTAAGCTACAAGGCAAATATACCACCCGCAGACCACGACGGAAAGATCACACACACCCTAAATCACGAATTTAATCAACTTGTAGGTTGAATGCTAAGAAAAGTTTTAATTGTGCAAATGCAGTACCATAACATTTCAAATATAAATGAAAAGATCGTCAGTAGTGTCATCAAAATGTGTAATACAGGAACACATTTTTTTAAAAGGATAGAAACGTTACACTCAGGACCCATAAATCTTCCTCATTATAATCATACGTAGTGACTCATTCATGCAGCTTTTTATATGTAGATAGGATGATTTTTTTTCCTTTTGAAGAATTCCATTGCAGCAAGGAGATGAAAGATGTATTGATGTAACAATGTCTTATGGTAACAGTATAGCTTTCTTCTAGCTTGCTTTTAGTGTTAGGGTGGCTAAAAGCTTATTTGAAATACCCAGCTGACAAATGTGCTTTCGATAAGGAGGACACTACCTGTCCATTACCCTTCCCTTGTCATTATCTGGCACCGCATCACCTGGCGCCATTCCACATGGGTCGCTTCATTAAAAGGGAGGCCAAGGGAGTTCAAATCTCAGGCAGTGGGTGGCAGAGTTACCATCCTCGCAACCAGGCCAGTCCTACAGTGAACTTTACCGTGAATGTTTTACCTTTACCTTAAGGTTTTGTATGGGCAGGACGAAAAACACACCTGCCTTCCAATGAAAGATGGCATAGGCTTTTGCCCAGCCAGATTTGCAAGAGAAAAGCACCGCTGACTCCATGCTTGCTGCATTTGAGTCCAAACAGGTTGCCCCAAGTCAGAGAGCCCAAGTCATGACACTGATTTCTGAAGTGTCATGGGTCAATACCCAAGTCAGATGATCCCCAAAAAGGCTGCCAGGAAAGCTCCACTAGATTTGCAGTGAGCTGCATGTGTTCTTTCTCGCTGAGCAAAACGTTCTGGGTTGCAGGACTCCGCGGCTCCTCTGCCTCTTCGGAGAAGCGTTCAAAGTAGAAGATATCTCCCCATCCCCAAGGCCATGGGGCCGAGGCCCTTCCATCCTGGTAACCATAACCTTTAAGGGAGTCAGCTGCATGGGGCTTTCCAGGGCATCACACCCATGGAAGTGGAAGAAAGGAGTCCTCCATAGAAGCCACGGAGGAGCCAGGGACCGGCAAGTGTGTGGGAGTGCCTGCCTCCCACCTCCGCCCACCTCCCACCTCCGCCCCTGCTCCACCCCTGCAGTCTGGCACAGGCCTGGGTGTAGGAGCAACCGCTACAATGTTCAGTCCAATCAGATGAATTGGTTGGGCGTCTCTTCAGATTCCAGAACACTTGGAAACGGTAATTCTGCCAAAAGAGGCTCTGTCAGAGATGATCTGGGTGACAGATTGCAGTTAAAAACGTCATCTATTGAACCTAAAAAACAGTAAACAAGGCATGCATTATTACCATCATTGCAAAAAAAAAAAAGAAAAACCCAAAATCCAACAGTGCCTTTAAAATGCACACAACATGCACACAACATAGCTGTTTTAATAATTAATAGAGAATCCTGGCTTCCTCAGAAAAACTCAAAAAGCTAAACAGAAACATGTTGCTTTTTCTTTTTCAGTGGGACATGATTGTTACTTGCTTTCCTGCCGGCTGGACTAGATTTGCGGTGAGCTGCATGTATTCTTTCTCACTTGATGGCAAAAGTCCCACATTTGGGGAATAGATGCTAAGGACAGAGGCCAGCTTTTGCAGGGGACAGAGCTGGGTTAGCAGCCTTGGTGGCCCCGTGTTCCGCAGGCACAGGAGCCAGGCTCTGCCTGGGTGACAGGCAGCGGGTGTTTCCTGGCTGTGCCATCTGCAGTGCATGATGATGGCTTCCAGGGAGAATCCTGCCCCATTGCTCCAGAGAGGAAGTGGCCCCAGGCCTGGCTCAGAGTAAACTTTCAAGGAAGCACTGCCCAAGTTCACGCGTTCCTTGGTGTCCCTGAGATGGCGGTGGATGCCCTGGGCAGTCTACAAGACACAGGGTGAGCCCCGCCCAGGCTGCTGTGGCCAGTGTGTGAGGATGAGAGTGTCAGAGGAAGGACCCAGAACCTGTGACGCTGCCTCAGGAGGACAAATTAATCTCCCCTCCAAAAGGATCAGAGTATAATGCCCCCCAGGGCTGCAGTGGAGCACAGCACAAGGCACCTCCGTGAGAAATTCCCGGACAGAGAAAGCGAAAGCATTGCGGAGAGAGAGACGAACAGAGAGACACAGAGAGAGAGGGAGAGAGGGAAAGGGGAGAGACAGAGATGGAGACAGATATGGCGGAGAGACAGAGACACAGAGATGAGAGACAGGGAGGGAGAGGCGGATAGACAGAGATAGAGATGGGGGAGGGACAGAACGAGAGAGAGAGAGAGAGAGAGAGAGAGAGAGAGAGAGAGAGAGAGAGAGAGCGCGGAGGGGGGGAATAGAGAGAGAGAAGGAGACAGACAGAGACAGACAGAGACAGACGGGAAAGGAGGGAAAGAGAGAGAGGGAGGGAGGAAGAGAGAGACCACTTCCAGGATAATAAATAGCTAGGTATGAGCATATTTGCTATAAACATTGGAAGAAAGCAACTGTCGTTAAACACAGTTAACGAAGTCTGTATTTTACATCTCAACTTTGATAACACTGCAGCTTCACTGAGAACGGTGCTTTTCTGCACGTAGCAGCAGGAGTCCTGATTCGAGGAAGTGGCTCTCCAGCCAGGACTAGCCCGAGACAGAGAGGACGACTCCGTAGACGACACATCCAGACGAGCAGGGATCGATGCCTCCTGCCTCAGCCACATTGGGGTCCAAATCAAGAACCTGCCGTGTCATTTATAGTTTATGAAATGTAACCTTCTCGAGACTTATTCTTTGGTGGCCTTACAAAATCTGGAGAACCCTCCCTCAACCAGTCATTTTCGTTAACATTCTGCTGTCCAGATGTGCACTCGGGAAAAACAGCATTCTTCCATGAGATTTAAATTATTGCCAATAATATTTAAATGAGCATTCATACTAATTTAAATTAATAATAATCTTTAAAATTATTTTCTGGGTATACTGCACAATATAACCACTACATCAGAAAACTTAAAGGAGCCTAAAAGGAAAAGTCACTATTTCTTTTTGGGAGTAAACATGTCTCACTTCTTACTTTCTGAATTGTATGATATTTCCTTTTATTGATAGGTCTTGCCTTTTCAATTAATTGACTCCCTCTTCATTACGTTATTCTACTCTTTTAGTTAACTACCTTCCAAATGTTCTTGAGAATTTTTAACGTACCTCTGGAAGTCACACTGAATTTTCGGTCAGAGAAACTGCTTCTTCTGATTAAAGGTTCACTCATTTTATCCAGAAATAACTTAATTGTCTCCTTCTTTTCTGGACTTGTACTTGACAAATTCAGAACTTTTCCATTCACTTTCACAGTGGAATTGCTGAGCCCAAACCAGTAGAAGAAATCAAATAATGCGTCAGCTTTGAATTCATATGCAAAGCTCAAATTTTCTCCATTAACCACCTCATTTCCTGGAGGGAAAAAATTCTTCACTGCCTCTTGAAAATCAAACTGAAAGAGAGAGACATTTAATTGACTTCATGGGCATAGCTATCATGTTGACGTTATAGAATTAACAACAGCCCAGATACCCAAAATGTCACACTCCTAATTTTCCTTTCACTGTGACAGATATTTTTTAACTGTTGTCTTTATTTTTTATAAGCAAATCTTTGCATTTATGTCACATTCCATCTAATTCAAGGTTTTGAATTACTTGACAACGTTACATTTATTCTCATGCCATTTCTAATAAGTTACTAAAAACTAAGCTCATTTATTGGCAGCAATAACACTGCAATAGAGAACGAAGTGTCTGGATACAGTTAAGGTCCCGGGGACTCAGCCCTGGCACGAAATGCCAAGGCCCCTTCTGTGTGCTTGGTAGCCTTGGGTTCCCATGGGCTAAGGCTTACCTGAAGCCGGTAGCTTTCCCCAATCACTGAGGAGATGACCATGTCCATCCCTTGCTCTATCTGTCTTCTTATCTTGGGGTGCCTCGTGTTCACCAGAAATGCGTATGTCCTTTCTAGAAATTAGCAAGCAGAGTTCAGAAAGAAGTGTGTCCCTGTGACATAAACCTGCTTCTTAGGATTTGCTAAAGCAGTGGTTCCCCGCTTCTCTGGAGATTTTATTCATTTATAGCCTTCCTTACTGCAAAGCCTAACCAGATTTCTAGAAATGTTTCTGAGAATTTTGTGGCTTTAAAGGAAGCTCTGGGCTATTGTAAAAGCAAGTTAGACAATCAGGTCCCTCCCTCGGCTGCGCCCCCACAACCAGCCCCCCGCTGCAGTTTGTCACACAAGCCTGAGAAATCAAAAGTTCCACTCTATAATTAGCACAGAGGAGAACTCTGCCTCCCCAGCATGTACCCAGCGTGGGGGAAGAAAGTGAAAAATCGAGACAGCCTTGCTGGATATTTAAATCACAACTTGGCTCTCCCCAACACTTCCACGTTTGCAAAGCAGAATATCATCAAAGTCCAGGAAAGGAGGTTGCCCCGTGCTCTGATCCCACACCCCCATCCTCACCCTGTACCCCTCTCTCCCCAGCCTCTCCAGAGACCGGGCATTCTTTCTGCCAAATGGCTAGTCTCGGGTTCCAAGGATCAGGGCAATTTGAGGTTGATTCTCCTCCCTGCCTCTACCCCTAACACAGGCCCAAGTGGGAAAAAGTGTTCCTCCCGTCGTTTAAATAATACCACATCTCTGTCCTGGCAGACAGTTCGTTGTTTCTCCTATTTTGTTTGGCAACCCTTTATGTCCAATTCTGCATAATTTGAGCAAAAGGAAAGTTTACTCATTATGAAATATAAAATATTATTAACCAGCAACCTCTTAACTTTTCCAGCCCCAGAATCAAGCTCCACGTCCATAAGTACTCAGTGTTTGGTCCAGGGAGACACAGAGATACCTACGTTTCTTCCTCTGTTGAAAGGCCATGGACCAGCCATTATTTGGTTTGAAAACTGAATGTTTTACACTGGCTTTGAGATATCTCAGAGCCAAACCTCTAGTCCACCAATAACAAGGGTTTACATCCTCATGGAAGGCATTTAAAACTAATCTTATTCATCTTATTTTTCTTACCCATGTTTTTCTTCCTCCCAAATTATGTTTTGGGGCACTTTAGATATAAACTGTCTCATATCTTCTTTGGGACAAGGGATAAATAGAGCAAGCAAGCCCTTTTATACCTTGAATTACATTTCAAACAAACCAAACCAAGACTGTGAGTCTCATTAAGTACTCAGGGCCACCACACGCTGCAGTGCAGGTTGGGCAGGTTGTGCACTGTACAGATGGTGCCATTCACATTTGCAGACATTGTCTGTTTGTACATATTGTGGCAAATTTCTGGGAACCATTAGTAACTCCCTTGAGGTAATGGTGGCTTTTTCTAATTTGGACAAAAATACAGTTTAGAATAGCAGCAGGGCTGGGCATGTTGCCTTAATCACAATTTCTCAATTTAAAATTGACCTTCTTATAGGCTTCTATGTCATAGAGCCTGTTTGCTTTATGGTTTTTATTACAATTAACCAGCACTGGGTTTTTGTACCTCCTTCCACAGTAGTTGGCGTACGACTGCATATTTTCTGTAGGCCACCCACAAATACCTCCTCGTACCACTTCCTGTACTTTCATTAAAACATTAAGATGGAGCAGTCTCATTCCTCTTTGAGACTCCTCCTGAGAGATGACGCAGGAGGTGTAGTTGATGCAGCTGTGAATTACGTTCCTGGAGAACTATCTGGCTTTCTGGTCATCGTCAAGCCAGAGAACACGCGGGCCTCAGATGCTGTAATGAGCATTGCTTGTTCCTGTGCATTCTGTTCCTGACCTCTCCTCTGGAGAGAACATTATGATTTTTTATTATTAAATGAGCAGAGAGAGCTGCACACATCTGAATGAGAGCGAATGTTCTGGGGAAGTCTATTTGAAATTTGTAGATCGTTTCTTATTACCTTGGACTCATTTTAAGAATGTTATCTAGAGGCAAGTTTAAGAAATCCTACCTCTGTCACAGAACATTATGCCCATGACTTTCCTCACGTATCACTCTGGGCAGGAGGAGGAAGGGAAGATGGAGGCATTTTCATATTGGAATTTGGGTTAATATAGTTGCTACCAGTTAATCTGATTTCTCGGAAGAAACAATAAAAAGATATGTCTAAACATGAAATTCTGACACCATAGCATGAAACATAAAAGCATCAATAGCAGCTAATTGTTTTCTTTATCTTAATTTCCTCACCTATAAAATGGGGATAGTATAAGTACTTCCTAGTTAGGATGACCTTGCATCCTAGTTTGCCTGGGTCACTCAAAGTTTATACCTTCATCCCAGAATGATTATTAACAGTGATGACATTCATGCTCAAAACACATCCCCATTTGGATGATAAGCCTTGCAGGGCTGTTGTGCCAATTCATTTTATCAGAGCATGCCTCAGACATAGTAAGTGCTTGATATGTGATAGGGTGTGTTATATATCAACCTCATCACTCCAGTCATTTCTGCAACCCTTGAAGGATCAGAATATCAGGTCACTTCCTGCCTAGACAGGAAGTAGAAAAGAAGCTAGGAGACACGGGCTTCTTTCCCCAGATCATTTAGGGGTCTATTCTGCAGGCTTGTGCTGTGCTTTAGCACAGCTTGGCAAGGCAGAACCGAACCAAAAATATTTAGATACCTACCTTTTAAGGTGTCTTTTTTGGTCTGTACATTAATAAAGAACAGCATTGGTTTGCTCAGTATGGTTTCCCTGTAGTCTTTATAATCACAGTAGTTGGTCAGTTCCACATACCTGGGAAAAAGCAGAGATAATTGCAAATGTCATTGATGTACCCTTCCATCTAAGTCAGGAAGGGGACATACTGGACAGGTGCCTGCCGCAGCCACAGATCTCTGAGGAAAGTCCCCTAAAGTGTGTCCTTACAGAGGTCACCATATTTTGTACCATACAGATAAATCTCCTTCCTCTGGTCACAGCTGATGGGCTGAGGGATCAGTGTGCAGTTCAAAGGTGGCCGTGGGCCGTGGGGTGGCCTGGCGTTAATGCTTAGCTCTGCAGTGCAGCCTTTACCAGCTGATGGTGGGTATCATCCATCATTTGGGCTAGAAGAGTTCATTTGAAGCTGTAAGAGCTCTAAGCCCTTTTGGATCAAGAATGAATTACACTCAACAAGTGGAATTAGCTGGGTCTCCTCCAGTGGAGTCATGCTGTCTGACTGGTGGGTCTGGAATTTTTCTTTCCTTCTCCTCCCTATTTCCCTCTCTAATCTCAGGATAAATCCAGCCCCCTCCATAGATTACACAATCAACCAATATTCATATGAACTGTTACTAATTCGTATCTCCCCTCTCCTGAGCTTGTGCAATTAAAAAACAAAAACAACCGATGTTGGATTGTTGCCCCTATCCCTGTAAATTTAGCCTCCTTGGTTTTCTTTCATTATTCCAGCCTAGGAAGATCTTTCTGAATCTCCACTCTGTCATCCAAGCATGTTAGCTTTCTCTCCCGGCCGTACAAGCCTTCCAAGCAGCCTTTCCATGTCCCTGCCAGCATTGTAGATAAAAAGACCCCAGTGCAAATTAGCTTCCTTCAAGAAGATGGCTCATTTTCTAACTAAACTCCAGCTCAGATGCAGCGAGGGTGGAGGCAGGCTGAGTGAAGTGTGTGTCTGCCGCAGTCTCTCTGAAACCCCGAGCTAGGTCCCCACTGACAGCTGAGAGCATCCACACAAAGCAAGTGGCCGCTGAGCCGACAGCAAGGGCTGCCTTCGCTACACTGCCGCGTGTCTGCATCTTACATCTCGTCCTGACAGCGCTGAGCCCTTCTTTCCAGCTGGTTGTCCTTCAGGCCCTGACATGAAAATCACAGCTTTGGAGAGCAAACGGCTGCTGCGCGGAGCCACAGTCCTCCAGGCGTCACCGCCACACACACCTGCACCCTGTTCCCAGCACCGCCTCGCAGGGGCCGTGCACAGGCAGTGACCCGGGCTCGGGTTAAGAGCATGCGGCAGAATATCCACCCCGAGGCAGGAAGGCACGGCTTCCACTCTGCTGTCTCCCAGCTTGGTTTCTTACGAATCTATGTCATTATCTTTTTGCTGGGATTGTCAGACCTGATTCTGAGAGCTTTTAAAACCTGACCCCTGATGGAGACTCTAAAACGCTTCCTGCCTCCTATTTCACCAGGCTTTTAAAGCAGTCCCCACCACTACGGCCCTCCCTCTGCCCTGGTGGCGGCTTGGGGGCTGGTCCCTGTGGGGAGGGGGAAGGGGCTAGAGTGTTCCAGGGAAGGAAAGGGGGTGCAGGGGCTAGTGCTCAGGGTGTGGGTGGGGAGGGCAGAAGCAGGGCAGACGAGGGGAATGGAGGAGGGGCGGGCCCGGGGGCCTCACAAGGGAATGGACTGGAGAATGCAGACCCCGATTCTGTAGGGTTCCTCGTCACCCCTGCCCCGCTCCGCCCTCACCTGGGCAGAAGGAGGGAAAGGGGTGGGGTGGGGAACCCTCGGAACTCCCAGCGGAATGGCCCCTGTGTGTGCTCCACATCAGCTGGGAGAGATTTTCCTGTCCTTCTTTGTCCCAACCGACCAACTCCAAAAAGTACTGGAGAAAGGAAGCAAAGGAGACAGCAGAAAAATGGAACCGCCTTTTGCTGAGCTCGTTCATTCTCATTCATTCATTCAACAGCATTCATTAAGCCCCCGAGGTCTGGGCATCAGGTAGGCCTTCACACGTGCCGTATTACCCCGGAGGGGCTCGGAGCCTAGGAAGGGGGCGTGGAGGGATAGTACAGGGTCCCCTGTCCTCACCCATCACCCCACTTGCCATCCATCTAGCCAGCTGCCAGCGAGCTGGCACAGGACAGGCAGGCAGCAGTGGCCTGGGAAGGGGGTTGAGGAGAGGCAGGTGAGGTCTGTGGTTGCACAGGGACGTGGGGATGCGGAGGGACAGAGGGGGGGACCCTGCAGTCATAGAGGAGGAAAAGGGCAAGTCTGCCTGGTGCAAATATCAAAAAATAGCCGTTATGCTGGGGCAGGGCGAGGTGCCATCTGTGATCCATGCAAGGTGGGCTTCACATACTCCCACCTCCCTGTTTATCATGGAGGTAAGTTGTCATTTCAGCACTTTACTATATTTCTCAAGGTGATTCCTCTATTCTCTCAATATCAGTTGTCAAGCACACGGTGTTTGTGTACAATGCACCCAGAAAATCTGCAAGTTTTGATGACTTTTCTGATGACACAAATGACAGTGCAGTATGTCCCTCTGCCTACAAAATCGATTGACATCCGATGGGAGATATCATCGGATTTTGACATCATCAGATTTTCTTCCAATGAACCCACAGCTTAAAGGAAAAAGATAAAAATCTCATCTTAGAAAAATGATCACTGCTTGGGAGAACAATCAGTTTTCCCTAGAATCCTGTGGGAAGGCTTTTCTGAATGCTGTAGGGCTTGCAGAGCTGTTATTTGGCCTGATCAGAGAAGTCACATTTTGAGCGTAATGTATAACCTGTGCATGAATTATCTGTTTTTGGAGTCTGAATTTAATAAAACATCCTGAATAATAAAACTATGTGCAACATAATCTAATCTAACTTTGATGATTCGGAGGCACTTGTAGGACCCTAACGAGCTGTAAACCTCATGACAGAGCATGCCAGTTATCACTGCACCACAGATGTGTGAAAACGCTGCTTATAGGAGAGCTCTGATACCAGAATTTACAGACAAGAGATATGGCATGATCGCTACTTAATAAGCTATCTCAAACCAGACCACAAATAAGAAATACCTCATTAATTCATCCATCCACAGCCTCCCAGTTATGGTCTAATTGCTAAACAACTTGAAATTCTAGTGAAATAAATAAATAAATCTGAGCATTCCTTTGAAATTTACTGTTACAAAATTTAGATACGTAAGTCCCCAAAATACAAAAAGATTGGAGGATCTAGTTGTTAAGTCACACAGGTATTTAAGTATCTGACACTTAATCACTCATTTTAGTTCAAGATGAGCCTTAGTAGATTACATTAGGGACTAGTTATTTGATCTTTAATCGTGAATATTTCAGAATGACTCATGCAAATATCGCCTCTTTGTATTGAATATTTATTATATTTGCTGAAGCTATCATTAGGGATGAAAAGCAAACAGTTTAAGAAAGACAGTTCCTTTAAACTCTCATTTCTTCATTGCTTTTACCCTACCCCTCAAATGGTTCTAGGCTAAACCTTTCTAAGCCTGGCTTCAATCCAAAGATTAAAAGGCAGGAAAATGTAGTGGGAAGCACAGTGTTTCAAAATAAGATCTAATTCGTGTCCTAATTTGCTGGCTAGGTGAACTCAGTTCCAGAGGCACAGCTCACTGTGACCTTCAGTGAGTTCCTTGATCTCTCTAAACCTGTTCCCTCATCTGTAAAAGGGCCATGACAGTATTTCCTTCCCCATGGTGATTGAATGCAGTACATGTAATGTAGACATGTGTACTTGGACCCATAGCAGGTGCTCGATAAACATCACGAGCATCTTTAATCCTGGACAACTCGACTGACCCACTGGGTGAAGTTCTGTAAGCTTCTGATTTTCAACCAGGGCTTTGTTCATTTGAGTTACCAGGAAATGAGGACAATATGAGTATGTGAGAAATGAGCAACAGTTTCTCCTTTCTTGCTCTAATTTCTTTCCTCATTTTTCCAGTTTGGAAGGCTAAAGGGAAAGCTTAATGAACGCAACATCTGAAAGATGGGACCAAGGAACAGCACTGTGTTTTGCTTCTAGCAAATCAGGAGTGGCTGAAAGATCACTCCCCTCTAAGACACACCCCTTTCAAAGCTGCCCCAAATTTACCCTTGGCTCTAATAATTTTCTGCTCAAAGACAAATAGGAATTCAAACTCATGACCTCCACCTAAAGGGTGTGTGTGTGTGTGTGTGTGTGTGTGTGTGTGTGTGTTTGTGCGTCAGCTAAAAATATATGGGCAGCAGAGCAGAGAAAAAGAATACACACTGCAATAGTCTGTGCAGAAAGCCCAGAAATTGCTTGCAGCTTTCATAATCCTTTGCTGTGATGCTAACAAAAAGCTTGCAGCGACATTTTACTCTTGGGTGCAAACAGGATGGCCCCGCCATGAGTTTCCAGTGTTGGCGGGACTGCCTTATGCAGAGCCTCACCCTAAGCTCTCAAATAATTCCTTCTCTTTCACTTCCCCCGCCTCCTTCTGCCCTAACTCTAGTGAAATTAAGTAAAATTTTCCGACTTATCCCTTTGATGTCTGTAGCTCACACAGACATTATTCAAGGATACCATGTTCATTCATCCATCCATTCATTAAGCAAATATTAACACAGTACGTGTGAAACTTCGAGATGGGGCAGAGAATGAGTCATTCATTCGTGGATGCAATAAACATTTACTGAGCACCTGCTCTGTGCTGGGCCCTGGGGACACAAAGATGACAAAGGAAACAGTCTTGCCTCTAAGAAGCAGAGAATCTACTGGGGAGACCGATAAGAAAATACCCTATTTCAGTATGAAATGATAAGTTCACCTTGTTGCTGAAAGTGTGATCCTTAGACCAACAGCACCGGCATCACCCGGAAACTTGTGAAAATGCAGCATCTGGGCCCCTCCCCAGTCTTATTTAATGAGAATATGTGTTTTAATGAGATCTTCGGAAGACTTTTATGCTCATTTAAAGTTTGAGAAGCACTGGTCTGAGATAGGGTCCCTGCCACTCACAGGGATGTATAAATGCCAGAGAAATGCATAGTTCTCTGCATTCATGTGTCCAAGCTCCACTGGGTTCTGTCCTGGTCTTTTAAACAAAAGGGACCACGAGGGAGGAGCCTGAAGGTAGAGCCACGTGTTGAGGTGAGACAGGTAAGAGGAGAGAGATTGTTCTGTCAGGACAAACACACTCCCAAGAGGTGGGCAAGAGCAGGAAGGAGTTGAAGACCCCAGAAGGAGTCACAGCTTAGCCCAGCCTTGGGGACTGCGGGTGGCTGCATCCAGGCAGACAGGCAGGCATGTGGCCAGGACCAGGGGAGCTGACAGCAGAAAGTGGACCAGAGTGTGGTTGGTACGAATGCAGAGCAAGGCTCCCAAGGAAGGCAGGCGGGAAAGAAGGCAAGGTGACATGTGGCTTTTGAATCATCAGATCCGAGAGGGATTTCTGTCTCTGTGACCTCAGCCAGAGTTTTAACTTTGCTGAAATTCATTTTCCTCACCTGTAAAATCTGGCTAACAAAAGGGACCCCACAGGTGGCTAAGAGATTAAATAATGTGTGTAAGACGCTTGGCTTTGGGACTGCTTACTTATAACACAAAAGCTAACATTCGTCAAATGATCAAAATGTGCCAATAACAACTATTTTAAGGACTTTACAAATGTTAATTCTGAACAATAATTCTATAAGGCTGATGGTATTATTATTATTATTATTATTCTCATTCTCCAGATGAGGAGACGGTGTCCCACAGAGATTAAGTACATTTCCCAAGGCACTCAGCTAGTAAACAGCAGAACCTGGCAGGGGTGGGGAACTGGGGCCTTAAGGCCACATGTGGCCTTCTAGAACCTTGAGTGCGGCCTTTCGACTGAATCCAAATTTTACAGAACAAATCCTTTTGTTAAAAGGGGTGCAGCAGAGAAAGATGAAGCTTTTCTTGCCTCCCTTGGTGGTTAAAAAGGAACAATCTTGAAAACAGAAGGCTGCAGATTCCCCACCTATGGAGGGTCTCATAAAAATTGTAGCCCAATACCTGGATGGATGGTTATTATTCCATCATTATCATGTGTCCTGCTGTCCTGGGCAGGTTACCAACATCTAAGGCCACATCCTCTGTGCCTCCCAGCCTCGAGTCAGGATCCCTTCAGAGAGCTGGGCCTGGGCACCACACAGAACCCAGCACTGCCCACTTCAGGGGCAGGTGAGGCTTCCCCCAGCGAAACTCCACATGTGTTCCAGCCTGACTCTGTCCTCACTTTACCCTGTGAGTCCCAGCTCCACCTGGCCTGCAGTCTCTGCCCTGGGTGGCTGCCCCGAGGTGGGTGTGACTGTCACCCATTTAACAGGATGGGCGGGGGCAGGCCTTAGCTCTGCTTTTAGTAGCTTCCTTCAAACCACTGCACTTACTTCCTCTTTTAGGCTGATTGAACAAGATGTGCACTGGCTGATGCAATTTCAGTTATTTATTTGTAAATTCAGGAAATGAGTGAGAAGGCAGAATTATTTCAGGTCCTAGGCAATTTGCTGAAAGCATAGGCACTAGAGCCTGACAGTACTACTGGTTCTACTCTCACCAGCACCTTACTTAGGTAAATTGCTCAAGCTGTCTGTGTCCTACTTTTCCCACCTGTAAAAAGGGAAACAACACCACTGCAGATTTTGAAAGCTTTTGTGAGATAGTACCTGTGAAATACTTTGCTCCATTCCTGGTACTCAAGTAAATAGTATTAGCCACTATTATTATTGTTGTACTGCTTTTTATTACCCAAGCAACTTCTTTCATGCCAGGGGACCACCAAAAAGAAGGGATTAGGGGTCGTCTATGCCAAACATTTGCCATCACACCTCACCAAGAGACTGCTTTACAGGAAAAAAAGGGGCTTGTGTGTGTGTGTGTGTGTGTGTGTGTGTGTGCACGCAATGCCATAGTTAATGGTGATTTGGATTTTCAAGTATTGAATGAAGAGCTCCTTGGATGACCATTACATATACCTGGTATCCTGAGCAAGTTTTGTTTGTAACAATGGTGGAAATCTGGACGTTGAAAGAAAAAGATAACAATAAAGATCTTGCCACATATCCAACAAAATAGGACAAATATTTTTCAAGTAGGCTCTCAAAAGAGCTTTAAAGTCCTTGGTAGCCATCCCTAAACTGTCCCACCACCTGAGGTTTTCTTCATTCATTTAGTAAGTATGTATTTAGAAAAATGTTCAAGTTTCAGAAAATGAACCTGAGTAAGCAGGGCCACCCAAATCACCCTCTTGCTTCTGAGTGAATGATCATATGAATGTTAAGGTCAGTGGCTCTTCGCCTTTTGGGGTTCCTTGGGGAAAGACCTCAGGAGAGCTACAGTACACACTTCTGAAGACTCAAAAGGAAATCCTAATTACACTGTGGGCTTATCCCACACACCTGTTTATTCTAGATGCTAAGCTGCCAGAGGACCATTGCTGTTTAATTTTCTTTTGTGTAGGAGGTGTTCAATACAAGAGTTTAATGACAGACTCGAAAATCATTTTAAATTTTGCAGCACTCTTTGCTATGATTGGGGGAGCTGGTTCTGTCAAATTCTGTTGAATTTTAAAAACTGAATTAATTAATAGAGCAAGGATTCTTAACCTGGATCCAGGTATCTCATGAACTACATGAGTGGTCAACAAATTTGGGTGTATATACGCATTTCTTAGGAAATGGTCTATATACAATTCTCAAAAGCTTTATAGTCCAACATGATTAAGAATAATTTTGTCTTTCTCAATCTCAAACCATTGGTGGCTGCTCTTAGTTAGAAGCCATCCCACACCTAAGACAGGAATATGGTGGCCAAAAAGAAGATGAAAAAGTTGCTGAAGTCCATCAACTCTTGGCTCCAACTCATTATGACAAGTGGAAAGTATATGCTGGGTGATCGGCCACCTCTGCAGACCGTAGAAGAGGCAAAGCAAATCTGGTCGTCCTCACCGCCTGCTCAGCCTCAAGGAAATCTGAGACAGGGCTATGCCATATACTCTCACAACTGCCGGCCGCCACGCCAGGGACAATAACGTTGAGCACAGCATGTGGAAAATACTATAGGGTGTGCACCCCAACTGCCATTGATCCCGGGCATTCTGAGATCTCTAGAATCGTGAAGACTAGTGAAAAGAAAATCATGGAAACCTTTTCTCTAATAAAACTGGCCAGAGCTTGTTTTTAAAAAAAGAAGAAGGAAGGGAGGGAGAGAGGGAAGGAAGGAAGAAAGGAAGGAAGGAAGGAAGGAAGGAAGAAGGAGGAAGGAAGGAAGAAAGGAAGGAAGGAAGGAAGGAAGGAAGAAGGAGGAAGGAAGGAAGAAAGGAAGGAAGGAAGGAAGGAGGAAGGAGGAAGGAAGGAAGGAAGGAGGAAGGAAGGAAGGAAGGAAGGAAGGAGGAAGGAAGAAAAGAAGGAGGAAGGAAGGAAGGAAAGAAGGGAGGATCACAGCTTTGGAAGAATACTTTGAGGGAGGACATTTTATGCTATCCCCAAAGGCAAAGACAATGGGGCAAGTTTGGCAGACCAGAGGAGCAGCAACTTTAGATGTTTAAATTCTGGCTTCAGAGTGTTCCCCACCTCCTGATCCACAAGGGCAAAACCTTTTGCTGCTGCCCACAACCCAGTCCCCCCGCTAAGTCTAGAAGGCTGTCTCCGTTTAGACCAGATTCCCTCCGGGTCACCCTTCAGGGCCGCACACCCAGTTATAAAAGCTACCTCCCGGCTATGTGCTCCCTGAGGAAGAGAGATTGTGCCTCCCATCACCCCAATCATTTCCAGAGATTCCTTGCTAGTTCCCAGGGCACAAAAGCCCTCACTTGATTGCTTATACAAAGAGAACTTGTAATTTGTTGTCTTGAGTTTGCACCTTGGTCTCTGTCACCTGGTCATTGTGACCTGGTTGTTTATTCTAGACTCTAAGCTGCCAGGGAATCACTGTTGTTTCATTTTCTTTTGTGTAGGAGGTGTCAAAACAAGAGTTTAATGACAGACTTGAAAATCATTTTAAATTTTGTAGCACTGTTTGCTAGGACTGGGGGAGCTGGTTCTGCCAAAAGCCTAACCTATGGCTTCAATTCATTCTGGACACTTATTTTCCATATCCTGTTCTCAAACACAATGGTTAACTCCCTTTTAAATCTTTGCAAGTTTGATTTCTGACTCAGTTCCTCCCACGGTTCCCTGCTTATGGTTAGGAATTTTCATTTCACTAAGAAAGGGAGACAGTCTTGCTGGGGAATGGTTTTTCAGGCATGCAAAGCCCTCACTATCTTTGTTCGGAAAAGCAAGGCTTTTCTCCCAGCAGTTCTGAAGAAGGCATGTTAAATATCTCATTTTGTTTGTTTGCCCCTCTTGGCTCCGTCCCACCCACAGCACGCTGTCTTTCCTATAGCAAAAGCGTTATATCTTCGTAGCTGGCGGCTCACTCATTTCCGAATCAAACTCCAGACTGCATTTGCCGCTTCCCGGCACTCAGCCGACAGCACAAAAGTGCAAGAGGGCTTCACACTGCAGCCCCTTCCCCAGGGTGACCTCCGGAGACCTGCGGCCGTGCAGAATCAGGCATGAAGTGCCCTCCTCCTCTACCCCAGGGCACCAAGGCCTGCTGCAGATGGATGGACCACATCCCTGCTGGCTTCATGTATCCACCAAGAAGGGCTCCAGGCACTTTGGCCACAGCAGTTAAGCACCCTGGGGGCCTCCATCCAAGTAAAGCTGCAGGTTTGGCCCCAGCCTCGTCCCAGGCTCCCGGAAGTACGCTCATTGCTCTTATTTTTCCCAGAACTTGTCCGGGCACTCCACAGTCCACACGGCCCTGGGCGGGACACCCAGAGGCTTTGCTCCCTTCTCAGTCATGGTCTATTTATTTCTCTATTTTTGAAACACTAAAGGACGCCAAAGATGGGAAACTTTGGACTTTTGCACACTTCTTTCCACTAGGTCTCCTCGCTGGATAGCTGGCGGTGCTCAGAATGGTGCACCCTCCCTCCCCACCCCCACACCCCAAATCTAAAGCCAGGGTGTGCGTCTCTCCATATTGCAGACATCCCCTAAAGGGTGTGCCCCCAATTTCAGTGCATCTGACCCAGTTAAGGGGCTCAGTGAATCCCACCCTGCCCTCCTCGTCGCGCCCAGCCCTGATGCCCTTCTGAATGGCTTCAAGCGGTGGTAGCTGCAAAATGCCAGTGCGAAGCGCAGAAAAAGCCAGGGCGGGGAGAGCTTGCAGGCTTCGGGTGACATTAGCAATGAGGAAAACTTAGAAGCGAACGAAGGAGGGGGTCCAGGAGGGGTGGCAGGCAGCGAGAGCAGCCTGGGCTCCCAGGGACTGCAGTGGGGTGGTGTCTGAGGGGACCAGGTGGCGGGCCGGGGCTGCGGCGAGGCCACCCACCTCTTGACGTAGCTGCTGAGGCGGTAGAGCTGCCCGTCGAGGCGCACCAGGCCGTCGCAGAAGACGTTGAAGCCCCCGCGGGCGGCCGCAGGCCCCCCAGGCCCGGGCACCACGAGCTGGTCGCCGCGCAGCTGGAAGGCGCCGGGCTGCAGGCGCAGCAGCTGTGCCAGCGGCAGCAGGGCCAGCTCGCAGTCGCACGTCCACAGGCTGCGCAGCTCCCCCGAGGAGATGGAGGTCAGGCTCGGCCTGGCCACCGGCTCGCACGCCACCCCCGCCATACCCCTGTCCTTCCACCGCCTGCTTCTGTCCCGGCCCCGCCCGCCCTAGCCTGCACCTGATTGTCCCCAAGAGGGGTCTGGCGCCCCGCCTGCTTCCGCTGCGCGCAGGGGTCGTCTGTCCGCCCGGCCCGGGCTCAGGGGACGCTCAGGTGCCCGCCCGCTCGCCCCGATGGCCGCCCCTCTCAAGCTGCCGCCCGCCGGTGAGGAGCACCGCAGCCACCGCGCGGAGAAAGCGGCCCCGGAGCAGCGCGGCCCGTTTTATCCGCCCTCGGGGCGCCCGCCGCGCCCCTCCCGGCCCACGGGCACGACCTCAGACGCCTGGGGCCGAGTTATCATCGTCTCATAACTTGGCACGCTCCCGCCTGGCCGCTCCTGCTCGCAGCTGCCAGGGCTTAGTCATGCCCCCTGGGGTCCGCGACTCAGCAACGCCCCGCCTGGGCCCCGCCCTGCGCGAGGACACTGCCGGGGCTGGAGGTGGAGACAGCGCCCCCGGGGAGCGCAGCACCTCTGCGGACTGATTGAGGGGGTCGCATGGGCCCTGCCCCATCTTCTCCACCCAGGTCTAGGGGCTTTGGGGGGGTGGGGTGAGGGGTGGAGTGCAGCGCTGGAGCTCGGATCCCCACCCCAATACCCTGCCTGTCTCCCAGCTTCAGTTTTCTGCTTTTTTCTCTCCCTCCAGATCATACTCTGCAGTTCCTTCCTCTCAGCCTTTCCTTTTGCTGGTTCCTGGTCCTGGAGTCCCTTCCACCTGACAGCCCCACTGATGGTCCTGTCACTTTTCCATAAAGCCCCGTGGGGGATTTCATCGCTGTGCTTCTCTTGCTTCGGCTGCGCGGTGGCCCCTAGACCGTGGGGTGCCATGCACCATGCCTCCTCCCCTGCCTCCCAGGGGTGGTGAGTGCCTTGAGTCCCGGAATACGTTCATTTGTTCAGTCTATAAATATTTGTGTGCTAGCTATGTGCTCACTGGTCTCCTGAGGTATGAAAAAAACTACTTCATTGAATTTAATTAAACAACTATTTCCAGAACATCTATTAGGAGGTAGATAAGCTAGATTCTGAGAAGACTAGAATAAAACAACACAATCCCTGCATTGCAAAACTTACAGTCCAATTGAGGGGCAGACAAGCCCTCCAGCAACTGCAACACACTAACTGGACAGCTCTGCTGGGGCTGAACCTGGGTGGGGTGGGAGGAGTATCTAGCCCAGTTTCTAGGCTTCCTGTAGTACTGTGATTTAGGACTCTAAGCTAGATCCTAAAAATTGAGTAGAGCTTGGAGAATGTCTTTAATGTGTCTTTGTGTGTCCCTAACATGGACTCTTGAGTGGGTTTAATTGAATAGAATGAAGAGTCCTTCTGCCATATCTTATTTAAATCTCAGAATATAAATGAGCTCCATTCTATTCTCTCCAGGAGCCTACATATCGTTTCTCCAGACATGATTCCTTCACCCGGTATCAATCCCCATCTCTGGGCCTCTCTGAACAGATCTGATTACCGATCACGCATTGATTACTACTGAATCAATCTTTTGCAGGGAAAGAAGGACGCTGTCTTCCCGTGAAACGAGCACCCATGGGGTTCTTTTGCAAAGTGAAGTTTGAGGATCACTGCACGGAGCGGGGCTGAGACGGTAGGCAGGACTCAGAGGCTGGGGCTGTTTTCACAGGGGAGGGATGTGGCACCAGGAGCTAGATCCATCATGCCCTATCTGGGAGTTTACTCTTGTCCCAAACATTTATAGGATCATCGTTATGTACCAGGGACCATCTTAAGCTCTGAGGTCACACATACAACAAAAGGACCCAATAAATGCTACAACAGCTGTATGAACTAAGTACTGTGAGAGCAAGGTCAGAAGAGTGGTTAGTTCTGCCTTGGAGGCCCCAGGAAGGGTGCTCAGAGAAGGTGACACATAGGCTGGACTTCCAATAGGAAGTAGGAGCTCCCAGGTGCCAGGTGAGGAAGCACCATCGAGAAGAAGTGGGGAGAGAAGATTCTGGACCAGCCTATACAAAGAGAGAGAAGACATGGTCTATTTGGGAAAGAGTGGAAAATTTTAGGTGGCTAAAGCGGACTGTGCCTATTTGGGATGAGAGGGGTGAGTTTCATAAGAGTTGGGACCAGAAAGGGATGTTGGGGCCAGATTGTGACAGGCCCTCTGAGTTGTCTAGGAATTTGGATTCTCAAGGCAATAGAGAACCTTTGGGTGTTTTTAAGGAAGGAAGTGACGTAACTATGCCTGAGTTTAGATGGATGTCTTTGGTCATGACCATGCAGAAGATGTTTTGAAACAGGAAGTTTGGAGGCAGAAACTAGTTAGGCGATTGATGCAATAACCCTGGTAAGATATAATGAGGTTCCGAACTAACAGTAGATGTGGGAATAGACATGGCAGGATGAGTTTTCAACATTTTTGCATTAGGGTCAGCGGGATTTCATGAGCAAATAAATGGAAAAGAGTAAAGAGAGAGACAATTCGTGTCTCACTTGGATACCTAGACAGATGGAGACACTGTTAATGAAGCGAGAGGTCAGAGGAGAAGCAAGAGGTCAGAGGTCAGGTTTGGGGAGGGATGATGATGAGTTCAGGTGGGGACATACTGATTTTGAGCTACTCATGGAACATGAGGGTGGAAAAGTTCAGGAGGCAAGAAGTTAGCTGAGTCTGGAATAATGAGATTTAAAAGTCATTAAATCAAAAATGGGGTTGAAGCCAGAGAAGTGGATGGGAGTATCTAGCTAATAAGTGATAGGGTAGGAATTTGAACTCAAGCCTTTAGTTTACTTCAACACACGTTTGTTGAGCATCTGCTATGTTCAGTGCTTTGCTGGAGATAAAGAAGGGAATAGAAGATGGCTCCTGTCCACAAGTGACAGGGAGGAACGCAGGCATGAGCATGAACTAGTCTTCTGGCACCATGTCCAAACATGTGGTCGAAATCTAGTTATATTTTGCTTACAACATGTCTCTGACCTAGAAGGGAGTACACCCTCAACAACCACGACAACAGCTACAAAAGCTGCTTTCTCAGTTAGTAAGTCAATGAGGGCAGGTCCACTACAGAGCCCTCGCCAGCCCCACCCCGTCCCCACTCCACACATACTGAGCTCAACAACTACTGACTGTTCTTAGACCTGCACTGCACTGCCTGTGGACAATTTGGCTTTGCTGAGGGGTGAAATGTTACATCAGAGTTTTATGTCAGAATTACATGCACTTGTTTGAGATTAACATAGCAGTCCCTCCCATCAAAATCTGTGTCCCTTATAGCAAAATATCGACACTTATTATCTGAGTAGAAAGATTAAAAGAGCTTCTTTTTTTTTTTTTTGCTTCTCCACAGTTCTTTGATTCTACAATTTTCCTGCATTTTCTAAATACATGTGTATTGTTTTGTACAGAAAAAAATGATGTTGAGCATAATAAAAACATTTTAAAGATGATTTCCTGGTATATTACCTAGGGGTGTCATTTGATGCAATTTTCAGTAAGACACCTGCATTTCTTTGTGGATAATTTATGTACTACCAAAACGCCAGAGAAAGAGATGAAAAAGTGAACAGAAAAAAATAATATTCAATATAATGTCAGCCATTGCTAATCAGTGGAAAGCTAGAGAGATCATACCATGTTTACTTTCTTTCTCGTTATCAAAGTAGCAAGCAGGCAAACATAATCACTACTGGTGAAGACCTTTTCAGTCTTATTCATGTTGTCGGTTTGCTTACACGGTTGCGTTTATACTGTAGAATTTCTTTTCTGTTTTTTACATTTAACGCTATATGTATATTATGTTTTGAAAATTGCACTGTCATTGTAAGTAGTACTATGCTATTTTCCATCTAGTGTATGTTCTATTGTTTGTCTAGACATTTCTTTACTCTGAACACAGATCACTTCCAGTTTTTTCTTCTAAACAATGCTGCAATAAACATCTTTGCACTTTAATTTTTTTCTGTATCCAAACTCTCAGAAATGGAACTATGGGGACAAGTGACATGAGAATGGATATGGCTCTGGAAACATGCACCAGGGTTTGCCAAAAAGATTTGTACCAATTTGTGTTCTCACCAGCAGCAAATTCTAATGGTTTTAAATCTCTGGTACTGGGGTGGGGTATTGAGTAACTATTTGCATTTGTATTTCGTAGATTACAAGTGAGGTTAACAGTTTAGCTGTGATGCTACTATTCAGATTTATAGACTGTTCGTGGCAGAGCAATCTGTGGCTATGCCTGCAGTTAAAGCAAGACAAGATAAAGACCTTGCCATCCTTATGTGCCCCCATTGGGGTCATTGTGCTTTGGTGACATCACCAGCTTGCAGGCTCAGTTTCTCAGCTTTGGAGGTCTGGAGTTGGTCAAATTCAGATAACCCCGTTTCAAATTTACCAAATGTACAACAGACTGAAAATCAATTCTGCACCACTACTATCCCATTCTTAGATTTTTTTTTTGCCAGCTTACAAACATCTGCAGGTTTCTCCTATCATAAACAAAAATAACTCTTTAAACATTTTTGCACCCCATCTCCCTTTTTAGCTACGTTTCCATCTCTCTTCTCTCTCCAAACTCCCTGAAAAAGCTGTCTAAATTCCTTGCCTGCCATTCTCTCCTCGATGCTTTATACCTTGACTTCTTATACCTTGACTTCGGTGGCCTGTGGGGCCACCGAACTGACCTTCTAAATCCCCGGTGACCTCAGTGTTGCCAAATCTAACAGACACTTCCTGTTTTGATCTCACTAGACCACATTTATCCCTGCAATTCTCTCCTTCCTTAGCTTGTAAAGAAGTTGCACAATGTCATGAAAAGTGCCAAGGTTTTAGGGTTTTTTAAACCTGACTCCAATACTGCTACCCATGTCACCTGGAACAAGTTTCTTAAACTCTCTGATCCTTCATTTTCTCGTCTCTAGAATTAGGCCAATACAGGGTGAGGCAGGACAGCAATGTGGTTACAAGCACAGACTTTGGTGCCTTATTACCCAGGTCGCAGTTCCAAGTCTAGCTCTCTGACCCTGGGCAGGTCACTCCTATGTGTATGTGCTTCAGTTTTCTAACGTGAAAATAATGGAGTTTGTGAAGATTTAATGAGCTATTGCAAAGTACTCCTAAGAAGTGTCTGGCACATAGTAAGTGCAATTATTTTTTTAAAAGACAAGGTCTCTCTATATTGCCCAGGTTGGTATTGAACTCCTGGCCTCAAGCAGTCCTCCTGCCTATGCCTCCTGAGTACCTGGGATTACAGGTGTGAGCCACCACACCTGGCCAGTAAGTGCAATTTAGGTATTTGCTTGATGTCTATATCAGGGGACTTCTGTAAGGTTTCAGTGAGATGACAGCCCACATGTAGCATCCTGTATGGTGCCTAGACTTCAGTTAATAGTGCCAGCTCTCTGTCTTCTCCTGGCCTTCTTCCCTCTTCTTAGGACACTCCTTTTCCTGGGTGATTTTGTCCAAATCTTTGGCTCCAATGACCCCATATAAGCTGATGATTTCTGAATCTCTAGCTGCAGGCCAGTCTTCTTTTCAGATTCTCCAACCAATACACCCAACTCCCTGCTCAATCTCTCCACGTGATTTTCCCTCGGCATCTCCAACTCATCATCTCCCTTTCGCCCTGATGTGCTCCTTCTCCTGTTCCTCATCCCAGGGAGGCATCCCCATCCCTCAACCTGGGGCTCTGAAGGCATCCTAGACTGCACCCTCTCACTTCCTCTTCTGTCCTTCCACCCCAGTCCTCCCTGCCTAGTGGCTGCCTCCGCTTGCTGACTCTGCCATCTACAAACCTCAGGAATCTTTGCTGATCTCCCACCTCCGCTGCCACTGAGTTTGCTTAGCCTCCATCACTTCTCCCCGGGACTATTTCAGCAGCTGCCACACCAGCCTCACCTCCCTGAATCCCTCCTCTCTATGTCCTATGACTGAATCGTGTCCCAATTCATATACTGAAGCCCTGACCCTCACCACGCAGAATGTGACTGTATTTGGAGATAGTTAGGGAAGTAATTAAGGTTGAATGAGGTCATCGGGGTGGGGCTCCAATCCCATAGGACTGGTGTCTGTATAAGAAGAGGAAGAGACTCCGGGGGTTGCAGGCTGGCAGAGAAAGGCCTATGAGAGTCCAGCAAGGGGCAGCCGTCTGCAAACCAGGAAGATAGCCCTCGCAGAAACCAGACTTGCACCTTGCTGTGGTTCCAGTGTGTCCCCCAAAGTTCATGTGTTGGAAACTTAATCCCTAACACGACAGTGTTGGGAGGCAATTAGGTCATGGGGGCTCTGCCCTCAGGAGTGGATTAATGTCAGGAGTGGGTACGTCACGGAGAGACTGGGTTTGTTATACAACTGAGTTTCACTCTCTCTTACCGTCTTGCCTACAGCCATGTGCTGATGCAGCCAGAAGGTCCTTGCCAGATGCCTTCTAGCACCTTGATGTTGGATTTCTCAGCCTCTGGAACCGTAAGCCAAATAAATTTCTGTTCTTGTAAATTACCCAGTCTGTGGTCTGTTACAGCAGCATAAACAGACTAAGACACACCTCGATCGTGGACTTCTAGCATCCAGAACTGTGAGAAGGTAATTTTCTGCTTTTTACACTGTTCAGTCTGCGGCACCTCATGATGGCAGCCCAAGCTGTCTAAGACCCTCCTCACCATCAGACACACACCCTTTCCTGAGGGCTGGAGTCACATGGCTTGCAGCTCCCTGAGGGTGCAGCCGGCTTTCGCTCAGTGCTGTGCACAGGCTGTTACGGCTGCACGGCCCCTCCTCTCTTCGCAGAACCTCACTCATCTTTTAAGACACCTACTCAAGGCTGTTTGATGCCCCTCCTCCTTGTCCCATGGGACAAATGATACATGCCATGCATGCCTTTAGCATGTCATTTACTGTAAGTGTTATGTTATTGATTTACTTGGTCTGTCTTTCCCACTAAACCCATTAGAGAGAAGAAAACTGTTTCTCATGCCTTTTTATCCCTAGCACAATGTGGTCTCACAGAAGATATCAAATTTATTTTACTGAATGAATGAATAAATGAATGAAAAGCAGCATTGTGTCATGGTTATATAAAAAGTTCTCAGAACAGTGCCTGGTGTAACTAAGTACTATTGAGTGTTTGTTAAATGAATGAACAAAATATACTGAATATGCTTCAGATCATTCTTTCTGCAATTGTAACTGTAAAAAGTCTTGTGAAAGCTACAGTAGGAACATATGGGGGAAATAAAAGCCCAGATTTGCAAAGAGATCTACCCCTGCAAATATGTTAAAATTCATAGTTGTTGCACTGATTCCTGACAACTTTAGTCATGGCTGAACTAGAATGGAAAATTTTACTTCTTTCCCTCTGTGCTTACCTCATCGGGCTCTGGCTGTGTTATTCTGAGTTCACTGCTTCCTGTCGGCCCAAATAAACACCCGGTCTCGGTGGCAGGGTTCACACGGAAGCCTACCCAGACCCATCAGTCCATCCCGGTTACGTATGCTCTTTGGCACTTCGGTTAAACCTCTTTAATTGCTGGTGGGGCACTCAGTGCTGTGGGGCACGGAGGCAAATGTAGGTTAGGATGTTGCAGCAGCCAGGAGCATCTGGCACATGGAGAGTCTAGAGCAAGCACAGATTGAGTGCAGAGAAGAGCGAGTGTGCTGATGAGAACCACGTGTGGGAAGCAGGGTACCGCTCAATTCTGCAAACACCGGCGGAGTGCTTGCATGGGCTGGGTGCTTGCGACTCAAAGACGCCTCAGACCTATTCCCTGTCTCCAGGGACCTCAAAGTCAAGCCAGCTACAAGCGGCCAATGACTGTTGGAAGAGGAGATGAAAGAGGAAGGAGGGGCACATGGGCACAGGCAGATATGTAGGAGAACGTCAGGAGAGAGGATCTCTAAGCCCAGGAACAGAAGTGGCGATTAGGTATAGGAAGCAACCAACCGCGCATCTAGAACTTTTAATGTGGTTGGGTGCAGTGGAAATCTCTTTTGAAAGGGTATGTTGGAAAGATTTTTAAATTTTCTGTATAATGTTTTGACATCGTAAGAAGTCTTTTTGGCTGAATAGAGACTGCCCTTCCCGGATCCAGCCAATTCTTAAAGGACTCAGCCTTTGATATGCAAACTAACCTCCTAGGAACCAGGTCTCTCCTCTCTTTGGCCCAGGCACCCAGGAGGCAATACTCTGCCCTCACCATGCCAGGACCAGGCGCCAGGCAACTAGAGACCGCTCTCAGAGCCAGCCAGGATTATCCAAACCAGCCAATGCCAAGCCATTCACCCTGCTCTGCCCTGCCTTTCCCAGGGAAACTGCAAAAAGGTTGTGGCCTAAACTTTCCCCTCACTTTGTCTTCTGTCTGCTCCACCCTGGTGTCATTCCCTTGTGGCCCTGTGGGAGTGCCCTGCCTCCTGTCTCTAGGACCTGTGAGTCTAGCAAACTTTGTTTTCTACCGGAGTCTCTCCTATGTCTCCTCTTGTGGCCGTGCTTGACCAACCATCTCATAAAAGAATACAGAACAGAGAGACGGCTCGTTGTGATGGTGGCTACAGAGAAGATTCCCACTCTGGCCAGGAAGTTGCGCTAGAAGGACTCTGAGAGCCTTTTCAACTCTACAAATGTATTATTCCAAAGTGAGTAGATTGGGAAAGCCAAGAGATAGACCCAGGAAACCCCATAATACCCTCAAAATCATTGTTGCCCCTGGAAGAAGCCAATGGACCAAGCTGTTGTTGGGATATCACATCTTATATCCCCTGTATCCCAGTTACAGCATCAACCATGATAACAATAGTGATAATGGCTAATCTTTAGTGATGGCTTCTCTATGCCAGACGCTGTTCTAAGTGCCTTCAGTGGGTGATCTCATTTAATCCTCCAGGCTAGGGACTATCTATATTCCCATTTTATGGAAGGAAGAGTAGAGGCACACAGAGTACCAGTAACTTGTGACTTGCCCAATGTCATCCATGGGTACAATGGAGAAGCGCTTTTCATAAACCCCTTCCTACCCAAGGTGGCTGAGCTGACAAGATGGAAAAGATGAAAAGGGTCACTCTTCCCATCTGCCTGGAATCTAGGACAGAACAGGCAAATGACAGTCCACTGGCTAACTTCAGCCTGCTGCCCATGTTTGCGTTACCATGATTAAGAATGTTTTTTATTAGTACATTTTTATAGGAATTGCATTGAGGCTGTAGCTCATGTTGGGTAGTGTTTTTAAACAGTTGGAAAAAAACAGGAAAGAGTAATAATTTTGTGACATAAAATTATATGAAGTAAGCTTACCTTTCAACGTTCATAAATAAAGTTTTATGAAAACACATCCACATCCATTTGTTTATATACGGCTAGTTCCATGTGACTACAACAGGCTGAATAGTTGCAACAGAGATGGTCTGGCCCTTAAAGCCCAAAATATGTACTCTGGACTTTTCCAAAGAAAGCTTGCCAATCCCGGCTCTAGACACCAGACTGGAGTTTAGAGTAAATTGTTCTCTCTTCTCTAGACAACACCCGGCCCCCATCTCTCTCTCCAGAACTTAAAGTACACTCCCGTTTAAGTGACAGCAGACCAAAAAAGAACAAAAGCCACACCAAAACTCCAGACTCCCCTATCCTCCAAGTCCTTTTCTTAAATAAAAAAAAAAAAGTAACTTTATGTAATATCCATTTTTCTACTGTTCACACTCTGGCATGTTGGTGGTGGCTCAACTGATGCATTTGTTCACCCAGCCACTCATTCATTCCACAAACACTGCGTGAGCCCCTTGGCCCCGGTGCGTTCCAGGGTGGGTGAGAGGCTGGGGAGTGGACACTCACTTCCCACATAGTCAATGTCACCTCTGGTCTTAGGCGCTGACCTGCATGTTCAGGCACATGCTTTGAACTCACACGGACCTGCGTTCAGATCGCAGCCCTAGCACTTTTGATCTCTGTGACTATGTACCGACCACTAAACCACTGGGCCCTGAAAGAAGTGAGGATGCTCTTACCTCCCTCCCACGCCTGCTAGGAGCAGTCAATACGAATGGTGTGTGGAAAGCACTTTACACAAGGCAGGGCATAGGACCGACCCCCAGAAAATTGTGACAGTCATCACCATGACCATCATCATCACTATTGTACTGAAGAATCTACACAGGTCCACCTTAGAGCTGATAAAGATGACGTAGATTTCAGAAAAAGCAAGCCCTACTGTGCTCTCTTTTTAAAAATTATTTATTTAATAACAGGAAACACAGTACAATTTCTAGCCCCCTTGGTATTAGTTATAATCTCAAGAGCCAACAGGATTTGAGTCAGAAAATAAAATGAGAATTTTCCTCACACCAAGGTCCTCTGGGATTCTGAGAAAACACTGAGCAGAATAAAAATCTTGGCAATGCCTGGCTGACAGCAGTGGGAAGGGGGGCTCCTCACACAGGGCCTCGAACTCCTGGCCCGCACATCAGGTCTTTGGAATGCTGGGCCTCGTGCAATAATTCCTCTAGAAGAAAAAATTGGCAGGCGTGGAATCTTCAGAAAGAAATGAAATGCAAAAAAAAAAAAAAAAAAAAGGTGAAATATGAAAGAAAAACTAGAAGTTCACAGCTAGAATTTCTCCTCTTCGCTCACTCTAGCCCGGGCAACAGAGTAAGACTCTGTCTCAAAAAAAAAAAAAAAAAAAAAAAAGGCAACCCCCCGCCCCAGTACATTTTTTTTTTCTTTGTGAGGCTTCATAGTCAAGGGCTGAGCAGAGAGCTGGAGTCTGGAAGGCTGGGCCGCCCTTCCTTGATCTCATTTTAGCCTGTACATTACCAAAGCAGCCAAGCAAGGCGGGGAAGAAATATTTCCTCAGCTTTGCAACTTTAAACAAATTTGTAACGCTTTACCACTAAGTAATCTGGGTTAAGGTCAGAAAAGTCAGAACATATTGATTCGATTTTTTTTAAATTAATAAACAGAAGTCCCCTACCCAGAGGTAAGCACTGAAGGCCAGGCAGGGTGTGCCCCAAGCCTTGGTCTGTCCCTGTAAAGCAGAGGCTCAGAACACACCGTTTCACCCAGGACGGCAGGGTTGCCGTGTAAGACCGGGGACTTCAGAGCCACACTGCCTGGATTGGAATCCTGCTCTGCCATTTGTTAGCTGTGCAACTTCAGGCAAGTGCTTCTCTCCTTCTGCCTCAGTTTCTTCATTTGTAAAATGCAGTTTATTATAGCACCCACTTCTCAGGGCTGTAGAGAGCATTAAATGAATCGTTATATGTAAAGCACTGAGAATAGAAACTGGCACTGTTCCTCTCTGTGTATATATATAACACATATGTATGCACACACATATATGTATGTGTGTATCCGTTAACATATATGCACATTTCTTAAATATAATTATATCAAACTATTCACAGTACTGTTGGTAGCCTTTCTTTTGACGGCCTAATTATGACGGCCCATGTTGTCAATATTTTAAGTTGTTTCTCATTTTTCACTATTTTAAACAAAAATGCTGCCACTTAACATTTTTGTACTTGGATCTTTGGCAAATTTAGTCCTATTACTTGCTGAGAATTCATTCCTAGCCTGGATCAGATGTTATGCTCTCTTTCAAGGATTTTCATACATAATGCCAAATTGCTCTCCAAAAGATGGTACCACTTTAAATTCCCAAAAACATAACACAAAGGTGCCTGTTTTCCCAAATCTTGTCCACACCGGGTGTTTTCATCCTATTTTATTTTTCTTCTATCAGTTTGGAGAATTTTATTTTTTCAATCTTTTTTATTTTGTTACTGGGAAGGTTAAAAAAATTTTTTGTTTATATTTATTGGCCATTTTTATTTTGTCTCCTGCAAATTTGCCATTTATATCTGTTATTAACATATGTAGTCATCTTTTCTTTACTGGTTTGTAAGAGCACTTTATATATTAAAGATATTTTATTTTTCAGTTTATCATTTGCCCTTTTTTTGCTTTGTTAAACTCCAAAGTATATCAGAGTATATTTTTTACCGTTCAGAAGTTTCACGTGCGTTGTGTGTGTATGTGTGTGCATGTGTTTTAAACACTCAAATCTAGCAATATTTTCCGCTATGACTTTTGTCCTGGAAGTCACAGTCATAAAGTCTTTCTCTACCTCACCCCAAATTATAAGAATATTCTTTTTTATTTTCTTCCAACCCATTTATGATTTCCTCCTTACACTTAAAAATTGAATTTATCTCAAAATTATTTTGCAACTTAAATCTAATATGGGTGGTTTCTCCTCTAGACTCAGTGATTCTAAAAATTAATCAGTATCCAAGTCTGTAATGAATATATTAAACAAAAATCTGTCAGTTTTTTTGAACACCAATGTTCTCCTCTAAAAAACAAAAATAATGAAATCTCCTCTACTTGTAATATTGTGAATAACCATGTTTTAAAAACTATCGAGTGCTATAGCAGTATACATAATTATCACCAAATCCAACTTCAGGATGTGGAAGGCGTGAGACACAGAAGTGCGAGGTTTGAGAATTTCTCCCAAGGTCTGGAAGAGAGAATACTCAGCTACAAGTTTCCCTAATGTGAATGACTGATAAGCTCACTAAGGTTCCTAAGGCAGGTACAGGGAAGCATTGAGGATTGTGTAGGGGGATGGTCTGAGTGTGTCAATGAAATTTTATACCTTTAGAGTATCACAGAATTGAGTTATATAATGTCAAAAAAAAAAAAAAAAAGCACAAGATCCAAGTTTTATAACATAAAAAAATAAGAAGTGGCTAATTATCAGGTATTTCAGCTGGGGGTAGGGTGGGGAACTTGCATTCCCTTAGTTGTTTTGATTCTTCCTAAACCTCATGCCAAATCTGGCAGCAGTATGCAAAACTGCCACCTCTATGGCACAATATTTGCAAACATTCTCCCTATATTTTTCTCTAATCAGGATAGTGCAGAGAAGAGACAGAACAGAAGTGGGAGGCCAAGCCACCCTACTCTGCCCCAGCGTTCTGGGCTCTGCACGGAGCTGCGTCCACCCACACCCGAGCCTTGACATGCTCTGTTACTCGGCCACCTTTGCCAGAGTGGCCAGAGGGGGCGCTGGTGAGAGCTAACTGCCTCCCACCGTTCTGCTTCTTCCTTTGGTCTTGAAGATGAAGAAATGATGCCATTGATACCTGACTACAAAGACGAGAGAAATTACCCAAGGGGAAACAGCACCAAGTTTATGAGTGAAGAGTTAAGAAACTGTGCTTAAAGTTTCTGAAAGGATACCGAGAATTGCTGAATAATCCACAGTCATTCATCTCTTTTACAGTTAGTTTGTTCGAGGTCCTGAAGGACATTATCGGAAACATGAGACATTCGGAATGGTATTCAAGGATGTGAACTAAAGCTTCCCGAATTCTCTGAGATGAAAGCTAGTACATTTAGCAATAAGGGATACAAGAGGGCAGTGTTCCACTCTCATTATGGAGCTATGATTGAATTTTGAGTAAGAAATCTCGATTCTCTGCAATGTGCCCTTCATTTTTTTTCCTTTCTGTGCTATTGGACACTCTGAAGATACACCTTTTTTTCTTTTAAGAAAAGCAAGAAATAAGTGTGACAACACTTTTTTAATGAGTCTAAGTTTGTCCTACTTATATAAAAAGGACAAAATAACCGCTACCCTTTCTTATGTGTCTGGCCTTATTAAGGTAAATTTTAAATATTAGCAGTTTTGTAGGTGAAGAAAATGAATCTCAGAGAGATTAGTTTGTCTAAATTGTCAAAGGTAGGATCTGAACCCTGCTTCATCTCACTCCAAAGCTTTTGCTCTTTTCACTACTCGGGGCTGACTTCCCCAAACTTGACCTCTAAAACACAATCATACATTTTTCTTGTTCTCTCTGCTCCTTGGGCAGGACAGGAAAAGGGGAAATGGAGCCTTGCTGAGTTTTTAAATCCAGAAACAATTTTCATCCATTGAGTCCATGAATTTAATTCTCTGAGGTTTCTATTAGATATAAGGAGCTAAATTTCTTGGTTGTGTCTTCTTTCATTCTATCTCTAGGAAACTACAATTCAGGCTATTTTCCTGACTACTTGGTTAGTTAGTGCCTCATTCCCACAGGGTAATCTTCCTTCTATTTTGTTGTTACTCTACAATCTGACAGTCTCAAATCTATATATTGTCTCACCCATGAAGTATGGATTTTTGATCTTCTATAATACATATTAAAACAGTAAAATTCAACTCTTAATGGTCCCCAAGAGATTTACATGAGAGGACATCCTAACATACTGCCGGAGAGAGACTTAGTCATTGAGAAGAATATAATTCAATATTTGTAAAGTGTTCAGACAGCACTGAGCACTTACAACATTAAACAACTGGCATGGCCCAACAATTGCCCATTCTCAAGGCAAACAAGGCAGAAACTGTGGATATATGCAACAGAAAAGGGATCTTAAGGCACAAAAATCCTCCCTAGCAAGTCATTGCAGGACTTTAAATATAAATACTATAATCCCTTAACTGATTGAAACTTTAAAAAGAGCATAAGAACAGGGTTCCTCACTTCCTATTCCTTTGACATCTGGGTCATAGCCACAGCCAGGAGAGTCCCATACAAAGTAATTAGAAAGCACCTTTTCCATAGGTGTAGCTCATGGCCATTATATTCACTGCATGTTGAAATATTTTGGTTTTGGGGTATGAGGACCCATCTTACTAAGTCATCAGAGAGAACTTTGGGAAGTACGTAGGCTTGATAAACAGGGCCAGTCATGGCATGATAAGCTCATGATGAGCTCAGAGAATGTCAGTTCTGTTAAAAGAAAAACTTTAGAGAAAATAAATTTAACAGAATTGACTTGAGCAAAGAATTATTCATGAATCAGACAGTACTCAGAACTAGAAGAGGTTCATAGAGCTCTACATTAGCAGCATGAGCAGTGGCTTTTATAGACTGAATGTGGAAGTATAGCACAGAAATAACTTGGTTGGTTACAGCCAGGTGTTTGCCTATTTGGACACGGTCTGATCTGTTGACAGCCTCTGATTGGCTGAGGCTCAGCTGCTTGCAGTTGACGGAGTCCAGGTGTTACAAAAAATACACTCCTAAGTTAGGTTTCAATTTGTTTATGTACAAGTTAGGTAGCAGTTCATTACGTAGGAACTCAAAGTACCAGGACAGCCTTGGACCAATGGTGTTCTGCTAATTTAACAGTTCTCTGCAAATGAACTCACAGCCCCAAAATAAAAATTTCAAGGAAGGTCCCGAAAGGGTCCCAAGATTCTAAATTTAAAAAAAAGAGTAGTCTGTCATGATTGGAGGGGTCGGGCTATCAGGATGCTGGTGCCAGCTATCAAGACTATTGTGCTGCTGACACCAAGCCATGATAACAACATAGGTGAGTGGTTTTCACACCATGCTCCGTGGAGCCTCGGGTGTTCCCTGGAGCTTCCTCACAGACCTTTGGGGTCTCCACCCCTGCTTCAACCAAAGGGCTTCACTTTATCTCTGTTACATCTTGAACTTTTAAGATTTTATTTGTAGACTTCCCATTTCAAAATGGCGACCAAGACACATAGTGCTAACTCTCCTTGAGCACCAGGTTTTCAGACATGTCTTCAAGGTTCATCCACATTGTAGCATGTGTCAGAATGTCCTTCCTTTTCAGGGCTGAATAACATTCCATTGTAGCTTATACCGCATTTTATTTATCCATTTATCATCAACAAACATTTGGGTTGTTTCCACCTTTTGGCTATTGTGAGTAAGGCTCTATGAACATCGGTGTACAAATATTTGTCTGAGTCCCTGCTTTCAATTCTTTTGTGTACATACCCTGAAATGAAATTGCTGGGTTATGTGGTAATTCTACATTTAATTTTTTGGAGAACTTCCATACTATTTTCCACAGCAGCTGTACCATTTTTTGTTCCCACCAGCAATGTGCAAGGGTTCCAGTGACTCCACATCCAACTTGTTATTTTTTATTATTACTTTTTTTATTTTAGTCATCCGAGTGGGTACAAAATGGTAGGTGTCTCATTGTGGCTTTGGTTTGCATTTCTCTAATGATTAGTGATGCTGAACGTCTTTCCATATGCATATTGACCATTTGTCTACATCTCTTCTTTGGAGAAATGTCTATTCAAGTCCTTTGCCCATTTTTTATTTGGGTTGTTTTGTTGTTGTTGAGTTATATATTCTTTATATATTCCAGATATGAATCCCTCATTGGATACATGATTTGCAAATATTTTCATGGGTTCTCTATGGGTTGCCTCTTCACGCTGTTGATTGTGTCCACTGATGCTCTCGAAACCCTCTTTAAGCCCTCACCCCCTGTACCCTGCCCCTTCTCTCAGGCTGCCCTGCACCCCCATGGTGTTCGCTGGTCTCATGGGGGCTCCTTGGCCCTGTATCCTGCTGCTTCCCAGTGTGGGCTCCATCCTGGTGAGGGGTGGGGGGAAGGCAGGTGCTTCAGCCCCCACCAGCAGTGCTGCCCCAGGTTCTCTTCTAACATACTTGAAGCTAAACGCAAATCCCATCATGAGAATTCGCTAACACCTTTTTAAAATATGCAAATGGTTGTGAGCTTATTTCAGAGCAACTTTTTTTTAAAAGGAACCTATATATTTCTTAAATCTAGAGAATGTAACAACTCCTCTGCCACAGCGCAAGGGAAAGAGGTCTGTGGAAGACGGACTGATGGTGATTGAGCAAGAGGAAAAGGCAAGTCGCTGCCTGAAGCCTTGTGGGGGGACAGTAGGGTGGCAGAGCAGGACGCACTCCTGAGGTCCGCGCTGGGCCCCACCCTCTGCAAAGCCTCTGCTGGGGGCCCAGGTGGTCCTTGACCTCTGCTGGGGAAGGCCCCCCGGGGGACGTGTGCTCTGCCGAGGAGAGAGAGTACATTCCATGTTAGCAAACGGACCAGGCTGGGCCCTTTAACTGCTGTGATTTGGGGCCGTAAATTCCCCTCAGTAAGCCCCAGTTTCCTATATGGAAAATCAAATCGATAATTGTAAAATTTTACCTTTTTGTTATGTGATATAGTTTACAGCGTGTTTTAGTATACATCATCCAATTTAACAAAATAATACAGAGCAAAACACTTTGAAAAGAATAAAATGCTTAACATATGTGAGGAATTTTTCCTCTCTTTGAAAACTGCTCTGGGTGGCTCGGCTATTGTTTAGTTAAGGGAATTAGATAATTTTGAGACATGGCTCCTTATCTTGCGTAGACTGAAAGGCAATTAAACAATTATTCATGTCAGAATCCGAGGTACAGAAAAGGCTGCTTCAAAGGGTCCACTCCCAAAGTGAAAAGCAGTTGAGTAGAAGCAGAGAGCAGTATATAATTTCCTTCTGGAAGGAATATCCAGTCCATATGGCCCCAAGCAAGAATTTCAAACTCATCTGTGGGGAGAAAGAGACAGAAATAAAGACTTTAACTTTTTTTACTCTGATTTTTCTCAGCCATTTTCCGAATAGCCTATGGAAACCATCTGTTCCTCTAAACAAGAATGAGCTAAGAGACGGAAAGGACGATTTGATCTCTGTGTGTAGGGATTGTCCAGCCATAAATCAGTGTCTTTTTCCCAGAGGAAGGAGCCAGCAACAAAAGTTGGTCACAAAAAGGACATTGAACTTAGTAGTCTCTTCGTTCTTCCAGTTGCCAATAGCAGAGACAACCATAAGAGACTGTGAAATGAAGTTACCCATCCCGCTACCCAGCGGCAGGCAACCAGGACTCCGGGCTCCCTGGCAGGAGAAATATAAAGTCAAAAACAAACACAGCTTGAATGTAAACCAGTGCCGTTGCCCACAGCTGCCACCACCTCCTCTTGTCACCATTGCCGTTCCACGCACCCAAGCCCCAGTGTCTTCCTCGGCCTTGCACGTTTGCTTCCAGGGAGTGGAAACACAGCCCCAGGCCCGCCTTGTTGCAGTGCGTGGGCCCATGATGCGTGCACATGTGTTATCTTCACACACACTGGACCCTCACCAGGCAGCCAAACACACACAGTCCTGCAAACAAAAGGAATTTCAAAATAACTCCGATCTTTTACTAATTTTCCCCAAAACCAAAGAGGATCCATATACACAATGCGCAGCCTTCCTTAAAGAAGCGTCCTCTCCCCTGTGTTTCCAGCCCACTCCACAGGTTCTCATGCCACGACTCCACCCTAAACCTGTCCCATCATCCAGCCCCCGGCCTCTTTTCACTCCCTCTCTCCATGCTCCGCTGCCTTCACTTTTTATTATTGTAGCTTGACCAAGTGTCTATCCTGCAAGATTTCTTCTTTTTCTGGAGGGGGCAATGAGGAGCGATTGGGCTTGGCCGAGACAGAATGTTTTTGGCAGGCTCAGTGGGTGGAGGCCGTGAACCGCATTCTGTACAAGGCATCGTAGGAGCCTGGAGTTCCTTTCCATCCTGGCTGGGAACCCAGCTCCCCGCCTCCGCCAGTCCATCAGCCTGGGAGCAGTGACAACGCCAAAGCCTGAAGTCCTGCCCAGACTTCTGGAAGAAGCAGTGTCATGGAGTAAAGCTTGGTTGGAAAGATTTGGAGAAGGTTAAAGGAGGTTCTCTTGCTGCCTCCCCAGCCCCACTGCAGCCCCCTCCTGCACTGCCATTGAAATTCTTTTTCCAGAGCAAAAAAATGGTGACAGTGGACAGCTGCTGCCAATGTGGGTTTGTTCCAAGCCCACCCCACAGTCATGCCTCCCTTGGAACGTCCTGGAATCGCAGGACATGGAACGGCGCCCATGGAACGGCGCCCACGGAACTGAGTGGGACCACAGTGCTCACTTCTGAAACCGCTCTCCTCGTGACCTTGGGGAGGGGAGGGGCAGACTTGAAGAGGAGGGAGGGCAAAGTTGGGACTTTTTTTCCTCACTAAACTTAACCTTGGTTCCAAGAACAGATATCACTGTTAGAAAGTGTGTCTCAAGTGAGCTTGTACTCAGCCTGGCGAACCTTGGTGTGATACGTGACTCTCGGCATTAGTCATTCCCTGCTGGGAAGGAGGTTAGAACTCCAGAAACAAGGCTATTGCAGAACCGGACGGTGTGGGTCACTAAACCACAGGGGAAAGGGTGGGGAAGCAGCTGGCGCCTGGCTTAAAGGTCATGAAGCATTATTTCTACTTTAATATCCAGAATCCAAGTGGAAATAAGCTGAGAAGGTTAAGATCTAAGTGAAAATTAACAAGGGCAACTGTGCCATTTGGACTCAGAGACGTGTTTGCTGGAGGAGAATGCAAACCACTCTGGCTATCTGTCCCTGAGCGCAGCTGAACAAGGAAAGGCATTAAGAAGGATAAATATAAAGAAAAGTTGCCAATTATTGGCAGAGAATGCCAAGAAAAGTTGGTGGAATTCCCTTTTGGGGGGACCCTGGGAACAGAACAGACGTAGGAGTTAGGTGCAGATACACCTGTAAGTGAACAAACTTCATCCCCTGGGACAGTGACTCTGTGCTGTGGGTAACCCTCAGTTCTTTAGGCCACTCCAATCTGGGTGAGTCACTCTAGGGCTTTGGGATGCAAGAACCATGCTAACACATACCCTCAACCTCCTTTCTGCCTCCAGCGTCTCAGGGAGCTCACATCCTGTCCTTGGTTGATTAATACAGATTTCTTGGCTCTTCCTAGGCTGCCAGTTAATGGCCTTAATTTGCCAGTTCTGGTGCTCATGGTCACTCTTGCTTCCAGCAGGGGTGGGAAATCTGTGGCCTTGGGACCACCTGTGGCCTTCTAGGTCCTGAAGTGCAGCCTTTTTACTGAATCCAAATTTTACAGAACAAATCCTTGTATTAAAAGTGGTGCGGCAGAGAAAGATGAAGCTTTTCTTGCCTCCTTTGGTGTTTAAAAAAGAACAATCTTGAAATAGTGCCCACCCCTGTCGGCTGTTGGTGCTGGCCTTCTGCTCTGGGTGCTCCTGGGGGCGGAGCTGCTTGCCTTACCAGCGTTTCTCATGCACGGAGAGGGCCTTGCTTTCTGTTTGTTACTGAACTTCCCTGGTAGAGCCAGCACAGGGTTCCCAATGGCTGAAGGAAATGTGAGGACACCTTCCCCAGAACACCCAACACACCTCCCTCGACAATCAACGCATGTTCCAGGACAGACGCTGTGAGCAGCAGCAAACATATAACAAGAAGTTGTCATGCACTAGCAACTATGCACAGTGCTTTGCATAGGTGACCTCGTTTCCTCTTCACTTCACCCTCATGGGGTGGGTACTGTCATGGGGCCTCTCTATTCTACAGATAAGGACACAGCTGTGCAGAGACCCAGCACCTTGTCTCTCTGACCTCAAGTTGAGGGGGAGGGTGGCCCGGTGCGCTTCTCATGTTTAAGAGGAATTTTCATTCTGTTACATCAAGTGTTCGTCAGTCATCAAGGTGATGGTTCCCCAGTGGATGTCACTGGTGTGCCTGATGTGTGAGTGGACATTAGGCCTCACCACATGACACATGCTGATAGTTCTTGGTTTTCTTTTAGTTACAATGCAATTAAAAAATGTGAATAAAGGCTTAAAAGATAGGGATATGCAGTCTAAACAATAACAATAGCTAAAATATTGAATATTTAATGTTGCCAGGCTCTGTTCTGTGAGGACTCGGTCCTCATAACAACCCTGGGAGGTAGGTACTATTATGATCTCCATTTTCCAGGCACAGACAGGTTAAGTAACATGCACAAAGTTGCACAGCTCTTAGGTGGAGAAGCCAGCGTTCAAATCCAGTGATACATAAATGCACATATAAGAACAACATCTATTGGATGTTGGGCAGGGGGGAGG
>NW_012142190.1:2258588-2293224 GCF_000956105.1 Propithecus coquereli | reverse complement strand
AAATAAAAAATAAATCAATAAATAAATATTAAAAAAAAAAATCCAGTGATAGTGTGGGCCTATTCCTTGCACATGCCAAATACGACAAGGCTTTCAGGCTTCTTCTGTGTGTGTTTCTTATCACGCTTGGGGAAAAAATACACCAGAGAAGGCCAGAATTAAAATAAGACACATAAGAAGTAGCTAAATGAGGGGTTCACACTCAGTGAGTGCTGTGGAGTCCAGGCTTTGTGCTTGGTCCTTCCGCTCAGTTTAGTGGTGAAAATGATACTACACATAAAAGTGTAACAGGAAAGAGGCAAGCACCTTAAGAAGGATACAGACACAGCCCTGTGGCAGCTCGGATGACAGAAGAGGCTCTGCTGAGGGGATAGGAGCAGTGCAGGCAGAAAAAGGACTTCATGGTGGAAAAGTGTCCTGGAGTCTAGAAATAGTGAGTCACTGAGATCCAGTGGATCAACTAGGAAGCAATAAATGACTGTAGGATGGAAAAAAAAAAGAAAACTGTTTGGCCTTATCAGAACTCTTAGCAGGTGAAATTTAGCAACATTTTTAGCACACACGTGGCCTTCAAAAGCCCTCGGCAGTGTCCCGTGGGCAGAAGAGCTCCACACATCTGGATGTCCCGGTTTGCACCTGCTGTCCTGGCATCCCATCTGGTTAGCAGCCCCGTCCACTCTCTCCTGGCATGGACAATAAATTACATGGCCACCCTGTACCTGGCAAATTGAAAGGTAGGGCCCAACACTCGGGTGTATTAAAGGTGTTTACCAAGTTGCGTTTTTAAAAGCCTACATCACAAAGCCTAGCTAAGCTTTATAAAGACGGGTCTTTGACACTTGTACTTGTAAGCAATTGCAACAACAGTTGGTTTTGGAGCCAGAGTCATTTGTTTTCTTCCCCCTACCCCATTTGACTGAGGTCCCCAACCCCTGAGCCACAGACCAGTACCTGTCCACGGCCTGTTAGGAACCAGGCCGCACAGCAGGAGGCGAGCGGTAGGCAAGTGAGTGAAGCTTCATCTGTATTTACAGCCGCTCCCCATCACTGGCATCATTGCCTGAGCTACACCCCCTATCAGATCAGTGGCTGCATTAGATTCTGCATTATGGTGAGTTGTATAATTATTTCATTATATATTACAAAGTAATAATAATAGAAATAAGGTGCACAATAAATGTAATGAGCTTGAGTCATTCCAAAACCACCCCCCACCCCAGTTCATGGAAAAATTGTCTTCCATGAAACGAGTCCCTGGTGCTCTCTGCTATTTGGTCTGGGCCCAATTTCATGCAAAATAATCCTGCCAGTATCTGCCACAAAGATATGCAGGGAAAGTTGACCCTTTGATGAATAAATAGTCCCCATCTATCTGAGTCAGTGGATAGCAAGGAAAAAAACTTAACACAGTTAAAACACACACTGACACAAACTGATCTAATTTTTAATTCAAGCCCGCTTTTGAATTTGAAACAACTAAAGTCAAAGAAGTTAATTAAAAACACACAGAGTTGTCAATGAGTTTAAAAATAAAACATAAAGTACTTTGAAACAATGAGATTTACTAACTCTGTGGTAGACCAGTTGGCTCGTTTTTTGCAGCTGAGCTACTCTGTCTGTATATGAGCTAAAGTATCTTCAGGAAAGAAAGAAAATTACAAAGTGGTCCCAGAACAGAGAAAGCGACAGGGAGGAGGCAGCTCTAACTGTCCTTTCAACTTCGAGATGCAATCTGTCTATGGGGCTCCCTTGGGCGGAAGCGCAAGCTCTTTCTGTTAGTGAAGTCTGATTTAGTTGATTGATGCTGTGTTGTTGCTGGGTTTTATTACTATGTGAAGTTGAAAGGCCTGATGTTAATGCATCTTAAACTTCAAGACTTAAAATGCACGTTCCCGTTTAAACTCGCCTGTGCTGGGCAGCGTGTTGTGATTGGCCGGGCGTCCAGCTTGTGGGTTTCTGCCATTTCCTAATGCATGTGGTATGCTTTGAGCATCGTGGACACGAGGAAGCTCGCTTTTTCTCTGGCTCTCTTCTGATTTTTCTGGTTCTTGTTCATTGAAAAATGGATAAATGATGATAAAATATGATTCATAAAGTCCTACCCCAAAAGCCTTATATTTGAAAGAATGTGGAGTGAAAACAATAAAAATAAAGCAACTTAATTTCCACTATGAATCAGGGACAAAGAACCTGGACCTTCCTTGATTTTGGATTCCAGATTCTAAACATTTCGTAAATAAAATACGACCAGCTGGGTGAAGTGCAAGGTACATACCATGTGAGTTACGCACAGGGGGAGAGATTGTTTTAAAAAGTTCCTGCTGGCAAAATCAGCCTTACTCTCATTGACACTTTTCACCCTGTCAAATAAAACCATTCCAGATTGTGAGGTCAGAGATACTTCATGGTACATTTTAATATGAAAGCTTAAAATTTGTACTTAAGAGTAGGGTAAAACTTGATTATATTCATCAACTCTCCATTAGGGGCTTCACACGCAACTATATTTTTAAAGAAAGAAAAAGCATGTCACATGTCACCTTTGTATGTGTGTCATCTAAACGAACACCTGGAGGTCGGTGTTAGATGTCAACAAAATGCCACATGACAGAAATAACGTCACTTACATATAAACATATAGTTGTACTTCTGTAAATGCATATCTTTTTATCCTCATAGATATTATGAGATACATACAAGAAAGGTTATCTCATAAATAAAATCAAATTTATTTTCAGACACTGAGAGTCTGAGAAGACCCTACTTCTAGGGAGAAAAATGACCTTCAAATATATTTGCTTTATGCCTATGTGATTCCTGCACACTTAAAATGTGACAAGTTGAAACTATGGCATAAATATTCTAACAGAAATCCCTAAGGAAAACAAACTCTTTATTCTAATTAGTCTGGTGGCTATTTTCATAGTCAAGGAATGCCAAAGATATTGATTTTATTCTAAACACACACCACCCTGTATTCATACCTGGGGTGGAGCAGAAAGAGTTCCTGGGCCCAACTTTCAGTCCAAACTGCCATAAACAAATACAGGAACAATTAATGAACTCCATGGGCCCAACACTGTTAGATGCTGGAGACATAAATGAGCAATACTGTACTGGGTTGAATGGTGTCCCCCAAAAGATTAAGACCCATATCTTAACCTCTGGAACCTGTGACTTTATTTGGGAAAAGTTCTTTGCTGACGTAAGTTAAGGATTTTTAGACAAAATCATTTTGGATTAGCTGTAAATCCAATAACAAGTGTCCTCCTAAGAGACACGTGGAGGAGAGACACAGGGAAGGGGAGAAGGCCGTGCACAGCTGGAGGCAGAGATTAGAATGATGCTGCTACAGCCAAGAAACACTGAGAGCCACCAGAAGTTGGAAGAGGCCAGGAAGGACCCTCTGCTACAGGCCTTGGAGGGAACACAGCCCAGCCGACACATTAATTTCAGCCCTGGGAAGTGAACACAAATAGTATCCCACTACCTAGGAACTTCAGATCGCCGTGCAGGGGAGAGACAAGTGAGATGAGTCACTTCATGACGAAGAAAATAATAGGCAGGGAAATGCAATTGTATGTGTGATTATTTGAAAATTCAAGTTAGATTAGGACTCCTCCTACAGGTACCTTTTCCAAGGCCACGCTGTTTTGGATCCTCCAACCCCGGGTGCTGGAGTCCTGTGTGCTTGGGGTTTGAAATGTGGCCTTGGAACTCTGCCTTTCCAAGCGGAGCTCTTTGAGAGGCCTTGAAGGGCAGGCTTGCGTAGAAAACCATTTCCACTATATGCCTATTTGTACACAGTATAGGGGGAAGATGGTGTTTGAAAATAAATGTGTGTGTTGTGGTGGCTTCGGCGTGGGCCTGGGCCACACCCCCTGCGGGGGTCCGGCCATAACCAGTTGTGTCTGACATGCTGCTGAGCTGGTCTGGACTGATGTCCACAGCAGGCCTAAGAAAGTTCTGGAGAGAAAATTCCTCCTGAGGCAGGATTCTTACCTGAAGTCCCATAAACTCCTGAGTTTGTCTGCAAGATGTTACCCATATGTACACTTCTCTGAGAGAGGGTTCAGGTTTCTATGATCATTTGCAAAGGCTTCATGGCTCCTGAAAATTTAAGAAACCATGTTCAAAAAACCCACAGCAAGACTCAGTGAGCCTAGAAAAGCCTCATTTGTTAGAGAGAAGCGGGATTCTAGACACAAAGATGTGACTTTTTCTTGACTGGCTTCCGGAACCCGGGCCTGGGGTCAAGGCTGGGTCTGAGGAACGGAGAGCACTGAGCGAAACTGTTGTGGCTGCTAGGTGAAGGCCCAGGCAGCTTTGCTTTGGGGCCCCTGCTCAGGGACTAACACAGCAGAGAAAGCCATTCTCCATCCTCCCCCGGCCCTTTGCAAAGCTTTGGTCACCTGAGGCTGCAACAGCCACTAATGGCAAACAGCTGCATCCTGCAGACCACAGCACTTGCAAGATATCCCTGACACCCCCAGAAATGTGTGGGTAGAACTTCAGGAGGCTGCATGTCCTGCTTCAGTCTGAGGAAATGATGGAGTCAGCAGAATTCAAGTGTCAATATCACCGTAAACTCATTTCCACCCACAGACGTGGGAACTTTTAGGTAACACACCATTACGAAAAGAGGACACACGATTTGTACCCCCAAAAGATTCTACAAATGTAATTCTGTCGATCAATTCACATTACATTGGTTTCAAATTTTAATATTTAGCCCCATTTGGAAAATGCCCTAGATTCCTGCTGAGACTCCCATAGCCAAAATGGTAACCTGAATACTCATTCCCTAACATGCCCTAAATACTATGCTTTCCCTGTGCGTTACAGAAGGAAGAACGCTTGGGATTATAGGAATATGCCCAGCTCTGCCAGCCGTGATTGGACAACATTTTCAGCCTCCTGGTAGACCTCTGCTGGGTGCAATTGTGGGCTAGACAGTCCTTCCACCCCCTGGGGGGCTGAAGCTGTGTCATCTCTGCTCCAGACTGCGACAGTTCACCCAGAGCTTTTTCATCTCTTCATTGAGGAAAACAAGAAAACCAGGTCCTTTCTTATAATACTTGCAGGAAAGAAAAAAAAAAAGCAAATACATGGTTCTCACTGTGTTCTGTTGTTTTTTAGGATCTCAACAGAGGCAGGTAAAGACTAGAATATACAGAGAGAGAGAGAGAATGCGTTTTTGATAAAATAGAAAAGAAACTTAGGGAGTTCTCATTTTGTGATTTGTTTAAAAAACAAAAAAGCTCAAGCCTCAGCCCCAGTCTCTATTGAAAAAGAAGAAAAAAATCAGAAAAGAGGAACTTGTTGGGAAGTGGAGTGAATGCTGGCTTCCCTCAGGCCCACTCAGCCGTCACCATGGAGACTCCTGAAGGTTCCAGGAATGACTCACACGATTCGCTGGCGAAGCCTTTGAAATGGAAGCAGCGCGGAGCACAAAGACCAACTTGGTCTGCAGCCCTTGAAGAATGTGTCTTTGACTCCTGACTGACAGCCCGGTGTGTGGACGCAGGCTTCGGGATGGCGCCCTTCCCCTCCTCCAGGTCCTCATTATTTAGGGGCACTTTGCTCCTGAGAGCAGAGGTCAAAAAACACTTTTGCCTTGGATCCGGCTTTTCCATCACTATTGGAGAAATATTGATGTAAAACACCCGGGTCTGTGAATGCTTACGAGGGAAGGCCGGGGGCCCCTGGGATTCGAGGGAGGGCGGTTTTCAGAAGCACTGGGCTGGAAAAAGGTGTGCAGGCGCTATGCGCCAAGTTTTTTCTGGGGCATCTGAAATATATTCCCTTGGCTGTCCCTCTGGCTGCATAAAACTCGTGCACATTAGATTCCTTCAAAGCCCAGGAATGCAGGCCAAGGATGAAGTGGCTTTGAGTTTCACCTCCACTGCAGCAAAGATCTCAATTCAGAGAGCCACGAGAAGACCCCTCAACGTCAGGAGTCATTCCCTATCCAGAGTGTTGTCTGCTGAGTGCCTCAAAAATCAGAATGGGCGATTTGTGGTACAGGGAAAGCAGCCTGCCCAGGGCCGCAGTGAGTTCCTGCCCCCGGGAACCCACACAGGATGAGCACAGGCAGGACCCGTGCCCTCCGGAAGAGACCGCCTTGCTGCATTTCTGGAGTGTTCCTTTCCCAAGGGCCTCAGCCACGCAGCAGGGGTCCCTTGCACGGAGGTCACAAAGATGCCAAGGGTTCCGGGCACAGCGGGTTTCCTGGGGGCCATGCCAGCACCCACGTGCCAGCTGCTACTGCTAACCCAGAGCACTTGGTGCCCTCCCTATCAGGAAGTTTGTCCCAGGCCTCGGATCTGGGAGTCAGGTGGGGATGTCCACCCAGTCACCAGGCACGGCCATCCTCACCAGCCATCATGGAAAACGTAAGAAGGAAGAGAAACTTCTCCAGTCAGGCGCAGTCCATGTCTCAAACTCAACAACAGCACCAAGCCTGAGGCTCAAGGGAGTCTGTCAGGGCTGCCTCCAGAACACTTTTTTAAAACAGAAGCTCAGCCAAGTACAACGGCTCTCACCTGTAATCCTAGCACTCTGGGAGGCCAAGGCGGGAGGATCACTTGAGGTCAGGCGTTCGAGATCAGCCTGAACAAAAGTGAGACCCCTGTCTCTACAAAAAATAGAAAAATTAGTTGGGCATGGTGGCCTGTGCCTGCGGTCCCAGATACTCAGGAGGCTGAGGCAGGAGGATCACTTGAGCCCTGGAATTGGAGGTTGCAGTGAGCTATGATGACGCCACTGCAGTCTAGCTAGGGCAACAGAGTGAGACTCTGTCTCAAAAAAAAAAAAACAAAAACAAAAAAGCAGAAGCTCACTAGAATTCCTTCATCCAAAATGCATAGAAATTACTCCCTTTCTTCCCTTTAAGGGGAGAACCAACATGAAGCCATGTATTCTTTCCTTCTCCGCCCTAAATATACATCCTGGTGACTGCAGACCTGTTTAACCGTGAAAACAAATAAGAAATAAAGGTCTGAGCAAAAGCTGCAGTCGCCTCCTCTAAACTATTTATTCTGATTTCCCGACAAGTGAGTTAATTGGATGGGCCCTGTGACAGACATTCCATACTAAAATTCATAGCTTTCTGCCAAAACAACATATTGTGCACTGCTATATTTTCCTGTCGGAGCTCGGAGCTGCCGCTGGTCCCGAGCAGTCGTACCTGGGAGAGGGGAGAGCGGAGGTGCAGAAACACAGGTGGCACCTCCCAAGGGTCCAAGTGGCCTGTCCCCTGCCCTCTGCAGCGGCATCTGTTTCTTTTGCTTTTTTATCGTTTCTTGGGCTTTGCATAGTTCAAGTTCAAAGGGAGCCGGAGGGAGTGAAGAAACAGATGCCAGTTTTGAGGCATCACCAGCTGGAACCTCCCTGCAGCCTGGGAAGGACTTGGGCCGCCCTATCTCCTATCTCCATGAGGGCGGAGGGCTGGTCCCGCCGTCCAAAGGGAAGGACAAGGGCCGGGGCAGGCTGAGGCCGTGGAGTCCGTGCTCGCCTGCCCTCAGCCGCCACCGCTGTCCAGGGGGTTCTGTTCCCTTCAGCACAATTCAACGGCTACTCCTCTGACGCAGTGATGTTTCCTCTCTTCGGTTTCCAGGATTTTCTTTCCATTGCATCCCTCCGTCCATCTGCCAGGGTCCAGCACGCGCAGTGCCACCATCTCCTAGGCTTTCCTCAGGTCCCCTGAGATTCAAGAAGCACCATGCCGAGAGGCCAAGGCCCCCGCTGTCCTCCCAGTACTTGAAGCTGCCCCGCACCCTCTTCTCCACTCTCTGTAGCATATGCTGTCGGACTGAAACGGCAAAGAGAGGCCTCTGCCTCCCTGACAAGGGCCTTTGCTCAGCAGGCAGCAAGCAAACCCCATCCTGGAGCGAAAGGTCACTCCACCTGCAGCAACCTCGACGTAGCCCCTCAGAGCCCCTGACTCCTCCCTCAGTGCCCCTGACTCCGCCCTCAGAGCCCCTGACTCCTCCCTCAGTGCCCCTGACTCCGCCCTCAGAGCCCCTGACTCCTCCCTCAGTGCCCCTGACTCCGCCCCAGCAGGCCTGCAGCTCCTTTCTTCAGGTTTTCTCTCGATCCCTCCAGAGGCACCCTGTCAGTTTTCTTTCCTAGCTCATCTTACCATTCGGCCTCCAGTTTGGGGTCTCAGGCCTCTTGAGGTTTCTTCTCCTCTCGAGCTACGCTCTCTCTGGGCAGCCTCACACGTGCACAGTTGCCGCAGCTGCTTACAAACTGAGACTGTCTCCCACCAAGAACCCAAAGCCACATCTCAACTTCCCACTGGATCTCTCTTCCTCAAAGTTCTGGGGTGACGTCAATTCAGTATGTCCTGCGTTCCATAAATCGCCTGTCTCCCAACCCTGTTCTTTCTCGAGTATCATCTGTCTTGATTAATGGCTCCCCATCCACCCTGTCACCCAGAACCTTGGGATGGGAGGACGCCTCCCTCCCCTCATCCCCACCATGCCCTGCCCCGCCAGACCCACTGAGGGCCGGGTCCTGAGCCGAGCACTTGAACTGGAGCATGCCATTTGCTCCTGACCGCAACGCTACGGAGGAAGCGCTATTTTAATCTCTATCTTAAAAACGAGGACGCCAAGGTTTAGAAAGGTTATGAAACTTGCCCAGAGTCACACGAGGAGTAAGGGGTGGTGTTGAGATGCACACCCAGGCAAGCTGAGCCCAGAGGAGACACACATACCTTCCTGCAGTCAGCACTACCCACTCCTCACAGAACAGGACCCAGGAGGTGGAGAGAACCCATTTCATAAAGGAGAAAACTGAGGTTCAAAGCAGGTGGTGACCTGACCTGGGCCCACCAGAGCTACGACGCTTCTCATCCCTCCGTAGCACAAGCTGCCTTTGAGACAACGGGCTCCAGAGCATTTAATAGGCTTCCTTCCGTCAAATGTCAAGTGTGTTTAAAATTCCAGTGTGAGTTACGATTATTCCAATCATGATGAGCAGTTGCTCATTTCATTGATTCGTTTCCATTGATTGAGAATAAAAAGAAATGGTTTATGTTGCAGCATGAAAGATCTACAATAGAAATTAAAAAAAAAAAAAAAAAAAACCTTCTGGATCTGGAGAGCTGATAGATTTTGCACTTCCCTGCTAAAGGCGTCTATACAAGCTCTCTCTCTGGAAATGTTTTTCAATGGCTCAGAGACCCAGTATAGCTGGAATGAGTTTGGAGGAATCTCACATGAAGGTAGCCCAACACCAGGTTGCAAACGGGCTGGATGCTTTCGGTTTGTAGGCATGTTTGTCTTGGCACACCTAGTGTTTCACATGAAAATCCTGATTTCTGGCTTCTTTAGAAAATCCAGTTGATACAACCACCCAAGCCTCTCTGCCCTGTTGGCAACAATCCCTGCTAGAGCAGGGTCAGCCTGCCTCCTTGGACGGGGCCTGCATGCTCCACTTGGCCTCAGCCCCTCCAGCCAGCATAGCTGCTGATGTTACCTTCCTCTGGCCTCCTTAGGCATGTGAGTTGGTGACCTCAGATGAGCCTGGGAAGGTCAACCTTTCAAATGTGCACCTTTCCACTTAGCCAACATCTGAGCCATGCCAAACTTTGTTGGGCAGCATCAGAGCACGGACCACAAGCTGAACTGCTCTCACATTGAAGGGTCGGATCCCCACACTCCTATTTTATTTCCCCCTGAAAACAGGGCAAAATCAAGCTTCCTTCTTGCTTACTTTCTAGGGAAATCAGAAGTATTCACCAGGTGTTGAAATATCAACTTATTGCTTAGAATCGCCAACTTTGCTGCACTGCATCACATGTTGATTTCTACCTAATGAAAAATCTAGAGCAGGCTGGAGTCTGACAGACAGAGCCGGGTTCGCTATTTACTTTGGTGCTAATCACAGTCATGTTTACAGGAAAATGCCCTCATCTGCTTCCAGCCGCTCCAGCCACTCAGCCATGTGAGCGCTGTCTTCAAAGTCAATTGCCTGTCATTTTGCTGATTTATGTTGAGCAACTGCAAGGACCCCTCGAGGTATTTGTAGCTAGCTTGATGATTCCCAGCTTATAAAGTGGCAGTGGGCAGAGTATTTCAGTTCAAATTCCCATCAAGACAGAATTAAAATCCCCAGCCCTGCTGCTCATATTTGCAATGTGAGCACTTTAGATAAGCAGAAACCATCAAACCCTAAATGCTGGGGGAAATACAACCTGGATTTCTTCAAATGGAGCCTGAGCCCAAATCTTCTTTCAGACCTTGGATAGGAAAGTGATGCTAACAGTCTTTAAAAGAGTGATCACGTGTGCTTTTTCCCGAGAAATATTAATGACTGAGGCAAGGCAGGAACAATCAGATAAGACTGGAGGGTCCGGGAAACGAATTTCCCTTACCACCTGCCTGGACTCTTGCATTTCAACCAGCAGAATCTAATTTCTTTGGAATTACTTGCCCTCTAACAGAAGGTTTCTTTTTAAAGTGAACATATTATCCACGAGGGTGACTTATTAAACTATTAACCCATTAGCTTCTGGTTTAGCTTCAACTTTAATGGAGTATGATTCCCTCTCAACCCCTCCCCCACACACACTGCAAGTGACGGAAGGTTCCAGATCTCAAGGAGCCGATCCTCTTCCGCTGATGCTGACAGCTTAGATTGCAGGTTCTTTCTGAGACTCACCCACGCCCTGCGGGGATCCCTTTCGTGCACTGTCTCAGCAAATCCTGAACCACCGAGAGGTGAAAATGGATGTATTTTTTAGGTTTTCTCTTACAGCACTTGGAAGTTAAACACGAGTGATTTAAGGATTGCCCGCAGCTTACATTTTCTGTATTTCTGCATTTCTTGTTCACTTAGATTCCCAGATAATAAATTCACACAATATTAGGGCTGAAAGAAGCTTTAGCGGTACAGCTCAGCCCCTTCGGGTCAAGAAACTAAGGTACAGTGACTTCTCCAAAGTCAGTAGAGCACAAGGATCCGTAGGAACCCAGACACGTGAGAGACTGAGTCATCTGAATTGAGGCAGACTCCAAAAAAAGAGCTCCATTGACTCATCTCTCGGTCATCTCACTCCAGCTCTCACTTAGACAAAGTGCATGTTTCTTCCATTGGAAAAGAGACTGCCCACGGACTATCTCATTACATTTCTGTATTCCTCTCTTTGTATTCTAGCCGCCTTTCTCCATGTTTCTGTCACCCGCCCTATTTAGCCATGTGCAGACTAGCTACCTGTCTCTGTGCCATGAGCGTGCTTTTCTTCAGCTTGGCCTCACATTCTAGAGGGGCTTTTGCACCATCCCCTGCCCTGCCCCCTCCATCCTTTGGCTTATGAAACTGGGTTCCCTGCTCCCTTGCTGGGTGCTGCTATGCCTCAGAGGTGCCACTGGGTGGCAGTGTTTCAGAGCATTCTTGAGCCCTGCAACGTGGCTCTGGGCTGGGCTGCTGGTTGCTTGTCAATTACAGCACAAACAGGCCTGTGAGAACAGGCAGAGCAAAGAGAGATTCTCAGTGGTGCTCTGGAAAGGATGAGTATTAGATATTGTGGAAACGAGGGACAGAGGTCTGTGTACTGCCTGTGTCCTTTCAGAGCTTGCTCTGGCCACAAAGCTGACATCTGCCATTATTCTAACAAAGAAATCTCAAATCCTATGGCTGTTTGGGTGGTGTCCTTGGAAAGAATGACCACAACCCTCTACCCTCCTCGTTTTGATTCTTCAACCCACCATTGGGCCCCGATTCATCCATAAAAACAACAACCAAAGGGGAAAAAAAGGCAATCCCTGTGAGCATGATGTGTTTGCTGGCCAGGATGGTAATGGCCTAATCCTTCTAATGGCTTTGGTCACTGCAGGATATTAGCTATTAGAAGGGTCTGTTTAAAGGGGGGTGGTGGGGGAAGGTAAGGCCATCTGCTGATTACAGCATGCATGGGGAATGGAAAGACCATTTAAAGAGACACAGTCCACTGATTTGGATGCAAATAATTAGTTTGTCATTTAAAAAGTAGATTTAGGGCTTGAATTTTAGCAGCTGAATTATTTGCCTAGCTCAAACTATAAATGTGATATCTCAGACTGGAGATGATCCCAGGAACTATTATGCTTTTTGTAAAGAACTTCTCTGGGGACTAAAAGGAATGTGGCCTGAAATGTATCAACATTTACATCATGGGTTGGAATCTGTGGAAGTCAAACCAAATGTTTTTATTATAAACAGGTCAGCCCAGGACCAAACCGTGAAGTACACATTTGATTTCCAAGCCTCCTACCCCCAGCGCCAGCCCCAGCCCCTGCAAGGAAATAGCTCCCTACGTCCCCACCTGGTGGCCCAGTCCCCTTCTTGGTGCCTTCCCTATTTCTTTCAGTTGCGTTTCACCTTCCCTTCCAGGCCTGACAGCAAATTAAAGAAAATGAAATCTTCCCAAGTATCATGATATATTAGGAAATGAATGTGGCTCTCCATTCAGGAAAGTTGGGGGCAGGCTGACCCCACCTTCCAAACGAGTCAAGCCTGGACCAGAGGCAAGTGGGAACCTGGTACCTCCTCTTAGCCAGGCCCTGGCTCAATAGGCAACAACTGTTCTTGCATCTGCAAAGTTTATACCCCCAACTCAATGAGAAGGAAGATGTCGAGGCAGCATTTGGTATCAAATGCATCCTATCATCACACAAAATAAAAAAAAAAAAATGGTCCCTGAACAGAGAGAACATAAAGCCTTGGGGAAAGAGAGTTCCTGAATATTGCGAAGTGAACACTGACTCGTGTAAGGTGGCATAGGCTGCCCTACACGTGTCCCGGGTGGTAGATGATGCAGGTGTTCAGAGCAGGGCACAGTCGCCCGGGATGGCGAAGTCACGGAAGCCATCGCAGGAGAGGTGAAACGCGAGTCAAATCTGAAGGAAGAGTAGTTTGGGCAACAGAGGGAAGCAGGGAGGGCATTCCTGGAAGGAGATCTTGTATTAACAAGGTACGGAGAACAGGAACGTACAGGAATGAAACGATAGCCCGCGTGGTTGAAGCTGAAGCATCAGAGAAACATAGTAGGAGAAGTAGATGTGGGTAATTTTGGGAACACTTTTGTTGGCTTTTTTAGATCTCAGGAAATAGAGACACTCGATGTACTTCACTGGAAGTGACAGGTTGAAGCTAAGAGACAGGGGTGAGGCAGGAAGAGCACACGGCCCTGCCCCTAAGCAGAGCAGGGCAACCCCATTGCCAGGCTCCACAGAGACAGCCATGTAGTGTGGGAACAGAGTAGTTTAAAACATAGTGAATTAATAAAAAAAATTGAGATATTATAAGGCCAACAGATCAGAGACAATTGCCAGCAAAAAAATAGTTTGTTACTCTCGGGTCCCAAGAGGAGGGGTGTGCTGCGGCATGGGGGGCACTCAGCAAGCGCCGGCGTCGGTCGGGAGGCGGAGGCATGAGCGTTCACCGCGGCGTGTGCAGGAAGGAACAGGCAAGGCAGAGTGAGCGCGGGACTGGCTAGTCTGAATGCCTTCAGTGCGCTTTGTGGTAGCGGTTGGCCCTAGTTTGGCACCTGGCCCTGGTGGAGGAGGGGTGATTAGGGCAGGTGGACAGTGGCTCTGGCAAGGCCCCCATCTTGTTATCCCTGTGGCTGCCGCTCCGGTGCCCCAGATCCGGTGAGTCGTGCTCAGCCCCTCGCTGACTCTCCTCCACAGAGTTAGATGCCCAGGAGAGGATCAGGTGGCTTGGTGACCTCCACTCAGGCCTGGATGTCCCTGTGGGGCAGCTCTTTATATGCCAGGCCACCTATGCTGGCTGCCCATGAATCAAGTGCCCACTCACGGTCTAATTGATCCACTAGTGGGTCTTACGGCTTGGCAAGCTGTGCACAGAGACCCTGCTGCAGGGATACCTGGGCGGGAGAGACACTCTGAGGATATCGAGAAGGAGAAAATATAACCAGCCAGCACCTCACTTGGCTTTTCCTGTATGAGGCTTCTGAAAGCCCTGAAATGAGTCTGGGTTACAGGTGCAAATGTGCCCAGGGATTCAAGCAGGATGGTGACGTGTGAAAGCATCATTTTTAGAAGGAAGTTTAATCTGGCAATAACATGCAGGATGGGCTGGAAACTGGAAGACTCATGAGGATCCTATAACAGATCCTCACGGATCCCAGCACCGGGAGAGGGTGGTGGCCATGGGGACAGGGAGGAAGGGGCAGTTCCCAGAGATAGGCTGGAGGGAGGACTGGCAGGACTTAGGAACTGACTGGCCCAGAAAGGAGGGTGACAAGGACACATCGAGACTGTAGCCTGGGGGTGGAGAGGAAGGTGGCTCACTGACAAAAGCAGCAAAGTATGCAAAGGGAGCAGATGTGAGGGGAGTTTGTTTAGATTTATGAACCTGTATCTGGTGATGGACACCAATAGTCCCCAACTACTGCTGAGTAGGAAAGAGCGTGGCCGTAGCAATGAGATACCTTGCTGCATAGACAGTTTGGGAACTCTCACTTTTTTTATCCCCAAGTCCAGTAACTCCATGAACACGATTACCACATTCCTGGATTTTCCCAAGTTTTCTCAGGGCCCTCAAAGTCTTGGTCCTGGGTCCACAGTAAATAGGTACCAGCCACACTTACTTAATGGCCTCCACCCACCTCTGTCCAAGTGTGAGTTTTAAATAATTAAAAGCACGAGTCTCATACAAACATATATCGAGTGCCTGATAAAGACTGATTTCACTCACTAATGAGGGAACCAGCAGGATGGTAAAACTGGTTCAAAGAGCTTTTGTGGAACAGACACTGGTATGCTCTCTCAGAAAAGGAACGTTGAAATAAGTTTGCTAAATTAGAAACAAAGCAAATTAATGGACTACAGGGCAATCCAACTATAACCTTTCAGGTTATCTTTTCTACCAGACAGAAATGTTTGCATCTCTGCTAGACAACTTAGCCATCTTCTACATGGTAACATCGAATTTCACGCAGCGTAGGCCCTAATCAATACTTAATAGCAGGTCAAACCAGATATACTCCCTTAGAGAGCTAAGTCATCTTTGCATTGGCCTCTTAGACAATGTTCCAATGTGACACTGAAAGTCCATGCAGTCATCCTTTTGCCTTATTTCTAAGTTTTGGGTAATTTCTAACTTTCACCCTTCCTTAGGATGGTAGATTTCAACTCAAGCATCATTTTCTCAAGCCAGCCTTTCTTGGTCTTCCTGATAAGCTCACACTCCCCCTGCTCATAGCTTCCACAGTATCAGATATTTCCCCTTCACAGAAGTTATGGTAAAAATTATCCTGACACGTGTTAAAACGGTAAGAAAGACCTTATTCAGGACTCTTGCAATAGGTGCCAAGATTACTGCAGCAGGGGAGAGAGATGCAATTCAACTCCAAATACAGTAAGGACAAGTGGAGGTTTATAGCCAATGAGCAAAGTAAAGGGGTCAGTGCATGGAAACTTACTAAGAGGCGACGTCAGCATAGGGGGATTCTTGCTAAACTGACTTAATGAGATTCTTGCTGGCCAAGGTGATCAGAGGTCAAGGGTGGGGAATGAGGAATTTGATCAGTTACAGAGAGTGATCAGATATCAAGGGTGGGGAGATTGTTGCTAAACTGACTTATCAGGATTCTTGCAAAGACTGGGTGACACAGGCCCAGCCAGGACAGAACAGGGGCCAAGCTCAAAGCCTGGGCATAGTCGAGAAGAGGGCTCAGAGGAACCTGACTCAAGTTTGGTCAAAGAAAGAGTCTTCGTCAGTCGTCACCACTCTGATGTTTATGTGTCCGTGTGACTGTGGGTTCACGTCTGCCTGCTCTGCTAGACTGGAAGCTCCTTGAGGACAAGGCCATTATGGGCTTCTGCTTACCATGCCATCCCTGCACCTACCCTGCACCGGAGGCACAGAAGGTGCTCAATAAATATTTATTGAATGCATGAATGAATGAATGCCCAGCATACTAGGCCAGGGGATGCCCTAGAAGGCAGGAAACAGACCACACACTGTAGCTAATTCACTGCCTGGCTGTTGTTATTTCTCCTCTACTTTGTGTCTGTTTGCCTAATTGTACCTTTTCTCATTTGACTGCCTGGCTGGGAATTCAGCTCTAGGGGGACTCGGAGCAAAATCAGACTGTTTGCTCCCACAGTGAGCTGCTGCTGACTCAGCCGCTCTGCCTGCTGCGGCTAAACACATTGATCAAAGTCCTGGGGAAAGGGCGTGCCGGAGCAGCTAACCTCCTCTCCCTGCAGACGCTTCCTGGCTCCTACCGCCTGCCCTCAGCCTCAAGGTCCTTCCCAGTCTCCCAGGAGTTTAGGATTCCCCTGCCAGCCCTCAGTTAAGGGGAGACCCAGGAGGACAGAATGACCACCTGATCGCTCATGTTTAATTTGTCAGGGTGGGGGAGGGCGGCAGAGGGTGTGCTGAGCTCCGAGCATTGGGAAAGGCTCCTCTTTTTAGTAAACAACCTCTTTAAGGAAAAAGGTAGAGAAGGTGTCCCCATTTCTCAATCCCTTCACTTGCATTTCCACTCCTTAGTGTTCATTTGTAGTCAGCCTCAGCCCATACCTGTCAAACCGCCCCGGCCCTCTTCCTCCCACCTCTTTGTTCCTTCCCAGACTCCAGTTCCTAAAGGCTGGTGGTCCTGGGGCTCAGGCCTCAGAGCTCTTTTCTCCAGACATTCCCTCCTCTTACGGTGTCTTTAAGCAGCCTGACAGCTGGCCGGTGCCTGTGTGGAGCCCAGACACCTCCCCAGAACCCAGGCTGGCACACCATGCCAGGCAGGCCTACGATGGCACACCCCGGCAGTGACCCCTAATGCCTGGTGTTCATGCACTTCTGAGATCAGGCTTCCACCTCTGGCCTCTCCAGCACTCTCACTCACTCTGATGGAGGCCTGCGTCACACTGTGAGTGCCCCGCGGAGAGGCTCACGTGGCAGGGAGCTGAGGGCAATCTCCGGCCCACAGCTAGGGAGGACCTGAGGCCCTTCGTCCGACAGCCCAGGAGGAGCCCAATCCTGCCGGTAGCCACATGCGTGAGCGTGGAAACAGATCCTCCCCAGAGGAACCTTCAGATGAGACCACAGCTCCTAGCCTTGTGGGAGACCCTGAACCAGGCAGGCCAGAGCTTCCTCCTGAGCAGGTAAGCTGAGAAGCTTCCTCCTGGGAGCTGCAGGCTTGGTCTGGGGAGAGGACCCAAGGGGGACCCAACTCAGCCACACCCAGGCGCCTGACCCACAGAAGCTGTGAGATACTAAATGCTTGTTGTTTTAAGCCACCAAGCACAGGCGTAAATTTGTTACGCAGCAGTAGATAATGAATCCTATATCTAACTGCCTACTCCACTATGGTGTCTAAACATCTCACATTCAAGACTGCCAAACCAACTCTCCATTTCCTGTCCTAAGAGTAGAAGGAACAGAACATACCAAAGATAAAGAACTCCAGACACAAGTAGAACCACTGTGCATAGATAGTGCTGAGGGCACTTCGAGGGCCCAGAAGACCCATCTGGCTGGGAAATCTCAGAAAAGGAAGCAGCGTGTGTGGTGTCAGAAATGGTGGCTGGCCACGGGCCCGCTGGGGCAGCCCCCCAGCTCAGGGGCAAGTTCAGCCACAGCTCCTGTTGGTCGTCCTGCCGAATTCTGTGGGTTGGTTGAGGTGGTTAACCGTGAGGGTGCCTGCACGGACACTGTCCCCAGGACGTGCAGACAGCCTGAGCCCAGAAGGGAAGGTCACCACCACCACCACACAGAAGGCCACAGAAGGTCAACGCCAGTTGTGTGTCATTTCGAAGTTAAAAAAAAAAAAACCCTAGAACTCTGTCAGTCTGTTTAAACACGTTTTAGACGAGAAACTGCCGAAGCCCTGACTACGTTAAGGAATGCTTTCAGCTGCCCGCTCAGGCGAGCCATTGTGGAATTTATTCCAGGCCTCCCTCGATACACGTGGCGAACCTTGAGCTCACCCTCAACACACCTGCGTCCCAGGCAGACCCTGGGGGAGGGTCCTGAATCTGAAAATTGAGAGATAGGCTCCATCTGTTTGGCGTATTTGTAACACCTTATATGGAGATCGTGTGTGAAATAAAGTATGTTCTTTCACACAACGTTAGCTCGCTTGAGGGGCACACAACCTGTGAAAGAAATAGAAAGTGTGACCTCATGGCCATTTGAAGTGGAAACTGAGGCTCGGCAAAGTTAAGGTCAGGAGGCTGGTGGACCCCGGAACTCACATGAATCCGGCTTCCTGGTTCGCTTGCTACTTTGCAGTGGGGGCCGCTGCTTGCCTTTGAGATGCTCCCACCCCCGGGCTGGGATTCACCCAGCACGTCTGGGGAACAGGACCACAACCTTGACTGCAGTCACCAAGGCACTGAGAAGCTTTGGGAGAAAACCCGCCATAGGAGGAGAGGAACAGGTCCCGAGTGGCTCCATGCCAGAGGGACGCGAGCTCCTCCCCGTGGCCTGGCGGTGGACACCGGATCTGTCTCCCAGCCAGCATCTCAGGGGGCTGATGCTGGAAGACACTCTGGAAGACACGAGCACGCACAGAGCAGGGTTCTGGTGCCCCACACAAAGCATAACTCGAAAGGGCCTTGGGGAACTCCTCCTGCTTCAGAGAGAGCCTTGGGCAGCTTGGGCATGTCAGCAGCTCCAGGGGCTCAGGTGTGGGGCCGGAGACTGGCGGAGGGGGAGGTGGCACCTGTGTGAGGGTGTGGCACCCAGGGGCACTACGGCAGTGCCTGGGGGTCAGCTGTGGTCCCCACACGCTCTCGCCAGGACACACATCCTGTGGTTCACAGGTCTTTGCAAGAGTCAATGGATTCCATGGGGACCCACCAAAGACGCTGAGTTTGGGGTCTAGTTTGGGGTCTAGTTTGGGGCCCAGGGAAAGGGAGGCGGCACCCACAGGAAGGCGTGGAAGGAGGGAGAAGAGAGTGAAGCTTCCAGGGCTTTGCACAAACGCAGCAAGGACTTTGGACACCCAAGCTGTGGAAGTGGAGGTTTGAGACAATCCCATCTTAATCCAGGGACACCCCCTGACAACTGATTACCCCGATAATGAAATTAAGGCCTGGAGGGTTTCAGGACATGTCCAGCTCCTCTAACCCCAAGCCAGGATTCCTGCTACGCTGTCATGATTTTACATGTCACACCAGATCACTCAGCCCTGTGGGAATTCCCCAGCCATCTCAGGGTGACAGCCCGATGTTCACGTCATAAACACCCGGCTCCCTCCACCCCTTTCTGGCCCAGCTCACTTTATCCTAGATGCCAGTTTCTGCCTGTCCTGAGGACATCTACTGAGTCTAAAGGAATGCTCATTTTCTAAAGGTTTGCTCTTGTTATCCGTGAAATGACAAGTCCTTGCAAATCCATCCCCAGTTCATCGATTCTGACGGCACACTCCTAGGTGCATGGAGGGAGCGTAGGTTTCCTGCGAGGAGACCACCAGGAGCCGCAGCGATGTTCTCTGGCCGTGCCCTCCTGGCCACCAAGGGAACAGGCAGCGGGCTGTTCATTCATTCACTGACAGCTAACCCAACGGCTGAGATGCGAGCTCTAGATCTATAATGATTGCAGGTCGAGGGGCTATTGGCCCTTGTGTAGCACCCCCGAAAAATGGAGGATGGAGACAAGTTCAAATTACCCTAGAAAGTGGAAACGTTCAGCACCACCATTCACGACTTCCTTCCTCACAGGTGATGAAATAGACTGTGTGCCCAGCACCGAGCTGCATGCTTGGAATTCACTGGCGAACAAGATCACACATGGCCCCTCTAGGAAGAAATGTGGGAGACAGACCAATAATCGGTCAGACTGAAGTGTCCAGCAGCCATGTCAAGGAAGCCCAGCAGCCGGCTGCTCAGACAGGGCCAGGAGGCCCAGGCTGGCCAGAATGCACAGGATTAGCGTGGGCGAGAAAAGTCGAGGGTGCCAGCACGGCGGCAGGCAAGCAATTGGTTTGTTAGCAACGTCAAGGTTGCGAAGAACTGGTTCTCCGAGAATCAAGTGTTGCACTTCGACTCAGGCTCCCAGGAGCCCTTCAGCAAATCACTGCAGAGCTGACAAGTGCTTCAGCATTCATTTCTCCAGAACTCCCTGGCTGGGCTTCTCTTATGTCAGCTACCCTGGTGAGGCCGTGTATTGCAACATTGAAAAGCACAGATTTTGGAAACGGACAGATGCAGTTCTGCCTCTTCCTAACCGTGTGACTTTGGGCAAGTTCCCTAACAACTCTAAGACTCAAACTCCTCAACTGCAGAACAGAGATAATCTTAGAATTGTTAGAAGACATAACAGTCAGGGTTCTCTGGAACAACAGAACCAGCAGGAGGGGTGTGTGTGTGTGTCTCTGTGTGTCCTTATATATATTAAGAGGTTTGTTGTAAGGAATTGGCTCAAGTGATTATGGGGACTGGCAAGTCTGCAGTCTGTGGAGCAGGCTGGCAGGCTGGAAACTCAGGCAGGAGTTGATACTGCAGTCTTGTGGCAGAATTTCTTCTTCTCTGCGAAATGTCAGTTTTTGCTCATAAGGCCCTTTAACTGCTGGGTGAGGCCCACCCACATTATGGAGGGTGATTTCCTTTACTTAAAATCAACTGATGGTAGATGTTAACCACATCTACAAACCACGTTTTCACAGCAACACCTAGATTGGTATTTGATTCAATAACTGGGTTATAGCCTGGCCAAGCTGACACATAAAACTGACCATCACAGAAGGATTGAAATGAGACAAGGTAAGCAAAACACAGCCCAGTCCCTGGCACAGAGAGTACTCAATATATTGAATACATTCTTATTTTTAATTTATTTGAAACTATTTTCAGGACAGGAAATATGGATACTCAGGAGGCTGAGGCCAGCTTGTACCACAAAGCAAGACTCCATCTCCTAAAAAAAAAAAAAGCATCCTCTATAAATGGCCAAAGCACATCTAATCACTCACTGACAGGGAGCAAGACTGACAACATGCGCACACCCAGCCTAGCTGAGGTCCCAGCTCCCAACACCTGGTCCCCTCTGAGCCGCCCACTGACCACTTGTGTCTCCAAAAGCCTTGTCTCTGGCCTGGCTGGAGGGTATCTCTTCATCACCCACTTTGGTGTTCTCATAATTCCTCAATTCTCTTAAAGGACAGTGGATTCCAATCTCTTCCTGTCTAGTGAAATTCTTTTTCTCCTCATATTTTCAATGCTACAAAAACTTCTGGCTGATGGAGGAGAGGTAAGGACCAGAGAAATGGTGGTATGTAAAATCAGGAGTATAATTAAAGCTATTTTACTTATGGATTTGCCTTTCATAGGACTTTGAGGTAGACCGGTGTCATATCTTTAAGAAAAGATAAGCATCTAAAACAATAGGCGTGATAATGGCGGCTACAAGTCCTTTTCATGGCATTTCCCTTCTCTATGTTTTCATCGAGAACCCGAAGATGTTCTTGGGGAAAAATGATGTCTGTGCTTATTCTATGTTGTTCCTGCACGGCTAAGATCAGATACCAGTCATAGCTGCGAGAATGTTTGCACCAGATGAAGGATGGAGACTCAGGCTAAGGCAGTCACCTCTCACAGCCAGAGCAAAGAGGAGAGAGAGTGTGGAGGGCCACTCTCTGCTGCCTAAAGCTGCTACTTGAAAAATGGCACCTGTCCCTTTTGCTCTCATCTCATTGCCTGAGCAAGCCCAGGGCCATGCCCGAGAGCAACAGGGTGAAAATGCATAATCCTCCAGCTGGGAAGGGCATTGCAGATGGAAGAACAGTTAAGACAACCTGCCGCAAGTCATTGAGAAACATGGCCTCTTAGCGTAAAGTCCTCCGTGTTCCTCCAGGAGGTCACATATGGCAAAAAGAAGGATTTCCTGCTTTTTCAGGGATGAATAATATTCTGCTGTATGCATATACCACGTTTTCTTTATCCACTCATCTGTTAATGGACATATTAGGTTGTTTCCTAATCTTGACTATTGTGAACAATACTTCTATGAACACGTGATGTGGTTTGGATGTTTGGCCCCTTCAGATCTCACACTGAAACGTGATGCCCAGAGTTGAATGTGGGGCCTGGTGGGAGGTGTTTGGGTCCTGAAGGTGGGTCCCTCATAAACAGCTCGGTGCCCTCCCTGCGATAACGAGTGAGTTCTCACTTTATTAGTTCACATGAGAGCTGGTTGTTTTAAAAGAGCCTGGCACCATCTCCTCCCTCTCTTGCTCCTTCTCTCGCCATGTGACACTTCTGCTCCCCTTCGCCTTCTGCCTTGATTGGCAGCTCCTGAAGCCCCCACCAGAAGCAGATGCTCATTCGATCCTTCCTGTGCAGCCTGCAGAACTGTGAACTCTGTAAACTTCTTTTCTTTATGAATTACCCAGCCACAGGTATTCTTTTATCGCAGCACAGAACGAACTAAGACAACATGGGTGTGCAAATATCTCTTCAAGATCCTGATTTCAGTTCTCTTGGATATATGCCCAGAAGTAGTATTGCTGGACATATGGCAATTCTATTTTTAATTTTTTGAGGAAGTGCCGTGCTGTTTTCTTTGGCGGATGTACCATTTCGCTTTCTTACCAACAGTGCACAAGGGTTCCAATTCTCCACATCCTCGACAACACTTGTTACCTTTTTTTAAAATCATAGCCATTCTAACAGGTGTGCAGTGATAGCTCATTGTGGTTTTGATTTGCATTTCCCTGATGATTACTGATGTTGATTATTTTTCCATGTACCTGTTGGCCATTTGTATGTCTTCTTTGGAGAAATGTCTATTCAAGTCCTTAGACAAATACTGCATGATTCCACTTATATGAGGCATCTAAAATAGTCAAAATCACAGAAACAGAGAGCAGAAGGTGGTTACTAAGGACTGGGCGTGGAAACGGGGAGTTGATTTTCAACAGGTATTAATATAAAGTCTTGGTTATGCAATATGAATAAGTTCTAGAGATCTTCTGTACAACACTGTGCCTATAGTTAACCATACTGTACTGTGTACTTAAAATTTGTTAAGAGGGTGGCTCTGATGTTAATTGTTCTTACTACAATAAATAAATAAATAGAAAAAGACAGTGCTTTCAGTGGACACTATGGCTAGAACGTTGTGAGTGATACCTCCCACGAGAAATAAAAGCAGGAAAAACCCTACACATATTCTACAGGGAAATTTTATGCCAGATGCTGTCCCAATGTATATCCACTTCGGATGTGACATAGACAAAAAGACAGAAGGAAGATGATTCTCTAAAGCGAAAATCAAAAATGAATATGATCTGATTGGTGTCAGGGAAGCCTGATCATCATTAATTAGAAATTTTTACAACATGCAGTTAGGGAAGCCTGAGAGCAAAAGTCACCACCAAGGGGACAGAATGCATTTAGGAAAGGCATTCGTGTGGGGAGATGCCTGTGGGTGGGAGGCAGAGAAGGTTATCTCTCAGGAAGTCAAAGGGCTGCCCTGACAACAGTCTGGTCCTCACTCACCTGAGCAGCCCAGCTAGGCAACTGCAACTCAGGCTTGGTCTGGGGTTGCACCCAGGGGCTCAACAAAGCAATGAAACCAGAGACAAGGTGAAAATATGCTCGATATCCAGCTGTACCTTGTCTGATTTTTTTTTTTTTTTTTTTAGTAGAGACGGGGTCTCACTCTTGCTCAGGCTGGTCTCAAACTCCTGACTTCAAGCAATCCTCCCACCTTGGCCTCCCAGAGTGCTAGGATTACAGGCGTGAGCCACCACGCCTGGCTGAGTACCTTGTTATGCATCTTCCTATACACAGTCTCTGCTCCAGATTTCCACATTCTGCTTCAACACTGCTCTAGGACTCTAGACAACTGACCCAGCACACACCATAGAAATATATTAGCGAGTAGAAAGCTTTTATTTTTAAATAAAAGTATAGAAATTCAACTTAAAGAGAAGTCATTGGACCCCTTCTGAGATGGCCAAGGACCTGCCAGTTGGTTTTTCTTGCAGGGGAGGGTGCTACGGTCTAAACTTGTCCCCCCAACATTCGTATCTTGGAACTTAATCCCCAACATGGTAGTATTCAGAGCCGGGGCCTTTAGGAGGTGACATTAGGTCACGAGGGCTCTGCCCTCACGAGTGGGACTAGAGCCCTCATAAAATGACTTGAACTTGAATTTGTTTGTCCCTTTTTGTCCCTTCTATCACATGAGGACACATAAAGGTACCATCCATGAGAAACGGCCCTCACCAGACACTGAATCTGCTAGCACCTTGATCTTGGACTTCTCAGGCTCCAGAATTGTGAGAAATAAATTCCTGTTATTTCTAAATTACCCAGTCTAAGGTATTTTGTTATAGCCACCCCAAATGTACCAAGACGGTTTTTTTTTGCTGTTTTTGTTTTTTATTTTTCATTTTTGTTTTGAGGGGGCTTGATCCAGTACTATCCAGACAGCAAGACCAAAATAATAATACTAATGTGCTTGCCAAGTGTTTATCGCCTCTTCTTGGAGCTTAGGATACAGCAGTGAACAGAGACCAGCTTGAGTGACCTCATCAAGTTTACTTTCTGGCTGGGGAGACTGGCAAAAACCGAAATGGGTATGATATGTGTGACATCAGAAAGTTGTATTATATGGACAAAATAAAACAGAGAATGGAGATTGCTGGGGGTGGGTTCGATTTTAAGAACAGACGTCAGGCAACCTTCGGCTGAGAGGGTGACACTGGAGGCAAGTCCTAGAGGAAGTGAGGGAGTAACTGGAGAAAGAACGTCCCAGAGAGAGACAGGATGTGCACAGGCCCTCGGGCAGAGCTTACCTGGCTTGTTTGAGATCCAAGGAGGCCGTGAAGGTGGCTGGGTTTGGAAGGGGAGAAGGTGGAGGTAGGGGTGCAGATAAAAAAAGGCAGGGTCTGGCTATTCAGTCCTAGGTCTTGCATGAGCAGCACGGCAGCCTCTGAGAGGCTGGTAGGAATGCAGAGTCTTGGGTCCCACCCCAGACCCATCAAGTCAGAGCTGCACCCTCACAAGACCCCCGGTAGCTCGAGTGCGTGTAAAGTTCGAGACACGCTGCTGTAGGGCCTGAGCCTCACTGTTAGCCTTTGCCATTTACTTTGGGCAACAAGGTTGGATACCACGGGAGGGTTCCGAACATTGGAGGAACGTGATCCGAATTACACTTTAACAAGGTCACCCTGGCTGAGGGGGACAGGAATGGAATCCAGGAGCCAGGTGGAAGTCTCAGTCACCTTGTGGAGGATGACGACAAGCCCAGGTTGGGAGGAGGTGGTGAGAGGCGATCGGGTTCCCATACAGAGGAAGGCAGAGCTGACGGGAGTTGCCTATGGACTGGATGTGGGGCGTGAGAAAACAGGATCCAAGGGTGGTTCCAGGGTTTCAGGCCTGACTACGTTAGCTGGACATTTACCACGTGGCAGGCTCAGGACTTTCCCTCCAACATCTCGTTTAGTCCTTGCAGTGACCCTCTGGGATCCACTGTTGTTACTCCCAGAGAGGCTAAGTCACATGGCTGGGCTGAGCCAAGTCACAAACCTGAGTGTGCTGCCTCCAAGCCCGAGCTCCCCCACGGCTCAGAGCTCACGTCCCTTCTGCCGCGCTGAGCCGGGCACCGCTGTGAAGTGACGAAGAGTGTGAGCAGCAGAGCTGGCCACGGCTCCCCGATACACCACCTGTGTGGTCCTGGGCAAGTTACTCAACCTCTGTGAGCCTCAGTTTTTCATCTGTAAAGTGGGTCTGATGATACTTCATAGGATTCTTGTACGATTAGGTAAAATACTAAATCTGAAGCAATGAGCCAAGGCTGTTTGTCTGTTTCCAAACTACTTCAGGACTGTTTGCCCACTGCACTGCATGAAAAAAAAATTGTATAGCCTATGCATATGCATATATGCACAAAGAACTCAAACCAGATCATAGTCTATCAAAAGAGAGAGAAAGACAAAAGGACAGAAATGGAGCCACAGAAATTGGAAAAGTGACTAAGAAAGCAGCAGAGAAGGCAGCCCCTGAGCAAGAGAGGAAGGAGGAGATTCAGGATGGGGACACAGCCAGGCAGGATGGCAGGGAGAGGGCAGCGAAGCCACGGGGCAGACACACGGAGGCGGGTACCTACCAGGCGAATGTTAGCGTTTCCAGCCTTAACGAGGCCTTTCCTGCTGTGTGTGGCTCTTGTCATGTCCTAAAAGTCCTCACAGAGCAGCAATACTTGTCCTCTTTGTATTTTGCAACTCTGACCCCCTAGCAGTTTAGGTGAAGAAGGGCTATAGTGCAGCTTAACAGGGCTTTTGTTTTGTTCTGCTTTCTTTGTGGGGTCTCCCAGCCGAGATATTTAAAATGACTCCGTCTGCACAAACACTCAGTCTACTCAGCTCCATCGAGACTCATTCACTGGCAGGTTTGAGACTGAGATTCTCGAGGGAGAGGGTGAGTCATCCCTTCACACGGGGCGTGTCTTCCTCCCACAGTCCTGAAATTCCCACACAGATGCCGGGAACTGCGGCTGAGGGCAGCGGCCGAGGCTAAAATTGAACACAGGTGTGACGGAGCTGAGCCTTAAACAGGCTTAAAGAGGAAAGTCGTGTGTGTTCCGCTCTGTGTTTAACAGCGAGTCGGCCACACTCCCTGCTGACGGGGACAGCATCGTCGTGCTGCGAAGTCTCAGGAGGGGTGAGGGTAGGGCTCTGGTCCCTGGGTTACCCCACCGTCCGCCCGTCATGAGGCCCTCTCCGATGCCTGCCCAGGTGAAGGGGGGACGGACATCCCCCAGGTGGAGGCCGGTGCGGGGGACTGTCCTCCCCCTGGGAAGACAGCCATCAGCGCGAAGAGTGCCTTCCTCTAGGAGAGTCACGCCACAGATCGTCACTCACTGTAAGTTTGCCTTTCCAGCGACCCCTTCTTAACATACGCGTTGTCATTTTTCAAACGAATCATCAATTTTCCGGGAACGTTATAACCGTAAGAAATGCTAAAAGGAGGCGCATCCTGGCCACATTTTGGTTCTTTCTTTCAGATGAACGTAGTCTGATGTAAATGTCCAACAGCCTAAGATCCAAATTAAATAGAAGATGGTCTCCTTTGTTAAAACAGCCATTAGTGTTCATCGCCAGGTGTCTCTCTTCCCTAAGCACAAGGTCCCCCGGTTCTGTGGACCGATGGCTGCTTTGTAATATATACTATTAAAATTTATATTTGAATACAGTAGCTGGGTTCTTTTGTCAAGACTTACGGGAGATTTTACTCCACCTGCAAGCTTATAAGTCTCACGGATGCAGACAGATGACACGAGACTCCTGGATTGGAAATGAAAGATGTTATTACGCCCTGCGCTCTCACGTCACGGAGCGTTAGCATATTTGCTCTAGCTGTCCTGCCCCCAGTCCCCTGGCACGACAGGCCCGGATGGACGCTGCACACTCAGTGGGCTGAACAGCCGCTGAGGAGTCCTGGGTCAAAGGCCGGGCCCTTTTTGAGTGAGCAGCGAACACTGTGGCAAGCAGCAGACAAGCCCTCCCTCCTGCAGAGTGAGCAGTTGCTGGGTAGCCACGCTGCGGGCACCTGACCTACTTATGTATCTGTGTGACTAGCTCAGAGCCTGCTCAGCGTCAGGAGATGGGTAAATGGGTAAGCCCCGCAGTCCGGCAGCAAGAACGTGCGGGGATGCTCAGCGCCCGTGGAGAGAGCCTCACTGCGGCTTCACGCATCCAGGTGGGCCCTCTCTAATCACTCCATTGTACGAGAACTTTTTTTGTAATAACCGTGTTACTTTGTAGACAACTGAAAATCTGGCCCGATAACCGTATCTCCCAGGCTACCCATCTCTGTCACAAAAACATAACATTTCTCAGAAGAGTAAATTAGAATTAAATATAAACCTTAGGCTTTTCCATCATTCTCATGTGTCTGGTCTAAGCTGAATTCATTACGGAGTCACTGAGGCCAAGAAAGTTATTTGGTAGTGGCGTCAGGGGTGGGGAAGAAGGAATGTATACACCCTCTTGTTACATGTAGCTCTTAGAGCAGGTGACTAACAAGTGTGTTGGGACAGCTCTCAACAACACAGTTCACAAATGCTTTCAAAAAGCAGGGCAGCAGTTCATTACCTGCATCTTTTATTTTCTGATGCTTTGACATTTGGGGCTTTGCTGATCTCCCTGCCAGGGTTAGCCAAGTCCTAGAGATCTTAAACAACTCACTCAGAAGCATGCTTTTCAAATGGAAACCAACAAATCCAGAGCGCATACCCAAACCACTTCCTCTGATAGGCCACGATTCATCTGCCCTAATCCCCCAGGGCCAGGTACCAGACAACTAGGGTTAGTCCCTATGCCCCAGAGCTCTCTGAAAGCATTCACACCAGCCAGTCCTGAGCCTGCTCAACCTGCCACGCTCTCCCTCCACCTCTGGCCACCCCCAGTGCCTGCCCGTGTGCCCGCGTGGCCCGCTGTGCCTCCTCTTGGGGACTGTGAGTAACACACTATCTTTCCTGCAGCAGTCACCTTCGGATCTGTTGGCTTTACTCTGCCTCCGATTTCCTACTAATGCACTATATTTTAAACCAGGCAGTAATATCTGTGCTTGGGGAAAGGCCTGTGGGAGGGAGGAGAGAGAATCCAGGGTCGTCGCATTAGGGTCTCCTCTGTAAGTGCAACAGTGGGGCTTCTGTTTGCCTGACATTGATACCACTGAGATTCGGGCATCGTAGCCAGCTGCCCACTTGACATTCCCGCCAGAGTGTTTCACAGGTGTCTCTAACTGCACTGTGCAAAACTGCACCCTGGAGCTCTCCCCCTCAACACGCACCCACACACGTGCGTGCGCACACACACACACACACACACACACACACACAACCTATTTCTCCCACAGCTTCCACCGTCCATTAAGTTGCTCAATCCTGAAAATTTGCTGCCATCCTCCATTCCAACCCCCCACCAACGCTATCAATTCTACCACCAAGACATGTCTCAGTTGTACCATTTACTCCATCTCCACTGCCCCGGGCCCGAGCCGGTGTCACTGCTGGCCTGGACTATTGCCGCAGCCTCCTCATCCATTTCTCCATACAGCAGCCCCTTTGTAAACTATAAATCACACACGCTGACCCCCTTGCTTTGAACCTTCAGTTGTACTTAGAAAAGAACTCATAATCCTTCCTGTGCGGAATCTGACCTTGACCGCCTCTTCCATCAGCTCTCGCCGCTTTGCCTGTGCTCACGACACTCCAGCCACCCGCGTTTCCTGAGCCCTTCTCCGGCCTGGAATGCCCTTCTCCCTGCGCTCGGCCCATGTGGTAGGCATTACGAGCTCTACCAGATTTTTGGTCTCTCTCCTTTGGGGCTCATGTCCCCCTGAAATTAGGCAGGGTATAGGGTTTGCTTTGGCCGGTGGAATGTCGGTGGAAAGGACACGTGTCCCTTCCAGCAGGGGCGTTTCAGACTCGGGGTGCGTTCCTCCACACTCTTCCCTGCCGCAGTGCCGCTGCAAGACACTTGAGCATGGAGGTGCCATGAGATCAAAGCCTCCCAGCCGCTGAGCCACATATGGACGGCAGCTGCCCCAAAGAGCTGCCCAGACGCTCAGCCAACGGATGTGAGTGCAGAGTAAAACTGTATCATGCTAAGCCACGGAGATTTGGGGATTGGTTGTTACTACCTATTCTGACCAGCACAGCCTGGCCTTCCGTCCTTCAGTAAAGACACCTTCCCTGCTCTGCCTCACGGAGTCTGTCTTGCATGCACACACATGCACACACACGTCTCACACACACACACACAGACACACACGCACGCACACTCCTAAACGCATTCCTCCTTGTTATTCTCTCATAGCCGTCTGCATTCTTCCTTCACAGTCCTTATCACAGTTTGTAATTGCATATTTATTCTGCATTTGTTTGTTCATGATGTGCCTCGCTCACCAGATTGTAGACGCCACCTGGGGAGGGACCGTGTGGGACTGTGTGCCAGAGAACCTCCGCTGAGCCTGTGCACAGAGCCGGCACCTGATAGGCAATACTTCCTGAATTAATGAATGAGTGAATGAATGCATGAACACTCTGAAGAAGGAGTTGTTCCCTGTGGCAAGCAAAGCAATTGGCCTCCATCCCACCCTCCCGTTTCCCTCCTCCCGTCCTCCTGTCCCCGCTCCTGTGCTACCTTGTCCCCTCCTCTGCCTTGATTCTCTCAAGCCCCTTTCTTTTTTCTTCTCTTCCTTTCCTCTTTTCCGCTTTCGTGCTTGCCTGGGATGGTGATGCTCTTGGATAAGGAGCTTGCTCCCCCTGGCCATGGAGACCAAGGGTTGGGATCGCCCAGTGGCCATTTTAACTAACCAGGGGTAGACTGTTGGTCCCTAGGACCTAGAACCAAGACAAATGTTTGTTGTTTGCCTCAGGCTCCGAGGAAGAGACTCCAGCTCAGTTTGCTCTGCATGGGCACAGGGGTACTCACACGGGCACACACAGCCCCACACGACTGGCTTCCCTCCCAGCGCTCCGTCTCCAGGAGTGATGGGACATTCACGTGGTGCTCAGGCTAAAGATGCAACAGTATCTCAGACTCTTCTCTCCCTTCCATGCCACATCTAAGCAGGCAGGGCGTCCTGCAGCCTCCGCCCCGAGGCACAGCACGCCTCCTGGGCCCCTTCTCTCCACCCGCCACCCGCACTGTGCCCACTCTTTCCCCTGACCCCACTGCACCCCTCCTACCTGGCCTCCTGCGCTCTAAACTCACCATGGAAACCCCTGACCCACTCTGATGGTGCACACCTCTGCTTAAATCCGTGGCTGCCCTGTGGCTAAGATAAGATGTACACACCTTGGCCTGGCCTGCAGGGCCCTCCAGCCGTGGGCCCACTGGATCTTGCCCCTTTGTCTCTTGCCATCCGCCCCTCACACCCTACATTCTGGCCACGCTGGACTCTGGCAGTTCTCAGAACTGTGCGGTGCCCATCCTACTAATAAGTTTTATCTTACCTTATGCTAAGACATTCCTCTTACGGGAGGACTGCCCATGCTTAGCAAAATACCTAGATAAACTGCTTTGAAATAGAAGATAAGGCTCTAAGGATGTGGTAATAAGGAAATAAACAAGAGAGAGCTGAACTACACCCTGTAAGAAATGAACAGGAAGTTTTTCCTTCTTTTTTTTTTTTTTTTTTTTGAGACAGAGTCTCACTCTCTTGCCTGGGGCGAGTGCTGTGACGTCAGCCTAGCTCACAGCAACCTCAAACTCCTGGGCTCAAGCAATCCTACTGCCTCAGCCTCCCGAGTAGCTGGGACTACAGGCACGCGCCACCGTGCCCGGCTAATCCTTCTTTTCTTTAGTGTAGAATATTGTACATAAAGAAGAGTAAGTCATATTAGTATATATCCAGTTTAAAAAATAATTGTAAGCTTCATGTGAACAGGAGTTTGAAGTAGGGAAACATGGGGAGAGAGGACAGAGGAGCAGGGAGAGGGTGATGTGGCGGGAGGCTGGCCCAGGAGTGGGGAGTCCGCCAGAGAATTCTGAAGCTCAGAAAGCCTAACACTCGCCTTTGTGTGCAGGGTCGTTGGCTACACTGCAGGAGGAAGCCAGCCCAGGCCCAGCTGAGTCCTTGGAATAGACTCTTTGGTTTCTTTGTGACATGACTTTGTGACAATTCCATGATAAAGCATGACATTGTCACTGTTTTTTATCTTTGACAATTGTACAGGGTAGATGAGAGAGAGAAACAGAGTGAGGGCATAAATGGATAATCCGAGCTAAGGTCCCTCCTTCCGATGTTCCCTTTGCAGGGCTCCGCATCCTGCTGGTGGCCCTGCGTGTGCGTGATGAATGGATCTTGGCTACGAGGAAACATTCACATGGACCTAAGTGCCAAGAATGTTGGGGGCCGCTAGGTCCCTTGGGGCCCATTTTGGGGCTGAATGCAGGTGCCACCATCAGGCTTCTACCAGAAGAAGATGATAAATCTTCATAAAGGAACACCAGAGCACCCCCATCCCAGTCCTGGTGGTCATGACTCTCTCTGCTTATTCTGGAATAGAGGCTGCTATGGAGATGGGAAAGAGCTGAGCTGGCATGAACCTGAGGGAAGCACTGCCATGCAGAGAAATTCCCTGGGTGCATAAGCTTTTTTTGAGTTGAGTTAGAGGTGCTTTGTCTACTACCGGCAGCAGTCGTGGCCTAAAGTTTCATAAGATTCTGAAAATCAAATTTGTTTCTGTCTTCCCCACAGTAACCCAGGACCACAGGGAGAACACGGCTGCCTAGGGAATGGGTGGGAGGGAAGCCCAGGGCGATTGGAGGATGAATAGAAACTTCCTCACTCTGAGCAGAGACTAATGGAGAGTGAGATAAACATTAAGTAGTGTCTTGGCAGTAAGGAGTGAGGGACATCTGCTCTTGGGATGTTGACACTTCTCTGAGGGCTAAAAAGCACGAACTGGCTGAAGTCCGACATGTAGGAAGCCTGACGGTTCCCAGTGTGGGTTTCTGAGGCGGCAAGCATGGCGTGTGCCACACCCAAGGACACTTGACCCAGCAGCTCCCACTTTGGTCACCTACAGCTGTGTTCCCAGGTGCTTCAGCAGAGCCAGCATCCATGAGGATGCCCCGGAGTTCCTCGAAGTGTTGGAGGCTCCGGAAGGCTCCAGTGCACTGGCCTTCTGTGAAATGTTCACTTTCCAAGACAGGGTGCCTCCCACCCCCTGGGACGGGAGAGTTTGCAGAGCCCCTGCCCCGAGTGGTGCAGGGACCCTGGAAGCACGGGCTTGGTTTCCAGCAGAGGGTCCTCTGGGAAGCGATGACAACCTACGAAAGAAGTTGGGCTTTTCATTCCAGTTGCTAGGACCATGGTCACAGCCAGATGTAAAATGTCAGATGCTGCTAACATTTGGAAGGAACACGGAAAAGAACACAAATGTCTAATACTTTGTACTTTTCATTTTTTTGTTTTTTGTTTTCTTTGAGCACCTCTAAAAGCCTTCTGCCATGTCAAAACCGGCTTTTTCATTGAGTTAATACCTGGGTTACGTGAGGGGTTCTGGGCTGAGTGCCGCGGGAGATACATACAGGTGTCAGATCCGTGGGTGTAACCTCAAGAAGCCCCAAAAGAAATGGGACAGATAAAATGGGGGCACAATTATTACAATCCCAGGCGGCAAGTGAGCAATCGAGTTAAACTGCTATGGTAATTTAGAGGAAAGAAAGGTTTTTAGATCAGGTTGCCTGATAAAATACAAGACACCCAGTTAAATTTGAATTTCAGACAAATAACGCATAAGTTTTTTGTGTAAATATGTCACAAACATTGCTTATACTTAAAAAATTATATATTGTTTAGCATTATTTATCAGAAATTGAAATTCACCTGTGTGTCCTGGGTTTTTATGTGCTAAGTCTGTCTACCCTATTTACAGAAAACTTCATGGTAAAAAAATCTAAGTTTTTAAAGACGAGCTCAGACGTGAGTGGGGGAGAGTCCTGGGTGCCATGCACCGGTGTTCCTCTGACCCACCACAGAGACCTCCCTCTGCACACGACAGGTTTACAAGGTGACAGGCACCGTTCTTTCTCCTGCCTGTCCCTGGGGCCTGCAGGAGCCAGGAGGGCCGGTCAGTGCAGCAGTCAGGGAGGGCCAGGTTGCACTGAGGGAGCAAAGAACCCCTCATCCTCCTCACTCCAGGACCGGGGCTGATGAGTGGGGGGGCAGGAGGGGGAGGCCACCACCTAGGACATTGCCAGTTGCCATGGCACAGGGGAAGAACGTTGCTGAGCAAGACACAGGCTTACGCACTCAGAGGCAAACAGTCACTTGCACTCAAATAATGCCCAAGTGCAGCAAGGCGAGAAAATGCAGTCCCACCACATGCCTGGAGGAGAGAAACACACGGATCTTCGTGGACAACCCTAAAGACCACCGCAGTCAGCTCCCACTTTCTTTTGTACCAACAATCTGGCTTCAAACTGCCCAGGACCCCACGCAGTGCCAGGGGCTCCCCAATGCCAAGAGCTCCCCAGTGCTAGTGGCTCCTCAATGCCAGGGGCCCCCGCTGACAGGGACTTCCCATCACCAGGCCATCCAGCGCCAGCCCCCCCACCGATGCAGAAGCTCCCCAGTGCCAGGGCCCCCCAGAGCCGTGTTCCAGGGTTTCCAGAGAAGGAGGCCGCCCAGTGCAGGGCTGTTTCATGTGTTTCATCCTGGCACGCCGGGCCCGTGGCTGTACTCCTTGGCAGCACGAACCCCATCTTCCTCTGTATACCCTCAGGGAGAATTAAGAAAACCAGTGGTAACAAACAGCCTCGCACCTCGGGAGAGCCCCAGTGCCAGCTGATGGGGGAGCATCCTGCTCTGGGAAGGAAGGCGCAGCCCCAGGCGGTTCATCTCGCTGGCCAGCGGGGACCCTCCGCCCCAGGGGCGCACACCGGTGGCAGCTCAGTGTCCAGCGGTGCAGCGGCAACGTGGTGACGGTCTCTTCAAGCCAGAGCACGGGAGAGCAGGCCCAAGACTGACCCAGAAAGTCTCTGGCACCAAAAAGCAGTGTACGTTTAAAAGTCACCATGGAAAGGAAAAGAAAACACCCGCCCAGGGCCGCGGGGCCACCCAGACCCTTTCGGTTTACGAGGCCGCTTCTGGAAGAGGCATGACTAATGTTGTTCTTGCTGAAAGTGCCTGGCCGCGCGCCAGCAGCGCCC
>NW_012142190.1:2246773-2258263 GCF_000956105.1 Propithecus coquereli | reverse complement strand
AGCTCTATGCTAGGCTCTGCGTTCTGCAGTGCAAGTACATCCTATTTATTAGTGAATTTTGCCCTCACAGATGCCCTACCAAGTAGGGATTTATTACCCCCAGGTTACAGTGAATGAAACTGAGGTTCAGAGAAGGGAGTGATCAACCCAAAGTCACACAGCTGAGGCCAAGGTTCAAATCCAAGTCTGTCCCATCCCCATAAGCACAAGCTGTGCTCCACGCACTGCAATAAATGCCACCTCCCTGTGCCCAGAGTAGGGCAGGGACCAGGTCCAGCTGAATTTCACTGCTTCTGGCAAAAAACTGAAAAAAGAGCCAGAAAACTCAGTAAACACAATAAACGGTATTTTAATGCAAATCAAAATGATTGCAAAACATCCATGATGAGCAAAATTTCAAACCTGTAACTGAAGACAGGACCCAGCCCTGTACTTGTGCTACCTGAGACTGAGTCATCCCTCACCTCACTCCGGGCAGGTCCTGCCCCCAAAGACAGCTCCCTCCTGAGCGGTGTCTCGTGCATCCTCCATGCACAGCCTCCAAATCGTTTCATTCCAACAGACGGGATCTTGACGCTGCCTCCCACACCAGCTGGACTAGGGCAAGTGCTGCTGCAGGCTCTTGAATCTCCTCCACCCCAGAGTGGCCCTGCCAGACAAAATTGTAAAGGTCTTTGGCCTCCCAGTTTCCCCTCCCAATGCTGCCTCCACCCTGGGCACCAGTTTTGCTCATAGCTCAGCAAACTCATGCAATGAAGGTTTCAGGCCGTGGTCCCCTGGCTCCCAGCCCTGGCTGTCCGTGAGAACCTAAACACGCGGCTGCCTGGGTCCCCTGACCAGTTCAAGAGAATCTTTGGGGATGGGCGCAGGTATCTGTGTTCCCAAAGGCTCTCCTTGTGACTCCCAAGTGCAGCCAGCGGTGGGAGCCATGGGTGGAAGGAATTGCCCGTCCTGGATGGGGGCTGGGGGATCGTTTTCATAAGGGACTCTCAAAAATGAAGAAATCCTTTAAGACCCCATTGTGAACCCAAATGATGAGATTCAGACTTCAACAGGTTCACAGACCCTTCCCAGCGTCTCTCAATCATTAATATGGGCAAGTTCTTACTCAAAATAGCAACCGTAGCCTGTATCTCAATTATCCGTCAGGAATAGGAGACCGTGACATTGAGAAAAATAGAACTGCACCAGCTCCCAAACCTTATTCATTCAACATGACCTTAACTCCTCAGAATGCCCAGCAGGGAGCAGAGTTACTACCTGCTCATCTTTCTATCTCCAGCACCAAACACTGTCCCGGCTCGAGAAAATATTTGCTGAGTAGATGAATGAGGGACCGTTGCTTGTCTCCTTCATTCAACCTTGTGTGTGACCTTGGACTGCAGCTCATTTCCATGATTAGGGGGTGTGCTGGCTATTGTTCCCCCACCCCGTCCCCTCAGCACCTGTCTCTGCCCTGGAAAGCTCACCTGTCTGGACCACATCTACCTGGGTGTGGCCCTGGGTGCCCCGGCAGACCAGGGGAGGAATGAGAGCAAGGTCAGGCTCCTTCTCCCCAAGCTCTGTCCCTGGGTTGCTGCCTCAGACTCTATGTCCTATTTCTTCTTGAGAAGATCACTGCTCTTCTCAAAACGTGTGCCTCTGTCCTCCCTCCCCGTCCAGGACCTGGACATGGTAAGAGCTCAGCTGTTACTAACCCAGGACACCGTGCTGCCCATCGTGGTCTTCCTACATCCTGCCCACACCTTTGTAAATTTAAGTCCTCAACAAATTACCTTAATTTGAGCCCGCCATTGTTTCCTGCTGGGACCATGACTGATTGGGGTGGGGAGGGGGGACTAAAACAAAATTCTCTCATGCACCTTTCAGCTATAAAAAGCTCAAATCAATTCCCACTCCCTTTCAGTGAAGTCATTTATTAGAAAACAAGTCATCTCCACGTGAGAGCGGATCTGAGCGTGTCTGAGCTCTTGATGAGCAGAGCTGAGTGGGAAGCTCATGGAGCTGGGCCAGCCCACCCAGTGGGCTGCTGCTGTGGTCACAGCGAGGCTGCTAAGAGCTCAGTAACCCAGAACTGGGAAAGTGGCTGAGGGGGCGTGGCTGGGCGATGTCTTCTTGGGCCATCAGGCTGTGGACCGAAACTCTTCGGGTGTGTGGTGGCATAAGAGGGAGCCCACTGCAGGGAGCATGGTTGGCTGACGGCCGCCAGCCGCCACACCTATGGATCCCTGTGGCCTTCGTGCCAGGCCGCACTTCACCTGCGCTGCTCCCAGCCAAAGACGAGCACAGCAGGGGTCCCAGAGCCGCCACTGCTGCCCTGCACCGGGCTCCTCCTACGGGGGCACTTTGCTTGGGTCTCCTGACTGGGCTGGACGCGACTTTCTCTGAATGTGCTGCGGTCGCTGGCTCCTCCCACCCAATCCTTCCTTCCCTCCGTCCCTTCTCAGGTGGCAGAGCTGCCCCACTCTCTGAGGCTGTCCCTGCCTGGCCCTGCTCTCCCTCTTTACCCTTCACAAGCATTTCCCCAAGTAAATGTCTTGCTTTTCTCATCTCTCTTGGCATTGGCTTCTCAGAGAATCCACGCTGACACGGGTGGCACGGGGTGGCGTGAGAAAAGAGGCTATAAGTTGGTGTTGCTGACCGCTCACTTATTGCTGGACTGGCAAGCCAGATCCCTCTGGAATGGGATGTGGGGCTTGGACAGTCCCTGACTCAAAGCGATAGCCCAAGTGCTGAAGATTTCACAGGCTGTGACCTGTGAAAATGTCCTGGGCAAAGGGGGACACCTTTGCCATGCTGGGCGCTGAAGTGTACGGGGGGATAATGCCTGGGAGGACAGGGGAGCTGGCTGCTGGGGACTCATTTGCTCTGACCCCCTGAAGAGGACAGTGGACAAGTGAAGGCCATGTGTGAGAGCCAAGGTGGCTCCTGGTGGCTCACAAAAAGACTCTTCTCAGGAGGAGGGGACTTTTCAGCTGAGGAACCGACTCAGGACTTGGTACCAGGTCACAGAGCTCCAGAGACATTTACATGCTCAGCCAAGGCGGGTTTGTTACACGAAGGTCGGCACTGCTGTTGGGAACATCCGGGATCTTGAAACTTGCGATGGAGACATCCGGGTGATGTCCTCCAGGATTTTTGCTCTGCCGACCCCTGAATGCTCAGAGCTTACAGAGGTGGCCCACCCTTCCATAGTAAGAGCTGGCACTTCCCTCACATGGCAAGATGTTGCAGAGGCCTCTTGCCTGCCCCATGTGGCAGGCAGAGTACGGGGCTCTCTCAGATGTCCATGCCCCAAATCCCAGGCCCTGTGCACATGTTACCTAAAACAGGAGAAAGGACTTAGTGTGTGTGATAAGTGAAGGACCTTGGGATGGGAGGTGATCCTGGATTATCCAGTGGGCCCAATCTAATCACGTGGGTCCTTAAAACTGGACACCCATTTCTGGCTACAGTCAGGCAGACGTGACTGTGAGAGGACAGTCGGAGCGATGCCACACTGCTGGCTTTGCAGAGGGAGGCAGGGCGGTGGGCCAGGGCATGTGGGTGGCCTCTGGAAGTTGGAAAAGACAAAAAAAGAAAAAACAGATTCTCCTTCAAAGCCTCTAAAAAGGAATGTGGCCCTGCCAATATAGTGATCTCAGCCCAGGAGACCCAAGTTGGACTGCTAATGTTTAAAATTCTACGATAATAAATTTGTGGTGTTTTCAGCCACTAAGTTTGCGGCAATTTGTTATGGCAAATAGAAAACCCACTTAGCGTTACTCCCAGTGACCTACTTGGGGACTGTGTGCTTCCTGACCCTACAAGTCTGGGCTCTGCAAGACTGGAGACCCTGGTCCCCAAAGGGGATGCCAGGGGGCCTCACAATGGTCACACTGAAGTATATGTTACAGCTGCCACCAGGGCACTGTGGACACCTTGTGTCCATTGACCCACAGGCAAGAAGAGGGTCCCCACCTCGGCAAGGGTCTTCGGCCCTATCAGCAGGCAGAGATGGGGCTGCCTTCATTCAACGGGGACAGGCAGGAGCATGTGTGGCACCCAGGTGATCCCCTTGTTGCCTCTCGGTACTCCCTTGCTCAACTGCACTGTGAACGGACACATGCAACATCCCTGCCCTGAGAAGGGACAGTCACCAAGAGCTCAGCCCCGCAGGGATGAGAGTATGGATCACACCACCAGGAAAGCCACCGGGACCTGTCAGGTGATGGTGGAGGAAGAACGACTTTGAAGCACAGAGTGAAAGGAAAAGGCAACGGGTACCAGTTGTGGTACTGCAAGACCAACCGCAGTGACCGAGGTGGCAGCTTGTCCCACTAACCCCAACCTGTGTTTCCCCGCAGAAAGAAAGGCCCACAGGAAACACATTCCCCAAGCCTGCTTGCAGAAGTCTGTCGGTCCAGCACCAGGGTGGGCCATGGTGGGCATCAACTCCCCTTCACGAGGGCCTGCTGCAGGGAGCGTGGCTGACCCACAGTCCCAGCGGCCGAGTCTTGGTCCCCAGGCCTTCGTGCTGAAGCCTCACTGCCCCAGGATGCTGGCAGCCAGTGACTGAGACAGGGGACAGCAGAGTGGGCCTTACTGCTCCTTATGGACTTCTCCAGCGGGCATCCTTTGATTGGGGTGTCCCTGGGAGCCGGGGAGGTTACAAGTGCCTGGCAGCCAGCCTTCCTTCCCGTCCCCCACCGTGGAGTCAGAGACACCCCTTTGCCCATGCTCTGCCCGGCTCCACTCACTGTCACCCCCTTCATAATCCACGTGCTCTCCTCTCAACGCGTCTCACCCCGTCCTGAGATCTGCTTCCCGGAAGACCTGGGCTGACCAAGGTGGGCCTTCCCTTGAAAGGAACTGACGCTCCCTCGGGGGGGTCGTGCTGGGAGGCAGCCTGCCTGGAACGGGAGAGGAGCATTGGTAAAGGAAGTGCCCTCCCAGGAGCCAGAGCCCACTTTGTCCCTGACTCCAAGGCACAGAGACTTGGGGAACATTTATGACGGCCACTGGGAAGCAAGTGTGGAAGGAAGCAGGAGGCCTGCCTGGTAGAGGTGCCGGGGTGGGTCTGGGTCTGTAAGCCGCATTCTCAGAGTCGAGCTTCCTTTCTTTGATCCCTGAACCTTGTATAAAACCTCAGCCTGGTCTCTGCTCTGCTGAGGGCGATGGGGCTGCTCTGCACCTGGGGAGAGCAGTGTCCCCCACCCTGTGTCCAGAGCAGGAGGAAGGCTGTGCATGGAACAGCAGGCCCACAGGGGCCTCCATGACAAGGGTGGCAGCTCAGGGGCAGGATGAGAGGATGGCACACCGGCCTCGGGTCCCTTCCTGGCATGTGGAGGAAGCGCCAGGCAGCTCTCAGGAGGAGCAGAGGGAAGTCAAGGAGGTGCCGATGTCCAGCCAGAGAGTGTAGGAGCTTCCACATCCTAATTGGGTTAAATGGGAATGCAAGGTGTTAAGGGGCCCAGAAATCCACCGGCTGCATAATCAGAAATGAACCATATTAATTCTGCTCAGCTGCCCAATACTTTGCAGACTTTCTTTTCTTGATTTCCTGCAGTCAGGGCAACTCTCTGACCTTCCCAAGCCTCCCAAACCCAAACTCCCACCCTCCCAGGCCCTGACCCTCTTGGCTTTCTTACCAGTGTTTTCTGTAAACTTTGATGACAATGAAATCCCTGGGGGCATTTATGAAAGTCAAACTCCTGGGAGGGTCTTGAAGGTTCTGGTCTACCAGGGCCGGCATTGTCCTCAGGGTGCGAGTGGTAGCAGACACCCCACGAGCTCCCGGGCAGGAGGCCTGCAGACCAGCCTTGGTGGGAGACACGGTTCCCAGACGTCAGCGTGCAGCCTGCAGTTCCGCAGGGCTTGCTGAAGCACAGGTGGCTGCCCCCTCTCTCCAGAATTTTTTCAGTAGGTCTGGGTGGGCCCAAGAATCTGCACTTCCAACAGGTTCTCAGGTGGTGCCAGCACCACCGGGCCGGGGACCACGCATTGAGAACCTTTGCTTTAAGAAATACTGTCTCTGGCCAGATGCGGTGGCTCACGCCTGTAATCCTAGCACTCTGGGAGGCCGAGGCAGGTGGATCACTCAAGGTCAGGAGTTCGAGACCAGCCTGAGCAAGAGTGAGACCCCATCTCTACCAAAAAATAGCAAGAAATTATCTGGACAACTAAAAATATATATATGCAGAAAAAATTAGCCGGGCATGGTGGTGTATGCTTGTAGTCCCAGCTACTCAGGAGGCTGAGGCAGGAGGATCGCTTGAGCCCAGGAGTTTGAGGTTGCTGTGAGCTAGGCTGACGCCACGGCACTCACTCTAGCCTGGGCAACAAAGCGAGACTCTGTCTCAAAAAAAAAAAAAAAAGAAATACTCTCTCCACCTTTAACCCATCACAGACCAGCGAGGAGCGAGCTTCTCCTTTTTACTTCTCTGGACTCTCCAACAGGACAAGAGGCTCCGCAGGCCCTTCACAGCTGTCGGGACCTGGGCCATGGCAGATCTTCACAGCTCTTTGTCAGAACCATCAAACCAAAGCGTCAAGTAAGGAGTCCCAGCGTAGGCGTAACCTACAATTTACTTATAGGAGGCCATCAGCGCTTCCTGTCTCCATCTCAGTGTGCACAAAACCTTGCCCGAGCAGCTGAGAAGTATAACCAATAGAGTCAGGCCAGGAATAGTTCCCCACATAGAAGATGGCTGCTGTCAACATCTGTCTGAGGATTTAGTCAAGAGTATATGCAGAATCCCAGGTGTTGCCTTAATTTGGAGTTTCCTTTTGTAGCAGGAGGTATTAAAAGGGTCTAGCAAACCTAGAGAAAAGATGGAATTCAGCAAAATAGAAAGTGTGGCAGGAAGTCTCCTTATATCAATAGATAGATGGATCGCTCTGGATAGCTCTAGATAGATAAATCTCCTTTTCTGAGTCTTGGTAGTTGTTGGCACCATCCACCAAATATTTCCATTTCTCATCCTAGGCACATGGCGGAAATGCATTCCCTAGCTCCCTTGAAATTCCGTGTGACTGTCTGACTTGCTTTGGACAGTGAAATGTGAACAGTGACAGTGTCACTTCTGTGAGGAGATTTCAAGAGCCCGTGAGGGATTCACTGCGGTATTTTCACCTCTGTCCCACCGATCAATAACATCTCAGACGGAAACCTCTCCAACACCAACGTCCCAGAAGGAGGACCGAATGGAGGAGGCAACCAGCCAATTGGTGATAAACGTTTGGAGAAAGCAATCTAAAAAAACAAACAAATTAAAAAAAAAAGAAACCTTTGCTCTTTTAGATGCTGCAATTTGGGGAGTTATTTGTGACCACAGCGTAACCTAGTCTGCGGTAACAGGTACAGTAGGGTATCATTGCCCTCTCGCCTGGCCCTGTCACCTTTTCCCTGGGACTAAGAAGGAACAGAGAGAGGCCTGAAAGTTAGGAACAGAGTCCCTGCGTGCTCAGTGGGGACTGTTCAGAGACAGGGACGGAAAGAGGAAAATGTGGAACCAGACATGGGGAGGCCCACGCCCCGTTCCCCGTCTCTTTCCATCTGTGTCTTCATTTTTTCACACAGCAAACACTCAATAAGAGCCATGCTCTCTGGACCTGAGTGTTGCACTAGTTTTGAAAACAAGGATGAATCAGACACAGCCTCTATCCTTGGGGAGCCCACGGTCTAGCAGGGTGACGGGCATGTCAGCAAACGGTTTCAAAGCAGCTATGACTGGAGAAACAAGGACAAAGTGCCCAGGGGAGCACCAAGGAGGAGTGGCCCTTCTGCAGAACAGGTGAGGGAGGTCTGGGCTTGGGACATCGGGCGGCATTGCCCAGGCGCAGGCAGAGTGCCAGCACCGAGCTGGAGAGCCGCCTGCCAGCAGGAACTTCGGAAGTCGAATTGTTTTCATGCTGGGGAACTAACAAGGTTGTTCCCGAGACAAGTTATATTGACCGAATCAAACAGACGCAATTCTAGCATAACCCCTTCTGAAGTGCTGATTGGCCGGGCCTCAGCCCTCAGAGTTTTCAGGTCTAAATGCCAAGGAGCAAAGCTACCTCCTGGAGGAGCAAACCAGTGCTGGACCCTGAGATGTGATGTGAGGGTGTTGGGCAGAACCCGGGAGACAGCTTGCCGTGAGCAAGCAAATGCTCCGGAAGTAGGAAGATAGATAGACAGTCATAGATACATGATAGATAATTGATTAGCTATGGATAGATGACAGATGATGAATAGAAAGATAGATAAATAGATAAAAAGAGATACATTGATAAACAGACAGATGATAGACAGCCAATCATTTGGGGGAACATAGCCCAAGATTTCTGAAGTCTCTTAGAACGACCCAGTTTCTAAAACAAAAGTTTCAGCACAGACTGTCATCATTTTATTTTTCTGATTTGTTTCATTGTCAGGTATTAAAAAAATATCATAATGAAGTCTTATGTAGCTTGTCATATAATTTCTCTTACTAAAACTATTTAATGACATCAAATCAGGAAATCTCAGGGGTACATGTGGTCAAAAATCCATGCCGGACTTTACCCAGACATAGGTCTGACTTTTATCAGGGTACAATGCACCTCTATTCAAAGAAACCAGAAAATCAATATATTCAAATGTATTTTGAACACGAGAGTGGAAAACAAGTCATTTCCCTGCATCTCTCAGCCCCATCTCTCCCCTATATCATAGGAAGACCATATGCTGACACTGAATTCATTTTACTGATGCCTCAATATAGTTACCGAAACTTCACCAAGACATCCTTTGCTGGGAAGAATGACGTGGAGCTGAAGAGACGAGTTAGATGAAGCACCAGGGAGCTCCGTTATGTGGAGCCGCGTGCCAGGGGCCCCGGGGACAGCAGCAGAGCCAATGGCTCCCAGGACAGAGAAACAGGGAGAGACAAATTAGGGGTGTCATTTGGATAGTAATTTGCCTAGCAAAACTCGCCTTCTCGTGTGACGGTCATCCCTCTATTTAGGGACAGCTAAATGAATACACTATCTTCTTCGGTAAACAGAAAACCAGCCAAACCTAAGGCTCTCTCTGCTCCTACCTTTCCTCCTTATCCCTGCTTGCACTAATTTCTCTCCCTCTGTTTTCTCATTCATGTCTCGCCCCCTTCCTCTCCTTTTCTGATGTTCATTCTACTTAAAAAGACATGGGACTTCAGATCAAGTGCCTGCCACAATGTTTGTAAAATCCTGTTCCCCAAAGTGACACTAATGGTCTGTGGAACTTCTCTGGCCCTAATTACTTGGCAGCAGAAATCTCTGTGGGCTGCTTCTCCCTCAATTGGCTCACCCGGTAATTACTACCAGGCAGGGCTGAGAGCAGAGAGGGTGGCGCTGGGTGAGGCTGAAATGCATCCTGCCGACTTTCGCCTGGGTACAGGCAGATAATGCTGGTGGCAAAATGCAGAGCAGAAGGGACAAGCTCACCACGTTTTAAAAACCAAATAGAAAAAGAGGAGTCTTTTCTGCAAAATTAACACTATGATTCCTTTAGACCAAATCGCCATGTCTTGGGTGGTTTCAGATCGACTTGCCCAGTGTGAGGTCTTGACCTCTTGACTGTAGGATTGTGTCATGAAAGGAGAAGACATCAAAGGACACCAAGAGCCAACAGACAAGACTTGCCTGACCAGCTCATGCTGCCAAAGATCTAAGCCTTTAGCAAAAATATACCCCAAATTAAAATAAGCAGCAATGTCTAGTTTGTAGAGGCCTCTATCGCTCTGCAAATATGGAGGAAGGCTCCGAAAGGGAAGAAAACCGGTCCTCATTGTGGTTCTGTTAGTATATAGGGCTACTTTGAACTGCAATGTTGCAAAACCCGATTACAGGCACTGAATTGTCATCCTACGTTTTCTGAGCTATGATTATTATTGAAATGATCTCTGTCCAATTTTTCAGTTTCCAGGATCTGGAAGAGCAATTTCATTTTCAAAAGCTTCTACCTTACCCTCCTTTGCAAGCTCACACTTAGCACATTCATAAAGGACATTTCACGCTGCGTCCGTAGCACCTGGGACAGTGCTGGTGCAGAGGAGGCCCTCGATACGTGTCTACGCAATTCAGGGATTGCATGGACCAAGAATGGAGCATAGTATGAAGTCATTTGTTTTCAGGCCGTGATTTCCGACTACACGTTCCAATAATCATTCCATCAACGAATTCATTAATTCAATAAATATGCATGGAGAGCCAATTTCATGCCAGCCTGGGCCTCTGGGGCCACTGAGGTGGAGAGCCAGGCAGGCAACCAGCCTGGTTAGAGACCCTGGGAAGGAACCATGGTCTCTACCCTGGAGCTGCTTATAATAGGGCGAGGGAACAGAACAGATCGCAAGCAATTAGAAAACAATTAAGTGTTAAATTATACGCTTCCCACTAGCCCAAGGGAGCCTCAGAGGGAGAAGGAGCTAATGTAGTCATTGCTGTTTTCATGGCAGAGGTGATCGTTGGCTGGGGCTTGACGGAGACTCTGGATTCGGGAAAGCGGAACAGCATGGCTGGAGTAGAGTATTCCTGCAGGGAAGCAGCGATCCGGAAGCACTCAAGGAAAACTGAGGCCTTAAATGCCCAGTTACACACTGGACTAGAATTGATCCCCAAGTAAAGAACCCGAGATGCTCTGATGACTTAGAAGAGTTTGAATTGGACTCTGAGATGATATTGAGTTGCTTCCACGAAGGCCTATTTTCCTTCCTCTAACAGGCTGGATTAGGAACTTTGATTAGTGACCGTCAGGCCACTGTCTTGGAGAGAAGCTGGAGGCTTCTCCCAGCTGCTGGCCCAGACCGGTGGCATGAGCATCTCCGGAGGACGCTTTCTCCTGGCCCCGCCATCAGAGTCTCTGATTCAGCAGATACGGGAAGAAACCCAAGAATCTGGATGTTTTTAAACCCCCAGGTGATTCTATTCATCAGCTTCGTTTGCCTAGATTTATTTCGAAGACATTCCCTTTCTGAGATTCGGGTAGAAGGCGTAGACATATAGTATTCAAGGAAGTAGGCATGACTATAAATCCCCATAACAGGCAACCTGGGGAATTCCTAGGGGAAAGAAACCAATCTAGCATTCTCTATTTCCTTGACCTCCTAAATGACTCAAAATGGTCAAAATTTGGTCCAAATCAATTAAAATTTGTCTTTATGGTATAGGCACAGCCTGATGAACAAAAATGAGAGGGGAGCTTTTATTTAAAATGTTAGAAAGATGAAGCCGTTAGTGAATTGGAGCTGAGCCACATTAACGCGCTGCCTTTCCTTCTTTAGCTGTGTCAGTTTGTGTCTCCGATTCCAGGAACAAGTGTAAAACAATGTCCATTTGTATATAAGATGTTCTTGGCATAAAGCTCACGAACAGCATATTTCTTTGGTTACACGCACTGCTTGGAGAATAATGCCACATCCATCAGAATTAAGAGGGCTGAGAGGGTGATTATGGGTCCATGTGTGGCAAGTTGCGTTCTCCAGTCCCCTCCAGTTTTTAACAGGC
>NW_012142190.1:2239162-2245718 GCF_000956105.1 Propithecus coquereli | reverse complement strand
GCACCGCACATACACACAGGTTCCTTCTCTCACTGTGATCTTGACTCTTAGTGAATCCAGGACACCAGGGTTCAATTTCTTTGAGACATTTCTAAAATCTGACTGAGCCTCCCCTGAGGTGATCAGAGTATGTGGAAATTAACCAGTTTGTCCTATCCTGAGGTGCTACTGGATGCAGAGGTCCTAATGGCTCCGAGGATGTACTTATCCTCTGTAGGCCTCGCTGAAGACCTAGTTTATTATGTGTTCAGGATTAGTTCTGAATCGCCGGGAGCAAATCTCAATGTATTTGTCTTCTCTGCTTGGGGTCGGTTATCATTAGATGGCACCTAATTTTCTCCTGAAATTTGTATCTAAATTGTTTTAACAAATAACCAGCCCAATAATTATCATGGCATTATAGTAACACTAAACAGAAGAGGCATTCCCAGCGCACGCAACAAAAAGCTCAGTTGTAAATATTCTACATCATTATTGCCATGATGTCACTGCAATTTCAGCATCCACTTTGATGACAGCTTTAGGATGCAAGATTTACTCCCATGAAAACTGATGAGCATCAAAGGTAAGGCCCAAACACCAGGGCTAATTATATCTACGGTCTCGTTACATTTGTCAAGATCCTACAGGAAAAGAAACACCAAGCTAATCATTAAACTGACATGCTGTGCACTCCGGATCCTGCCTCCCTGTGCCTTAGAAAATTCAGGGTGTTCTTTTCTATTAGAATTCTCTGTGATATCAAATAAATACTCCTCCCCTCCCGCCCAGAGCTCCCTATTTTGGATTATTCTGCCGAGCCGGCTGAGACATCAAAGGTCCTTTCCGTGCTCGAGTCTGTCAGTTAATTCACTCACCAAGTATGTACTGTGCATGCGTGTCGTGCCAGGCATCAGGGATGTTGCTGAGGGCACAACAGTGGCAAAAACAGACACAGTCCCTGGTCACATGCAGACCAGGCTAGTGGGGGAGACACCAGGGAACTGAGTGAGGACACCAGTGAGTGTATAATCCCAACCTGGGCTGAGTGTTAGCACAGAAGGGGCAGCTCTCTGAGAGCAGGTGGCCAGACCCCTGGCCTCGGCTGAGGGTCAGGAAAGGTGTGTCTGAGACAGGGAGGTGCCTGAGCTGTGATGGGAAGGATGAGCGAGGTCAGGAACTCCACAGGGAGTGGCGGGTGCCAAGGGCTGGTGGGTGGGTAAACAGCCCTGTGACAGGCTGTGCAAAAGGGACAAGTGCAGCCTGAGCACGAGGACCCAGGAGAGGTGCAGAAGGGACCCAGTGTGGTGGAGCCTTGGGAGCCTCCTTCAAGAACAAAGTCCTTAACCCAAAGGGGACGGGGACCATGCAAATCAGATTTGCATGTAGAACAAACGTGCAGGTGGCGATGCGGAGAATAGGCCGGAGGGGCCAACGCAGGGGGAGACGGGAGGACGAGCCAGCAAGCCGGCGCAGGCATGGGAGGCTGGGGTCCGAGACCAGGGTGGTTGGAAATGAGGGATGGGATGCGAGAATTGCAGAGGAGGTGAAAGCAACAGGTGCTGGGAGGGAAGAGATTTCCGGGGAGGGGGGAGAGAAGGTGCGGATGAGGACTGGAGATGTTGGACTTGCGTGACTGGGTGCATGCGGTGGCGCTCACCAGGGCCGCGCCGGGCCTGAGGGGCAGGGGCGGTGAAATATCCACGTGATGATGCCTTTTGGAGGTCTGCAGAGGAGAGCTGCGGGCTACAGATTCCAACTCGGAATTCGTCACTGTCCGGATGGTCATCGATGTCCTGGGCGTGAACGGGCTGAGGGGGAGAACAGAATGGACCTCAGGGTTTCTGGAAAATGATTTGGGAACGTGGACGGATATGAGTCATGGAACTTCAAATCAAACACCCCAGTGTCAGATCCCAACTCATTCGCTGCTCTGTGCAACCCACCTACGGCCGTAACAGCTAGATTACGGGGTCACGGTTCTACAAGGAGAAACCTCAGGAAAAAGACTTCATTAGAGCAGACCACCAAGCGACACAGGATTCCAATTTTTAGAAAGTCATTATCACAAAGTCTGCGTCAAGCCTGCTTGCATGTGCCCAGCTATGCACACCCTTCCCTGGGCGGGTTGGAGCAATCAGATGACGTGGGAGCAGGCTCGGTGCCTGGCGAGTAAGGCGGAATCTGGGCCCAAAAATCTTATTTTCATGGCTCACTTTTACAGAATCCAAGATGCTCATTCCCATCTCCTCGCTCATTCACTTTGCTCACTAATTTGATTAACTCCTATCAGGCAGGTCCAGGGTATATTTGATCTTGGGGCAAAGATCTTTATTTTTATGTGTCAGCCCTCTGAGAACACCCTGATTGAGGTGCAGTGCAATTATCAGTCCATTAACTCATCAGCCAACTTTTTGTTCCAGTAAACAAATGCAAATCCAGGTTCTTGAGCACTCTTGAAAAGCACTTCTCCCTCCCTCTCTCTCCCAGATACAGCCCTAGGTTTAGTTGCCTATAATCAAATCGCTGTTGAATCTGCATATTTTCCATTGCCTTTACCTGGTAGGCTAGCAGTCAGGATTGCCTAGGGCGCCGGTCACTAGCAAATGTTTGTGGTCTATAGTAGCTCACACCAGGCTGGGAGGAGAAAAGAAGTGAAGAAAAGACTATTTCTGCCTTACGTCGGAAGTACTCTGGCATGTCATGCCATACGCAGAAAGTGGCAGGGCCTCAGCTATCTACCATCGTGTCACAAGTTTGGATTTCCAAAAGCAGGAGGCCCAGAGACTGATGCTGTCCTTCTAAGGAAGCCCCCCGCAATGCGGTTAACCACAGTCGCGCAGAGGACAAACTCTAGTCCTTCAGAAGTTCTTTCAATTCCTTCAATACCCCGTGCTCCCGCTCTGCCTCCTGATTTTTGAGCCTGCTTCTGTCCAGGAACCTCTTTTCCCTGTCTCAGTGTGTCTAAATCTTACCCGCTCCTTAGGTCTCAGCTTCGCTATCACTTCCTCCAGGAAAACTCTTCTGACCTCTCTTCCTCTTTAAAACTCCCCCTACATTGTTCTCCCAGCACCTCCAACGCACCCCCAACCCTGACGCTCAGATTGTAGGCCAATGTCTGCACCCCGAGGGTCTCTCCCTCTAGACCAAAGCTCTGACCAGCCCACCCAGGACTGCGGAACAGCATCCTCACGGTCATCTCCTCTCACCCAGTGCCATGTGCTAAATAAATGAATGGCAGAATCAAATAGCCAAGGCTCCTCCCCGCGACCCCACCCCCAGACTCTACGGGAGAGTCAAGGTGAATCAAGCTAGAAAAACAGAAACAAGGCGGGAAAGCAGAGAGCCATGCTAGAGGACGGCGAGGCAGGACGCTTGTCCTCGGTGGCCGCGCATGGAACTGGGCCTATGGTCAGCGTGTTTCCTATTGTGTGCAGGACACTTCAGCTCTTTTGACTTTGAGTTTCTCCATCCACATTACCTAATTCCTAGACAGTTGCCAGGATAAAATGAGACGTGTTTTAAGAAAGCACTTAATGAGCCCTAGCACACTCTACGAACATAAGGGAGACACCTTCAGAGCAGAGCGTCAGCACTGCTGCTGGTAAAATGGAAAATGGTACAGCCCTACAGAGGGGAATCTGGCAGTATCCAGCAAAATTGCCTATACATTTGCCCTTTGAAGCAGCGATCCCTCTTCTAGGAATTCATTACAAAGATAAACTGGCAAAAATTTGAAAAAGACAAATGAGTGTAACTATTTTAAAAAGTCTAAATTAAAAAAAAAAAAAAGAAGTTCCTAAAATCAAAACCAAATTGAAACAAATGAATTTAACTCCATATTTTCTAGGTAGCATAACCACACAGAAATGATCTACAACAGGTAACTGTAAAATACAATTATTCATCATATATTTCTTGAGGCATATGCTCTAAGGACAAGGACTAGAAAAAATTTTTTAAAACTAAATTGTCTTTAGTAAAAACATTGTTGGGGGTAACGTCACTGTGTATGTGTATTGTGGGGTAAAGAATTCTGACATGGAAGAAAGAAAAAAACTGTTACAAAACCAATGAGACTGCACCATACTTCCAAATTGAATGTATGAGTATTAATTCATAATATATTTCATCTTAAATAAATCAAATGGATTTTAATTTCGACCTGTGACCACTGAAAGGACCGGAATGTATACCTCAGTGGTTTCTAAGCAGCGTTTCCTACTAAAAGGGACCTGGGATCCTTGGAGAAATGGCAGGTATCAGGTCCAGGGAAGAACACGTATAAGACGAGCCCGGACTATCTTGTAACATACGGAAATAAAGAAATTATCAAAATCACATCTGAGGCCAATCGAAAAGGCCCGCATGCCAAAGGCAGTTTGAGCACCAATAAGGATATTAACTGTAACAGATAGAAACACATCTAATATTTTTTCATAACGATACTAAAAAAAAAAAACAAACTTATTGGTCAACTTTGGAGGTGTTAAGGAACCAATTCAATACTTTCAAAAATTTGGTAAATCTGGGGGGGAAATCAAACATTTTTCCTTTCTTTCCTAAATGATCCATATCTCTGGATAATGGAAGAGTTGATGAGAGGAGTGTTTTTAGAGAACTATATGAGCTAATAAATGGAGAAAGAATGATAGAATATCACTACTCTGTAAGCCCTTAAAAAAATGAATGAGCAATTGCTTGTTATACCAGCAATGAGCAATTGGAATTTGAAATTTAAAATATAGTACTATTTACATTAGCACTCATGAAAAATGAAATGTGTAGATATAAATCTAATAAAATATGTGTATAATCTGTGTGAGAAAAACAACAAAACTCTGATTAAAGAAATCAATGATCTAAATAAATGGAGAGCTATTACATGTTCATGGATAAGAAGACTCAATACTATGAAGATGTCAACTCTTTGCAATCCCAGTTGAAATTCCAGCAAGTTATTTTGTGGATATCAAAAAGCTGATACACTAAAGTTTTTATGGAAAGGCAAAAGACCCAAAATAGCCAACAAAGTACCAAAGAACAAAGCTAGAAGACTGACGCTATCTGACTTCAAGATTTACTATAAAGCTACAGTAATTGAGACAGTGTGGTATTGATGAGAGAATAGACAAATAGATCAGTGGAACAGGACAGAGAGCCCAGAAATAGATCCACACATATATAGTCAATTGATCTTTGACAAGAGAACAAAGTCAATTCAATGGAGAAAGGAAAGTCTTTTTAACAAATGATGCTGGAATAACTGGACATCCACATGCAAAAGAACAAATTTAGATACAGACCTTACATCTTTCACAAAAACTAACTCGCAATGGATCATAGGCCTAGATGTAAAATGCAAAATTTTAAAATTCCTGAAGATTACATAGGAGAAAATATAGGTGATCTTGGGTTGGGTGATGCAACACCAATGCATGATCCGTGAAAGAAAAAGTCTTGATAAGTTGGACTTCATTAAAATTAAAAACTTCTGTTCTGCAAAAGACTGGGAGAAAATCTTGCAAAGCACATATCTGATTGTATCTAAAATATGCAAAGCACTCTTAAAACTCAACAATTTTAACAATACCCAATTAAAAAATGGGCATCTGAACAGAATCCTCACCGAAGAAGACATACAGATGGCAAATAAGCGTATGAAAAGATGTTCCACTGATATCTTATGTCATGAGGGAAATGAAAATTGAAACAACAACGAGATGCCATTATAATCTATTAGAATGGCCCAAATCCAAAAAACTGACAATACCAAATGTTGGCAAGGATGTTGGACAGCAACAATTCTCATTCACTGCTGGTAGGAATGCAAAATGGTACAGCCACTTTGGAAAATAGTCTGGTAGTTTTTAAAAAGCTAAACATATTCTTACCAAACGATCCAACAATCATGCTCCTTAATATTTACCCAATTGAGTTGAAAACATGTCCACACAAAAATCTGCATATAAATGTTTTTACTGGTTTTATTCATAGTTGCCAAAAACCAGAACCAACCAAGACGTTCTTTACTCACTGAAACGATAAACAAACTGTGGTACATCCATACAGTGAAATATCTCTCAGTGCTAAAAAGAACTGGACCATCAAGCCACAAAAGGACATGGAGGAATCTTAAATACCTATTGCTAAGTGGAAAAAGTTAATCTGAAAAGGCTGCATGCTGTATGATTTCAACTATATGACATTCTGGGAAAGGCAATACTATAGAGACAGTGAAAATTCAGTGGTTGCCAGGGGTCTGGGGGGCCGGGATGGGGATGGATGAACAAGTGGAGCACGGGGATTTTTAAGGCAGTGAAACTATTCCCTGTGACACCGTCATGGTGAATATCGTTATGCCTTTGTCAAAACACATAGAACTCTACAAAACAAAGAGTGGACCCTAATGTAAACTATGGACTTTAGTTAATAAGAACGTATCAATGTTGGTTCATCCACTGAAACAAATATACCCCACGCATGCAAGATGATAATGACAGAGGAAATTGAGTGTGGAAGGGGGTGTAGGGAACTCTCTGTACTACCTGCTTAATTTTTTCTAAATCTAAAACTG
>NW_012142190.1:2226323-2238007 GCF_000956105.1 Propithecus coquereli | reverse complement strand
CCATAGTAGAGTGTTTTTAAAAAGCTGCTAGTATTGCTGTTTCTCAAATGTGCCCAAATATGAACTAACATTTGAGGGGGAAATGCAGCCCACAAACAATGGTATTTTCCTGAATCTTCCTATATACAAGAGAAAAACGTTGCTCTCCCCTGAATTCTTTCTCAACGAATTTCCCACTTTTGCCATTTGGGCTCTACACACCCATGCATCACCTGTCCTGAATTCCTCCTGTTCTCCAACTCAGAAGGTGGCCGTTACATTTTGAAATAATATTTTTCACTAAATTAATCTTGACCTCAAGTGCAAGGTTGAAATCGCAACATTAGCACATATATGGCTTGGCAGTCCTGGCTGGGTTCTCATATTAAATTCTCCACCTTGAGCCATTCTTTGATTATCTGTACCCAAGCTGATATTCAAGTATATGAAACTGTATATTAAAGCTACAAACATTTTATGTGACCCTTGGCGGCTGCAGACGTGAAGATTGCTGGGATGTTCCCGAAAGCCTGCCAATTCCGACCCATTACTTGCGATTCTGAATTGTTCCAGTGCAGGTGCTCCGGCGCTCTGGGCCCCGACTGTGGATTTCTGCTGAGGTCAGGCAAGCCATGCAAATGACCCTCCAGGAAACGGTGCCTTGGCGTGCGGCCGCTGCCGCAGCGTGGCAACCGCCACTACAAATCTTTGTCGTGTCTGTTCTTACGGCGAATGCAGTCCTTCAGGGTGGGTCTCTGGGAAGTTAATTGGGTGGGGAAGAAAAACGGCGTGCCTTCAGAAAGAAGCTGCAGGATGGTGCCCTCTGCACCTGCCTGGTGGCCGATGTCGCCCAGCCATGGTGGCCTGTCAGAAGCAATGTGGCTTGTGTGACAACTAAAGGTTGGGACTGCTGTGAGTGCTCCTAAGGGCAAAGTGTGGCTGCTGCCAGCTGGCGTCTCTGGGCACCCCCAGTCATGCCATGGTGCCGTCTCTGTCACCCTCTGGCAGGGCCAGTCACCTGGCACCATGCCCAATGTAGGTTTCATACCCAGCCGCCGTGAGCCTGGGGATTTTTCCTCAGCAGCTCACTCCCCACTGATGATGGCTTCGTTCCGGGGCTCGAGGAGCGTGGTGCCAGGGTGTGTGTCTTTCCCCTCGAATCCCCAAAGCACGGGTGTGAATGTCCCTGGCAGCAACTTGCTGACTTGGCTCTGCGGAGAACAGGATGGAAAACTCCAGTGGCAATGACAAGGCCCACTCACCAACAAGCCGGGCTCCCGCCTGTAGTGTCAGGAAGCTGTGTCCTATGTTTGGGGCTGGCCTGCCTCAGCCAGGAGTTGGAGGAAGAGGAGAAAATGAAAGCCCAATCTGGGCTCCACTCAGCCTCAGACAGATGGCTGGAAAGCGACTGGGGGTGAGGCGGAAGAGAAGCTGTCTGTAACACTTCCAGAGCCTTTGGGTGACGGTGGAGTTGGGTCCTGGGAAGTAGAAAGGCCAGGAAGCAGTAAGAGAGTGAAATGAGAACAAAAGTCAAAATTCTCACCATGACCCAGGCCTGTGTGATACAGCCTCTGTCTTTCTATCTCATTTCATGCCCTCCCCCTCACTGCCCTCTTCTCTCACATTGGTCTTTATTCAGCTGTTCAAACATGGATGGCCTTACAGCCTCAGGGCCTTTGCATGTGCTGTCCCTGCTGCCTGGAATGCTTCCTGCTCCCCTCTCACCTTCCGCTCACTCTCCCAGTCCTGGTCTCCACCCTGCCCACTCCCTGAGGCCCTGGGAGAGGGTTCCCCAGCGCCCTGCTCCCCATCACAGGAGCTGTCTCAGCCCTTTGTCTGACTCCAACTTACAGATGCTTATTGTTTTGTTCATTCATTTCTATCTCTATCTCTCACCACTAGATTATAATTTCCTTCATGACGGCACCATGTGAAATGTATTTTCCACAGTATACCCAGCACCTAGTACAGTGCCTGGCACACGGTAGTGCTCACTAAATCAGGGGTCACTGTGTTCAACTTTATTTCTTATTCTCAGCTCTCTCTACAGGTTGGCTGAGTGATGTTTGCAGGGATCGGTTGTTCAATATACGCATTTTTCAAGGCCTTCCATTTGTCTTCCTTCTTTTTGTTCTCAGTCTTTAGGACATTTTGATGTTCATAAACAACCCTTATCACAGAGTGGGCAGAAGGAGTAATTTGCTTCTTGTTAACTGGCTAAACTATCATTTAGGGATTATTTATTATTTCAATTATCCATACGATTTCTGTCCACTCAGAGCAGGCAGTTGTATCAATCAGAACAGGCTAACTGCTGGAACAAATAACCCCCAAATCTCAGAAGCTTAAATTAACCCAGTAAAAGATTATTTCTCACTCATTCAAAGCCCAGGACGAAGGTTCCGGGTTATGGAGTCCTCCAAGGAGTGGCTCAAAGATCCTCCCATCATGAGGTACTTCCATCTTCAACACCCGGGATGTCAAAGCATCAGAAAATAAACACGATTAATAGAGTTTCTCCAACTAATCAAGCTAATTAATGCAGTTCAGTAGATGACAGTCCCATCTAGTGGCAAAAGGCACCGTTGGAGATGATAACTTGCCTTATAATCATTTGCACCAATCCCTCCCTCTCCATCACCCCCAGCTCCGGTCCCTCAGCAAGTCCTATTGGCTCCATCTCCAGAACATGCAGCCCTGCTTCATGGACTCTGCTACCTCCTGGGCCAAGCCCCTGCCATGTTGCCTGAACTACTACACAACCCCTCTAACTGAATGTCCTCCTCCCATAACCTGTTCTCCATGGAGCAACCGAAAAGGGCATTTTGCTTTTGTTTTGTCTTGTTTGTTTGCAGTTTAAAGGGTTCATTTTCCATTTGTTTCTTTTGCAGTTTAAAGAGTTCTTTTGTAAACCTGTATTATAGAAAATTTCAAGCAGACACAAAACATATCTAGCTCCGATACTTATCAACTCATAGCTAGTCTTGTTGTAACCATATCCCTACCCACTTCTCTCCTCTCCCCACACTACTTTGCAGCAAATCCTTGACAATGGAGGATCTGTATAAATCACAAATCAGATCAAGTCACTTCCTAGTTGAAAAACCTCCAAAAGCTCTGCAAGGCATCTAAAACGAAACCCTACAGCTCAGCCTGGCACTCAGAGTCCTGTCTGACCTGGCCCCTGCTAAACCCTCTGGCACTATTTCCTCATTCTGCTCCAGCCACAGCCACCCTCTGTTCCATGGAGTCACTGATCATATCCCTACCTCAGTGCCTTTGCACTTCCTATGCAGCCACCTGGACCACTTACTGCCCTACCTTTATGTGGCTGGCTCTGCCTGGGCACTCACAGCTCAGCTCTGATCCGCTCCCAGTGGTCTCCCAGTGAGGCCATCTCTGGAAGTACTCCCTCCTCTAACCAGCCACATTCCACCTTGACACTCTGAAATCATTTAAAAATAATTTAAATTCAATACGTTTAAATCCTTTAAAAAATATGATTGTTCTAAAATCGAACCTCCAGAAAAGACTAGTACTTGGAATATAATAAGCACTTCATCTTTAATGAGTAAAAACAAAAAAGAATAAAAATTTAAAGCATTAGCTTCAGGGCAGTTTTTCAAAATGAACTTTCCTGGCATATTTACAATAGCATTTGTTAGTAAAAATATATTTATACAAATTTATTTTTTGAAAAAAACAAAACACTTGTAGTGCAAGGGCATGTGCTTCTGTGAAAGGTCATAAGCGCCTCGTATCCTAATTCTGCCAACAGGGGAAGAAAGTCAGGGACAGCATGGCCATTCTTAGTGCTTAGAAGTAGCCGTGCCTCCGGCTAACGTGCCAGTGGAGATGCTCGTGGCTGGTGAAGTTCATTTAGGTGACGAGACCATACTCGCCACCTCTCAGTGCCATGCCATGTCAGAAAACACTAAGAAGATGAGATTCAGGAACTCTGAGATGAGACGTAAAGGACAAAATTTGGGTTCTTTAAAGAAAAGCCCCATTGAAAGCCCCTGAGTATTGGGGAATCCTGCTTGACGAAACTCAAATTGTAAGTGAAACAACCCTGTGCTTCCAATTATTCCATATCATGTTTGTAAAATGAGCCCCCTGCGCCCGCCTACTCTTCCATCCACACAGGCATGGTGTTCTTCCTCTACCTTCCCTGTCTTTAGAACCGACGGGCTCTCTTCTTTCTGCCTGTCGGAATATTTTTCTAGATCCTGTCTTCAAATTTCTGAAGGTGAGTGCATGTGGCTTTCCACAAAGAACGTGTAGTAGAAAAGTTTCATATTGATTAAGCTTGAATTAATCAGGTGCTTTTAAACCCACTAGAAGGGCATCCTCTTACCAAGCAGGCGGCTTTCCTAACGGTTCCGTTCTGTGAGTCTCTGGGTCAGGCTGATGTGAAGCAGGCGGTTCCCAGGCAGGAGCGCGTGTTCCCGGCAGGCCCTTCCTCCTCCGAAAGCCCAGGCGGTTCGTGCTCCCTCCGGCTTTCAGACAGCTGGGCGGGGTGACAGTGCGCCCTCAGCCTTCTCCCACACGCCTCCAAGGAAAACAAGGGTGTTATTGATTCAGGCGCTGGGAGGAATGTGCAGGGGCTGGCAGGCTTCCAGCACGCAAAGCCCTTGAAGTAGAAAGCGCGAGGCGCCCAGGGACACTGAAAGGCCCTGGGCCCGGGCCCAGCCAGGAATCCACCGGGAAATGGCTCTGGCCTGGCCCCCTGGACATCCAGGGTGGACACGAGGCCCCTGGCCTGGGCTGGGCCGGGGAGTTTCTTTAAAGAAGCCACTCTGAGTTCTGTGGGTGGCACAGATCCAAGATTTCATATATAGTCAATGTAATACTGAGCGTTTTTCTGTGTGCTGGTAAAAACCCTTTATATAATTAGCTCGTTTAAACCTCCCACATTCCCATGAGGTAGGATTATTATCATTTTACACTCAGTGGAGGAAACTGAGTCAAAGAGAGGGATGGAACCTACTTGAGATCACACAACTAGTAAGAATGGGGGCTGGGAATGAATCCAGAACCCTTCGAGCCTAAGATGCAAAATCCTAGTGGTCACACTGTTTCAGCTACGTGACTTCAGCAGGCTGCTAACGCTCTCTGTGCATCCGTCTCTTTGAGAGTAAAATGAGAACAATAACAGGACCCACGGCATGGAGTCAGATGCAATTAAATCAGCTAATATATGTGGGTGCTTAAAACAGCACATGGTGTACAATAAGTGCTAAGCGTCTGCTCTCATAGGTACTAAATTCTCATTTCTGCACGATCTTTTTTCCTGGCTCTTTTCTCCATATGTCAATGGAGAACACCTATCCCCGTCAACCCAGACCACTGATTTCGGGAAGGAGGGATTTCTGGAGGAGGGCCAAAAGATGCCACCTTCTAGCTGTTGTCTGTTCTTTCTGTCCGGATGCGCATGATAAGGCGATGTCCACTGCTTGCAGTGGTGCTGGAAGGCCTTGTTTCCAGCACCCGGTGGGCACTGTGGTCCCCTCTAGATAACAAGGTGCCCACCAGCCTCTGCCAGATGGGCGACTGGGCACCAATCCTGCTGCCGATGCCAGCAGTGCTCCCAAGGCAGGACCGGCTCTGCTCTCGGAAGCCCTCATTGTGCCAGAGCCACATGGGGCCAGAGCTGGTGCCTACGGGGCCTGACGGTGCACTTAAAGGATTTGGCTTCCGGTTTTTTCTCATAGAATCCATGAGCTCACGGAAAGCTGGGCCGTGGGTCAGATCCAAAGTGGGGAGCGCTGTGATTATCCCCCACCCCCAAGTCCCCACCCTCCCCGCCTCCGTCCAGTCAGAGGTTCTCAGCCTGACTCGAAGGCCCCCGGGATGGCCTGGAGGCCCTGCACGCTGCAACACTGGGCCTGTGCAGGTGCTGGGAAGACCTCACAGTTACATTATACGCTCAGACGGGCTCAGGATCCCCAAAATGCCAAGGACTCTGGTTCCATGGGATGAGTCAACCCGTTACACCGGGTGCTCCAGAAAAGGCCGTGAGAGGCAGTTAGGTGCAGAGAGGATCTGCGGCTGAGTAACTCCCATGCAGGGACCGGGGAGAAGCAAGCTGGCCCCACAGGGGGTGCTGGAGCACCGCCACCCTGCAGAGGGGTCCCGTGATGAGTAGAAACGCCAGGCCTGTGGGCCACCGCCTTGCTCCAACACTGGCCTGGGCCATCCTAAGAAGAAAAAAACCCTGTTTGAAAGCCAGGGCTTAGTCCGAGGAGCTAAGAGCCGGGGGCTGTCAGTCAGCCACACTCTTTGAGGCTGGGCCGGTGCCCTTTCTGGAAGGGGATCACCCGGCCTGCTACGTGGCCCTGGCAGCCCTGGCGCACAGCTGCTGTCTGGCGGGTTCTCTCCACAGCCCCCCAGACCTGTCCAGGCAGATCTGAATCCTACAAGTGGCCCAATCCAAGCCAAGGGGGGACTCACATACTCTTAGTTTTTAAAATGCCCCCACCAACTGCTAGGTCCTGAACTGGACCTGGGGAAGTGAACTACAGGGTCATGCTAGACAGGAGAAGTGAGTTGTAGGCAACGGAAGTCTTTACCCAATGAACGTATACACGGCGGTGGTTGTTTAGAATGTGGAATGCATTTTCTCATGGAAACCTTATTATAAATGTGGGGATAGGTTCCCAGGCTTTCTTGCAAAAGACTATTAAATTCATAACGACGTCGAAATGGCTCTTCTGCAGGAGCCGCGGCTGGGCGACAGACAGGAGAAACACGCCAGCATCGAAGAGGGGAGCCAGGCTGGGAGGGGTGTCCCAGGGCTTTTGAGAGATATGGCACGGGCCAAGATCCCGAGGACAAGGGGTGCGCAGCAAAGAGACCCTGTCCTGTGCGAAGGAGGTTGGGTCACCTCTTGATTAGGCGGGTTTCTTGCCTACACTTGACGCCCCCATCAGCCCAGGAGCCCTTCTGACCATCCTCACAGAAAGGCTCACCCAGGCCGGAAGGAGGGGACGCGAGATCCAGCAGCCTCTCTGTGAACCTCCAGCGCGCCTGTGTGGGTCCCCCCAGCGGTCCCCGCCCGGGGCGCGGGAGCCGCAGGAGCGAGGCGTGTGGCCGTTCTGAGAGCCGCCGCTAGATGGCGCGTCCGCCCTGCCGACTCCGGAGCCCGCGCCGGGGCGCCGGGTGCTGGTGCCCGGCTCCTACTGTCCCTCAGTGAGAAGGCCGCCCCCACGTGCCCTGGTGGCAGGGACAGCTCCAGGCTTCTGTCAAAGAGAATGGCTTATTTATCCTCTAGCATGAAGAAGCTTCCACACGGCATCACTTAAACGCACTTACGTGACCAGAGTGAGAAAACATCTAAAAGAGAGAATATAGAGTGGTGACCATTCACAAATAGCAACGTCCCCCGTTCTGGTCTCCGTGGTGTGTGCAGTTCACCCTTGAACAACAGGGGTTTGAACCGCACAGTCCACTTACGGGCAGACTTTCTTCAGCCCCTGCCACCCCTGAGACAGCAAGGCCAACCCCTCCACTTCCTCCTCCTGGGCTTACTCAACGGGAAGGACGACGAGGACAAAGACCTTTATGAAGATCCAGTTCCACTCAATGAATAGTAAATGTATTTTCCTTCCTTATCATTTTCTTAATAACGTTTCTTTTCTCTAGCTTATTTTATTGTAAAGAACGCAGTGTATAATACATATAACATACAAAATACGTGTTTACTGACTGTTTATGTCATTGATAAGGCTTCCAGTCAACAGTAGGCTATTAGTTGCTAAGTTTTGGGGGAGTCAAAAGTTATATGAGGATTCTTGACTGCATGAGGGTTGGCACCCGTAACCCCACGTTGTTCAAGGGTTGTGGAAGGGACCTAGGAGGGGTCTCAAGTTTTCTAAGATCATGGAGTCTCCCCCTGCTCCAGGCAGGCTGAGGTTGGGGCTTGCAGAGGTGTGATGTCCAGAAACTCCAGACACTGGAGGGGATCTTGCCTCTTACTAAATGTTCTTGTTAGTACCACGTGGACACCCATACTTGTGAGGACATGGGTTACAATGTAGAGGTCAAAAAATCTGGTCGCTGGTGACATTTTCTATACTGTCTACTTGAGAGTCTGAAAGGTCTGGACCGGAGTAGACCTGGATCAGACAAGAATGTGCCCAGGTGTGGGGTATTCAGGAAAAGACTATGGGCCACGAGAAAAGTAATTGGAGTTCTGAGGAGGATCCACAGTTGTAAATTCCGTACTGCCTGAGGCCACGTCAGATACAGGATGCTATTATGCTATCGAAGTTGTGGCTTAGTACATTATACAAATGGCAGGGAAAGGCCCTCGGAAGAAAGACCTACCTTTCCTGGGTTCCAAAAATAGTGATCTCTTAAGCAATTGATCTGCTTTTACGTTAAAACTCATCCGTTTCCCTTTCTCCGTTAACTCCTAGAGCCAAACTCGTGGCCCACAGGAAGGAAGTGTATAAATCTGCACGGTATACTTCTCCTTTCCCTCACCGTGCTCCTGGCTTCATTTTCAAAACCCTTTCCTTTCTTTTTCTCTTGCTCCTGTTTCTAGTATATATTTAACTTATATTTTGTGTCTCCTCCTTTGTATAAACTACATGAAATCCTTTCTGGAACAGAGCAGAACACAAATAAAATAAAATAGGCATCAGATGCATTCTGTCTGTGGCCCTGCATCAGGTAGAGGGCTCGTGAGTTTGTCACCTGTAATCCTTGGCAGGAGAAGACGATTTTCAAATCCTCTGCCAGGCTTCCCAAGCGGTGACGTTTTCTTATACTGCCCATAATATTTACTGTTTCCCTTACTTTTGGTTCACCTTTGACTTAGATACCTCCAACTAGTATCTTCTAGACTTTTCTGTTTTGAATGTAATACACAAAGCCTTATTTTCCTGATTTTCTAATTTCAGAAAGTGTATTCTAATTTCTCAGAGGACTTAGGTGGCTGATTGAGAAAAAAAAAAAAGGTTTACAGATTTAAACTTTTTTCTGTCAGGAGACCTAAGTATCGCAAACCAACAATACTATTGCTATAATCCGGCTGATGCTTTCAAAACATATGAAGAAATAAAGAGAACGTCGTGGCAGGTTGACTCAAAAACTCATATATCCCCACAGTAATGTGCTTTGGCTACCATTGCTCTTACAAGTATTGAGAGACACCTCGAAAGCCTCAATTCCTGAATCTCAAAGATTCATCTCAAAGGTTGGACACAGGAGGTGTCCGATGCTATTCGTTGAATGGATACGGGAGTTAATGCAGCTCAGCCATGACACTGGGGAAGAATTAATGAATTTGCTGGATTAGCCCTTAGCCGTTCTATTACCCAAGTCCCCAGATGGGACTGCTCTACTTTCTCAGACGTGAGGATTTGCTACACAGAGCTGTGGTGTTCTCAATAAGAAAGGGACTGGGCAGACGCAGGCTGGTGTCTGAGGAAGGGCAGTTTTGAAGGAGAAAGCCTCAGTGGACCAGGGAATCTTCTCTGGGGAAGCCTCTGGAAACACCACTATCCTATAAAATGAGTAAGAGTAACTTGCCTTATTCATTCCAGCAGTGAAACCCAAGATCCTGGCTGGGCCTGGTGGCTCACGCCTGTCATCCCAGCACTTTGGGAGGCCAAGGTAGGAGGATCACTTGAGGCCACGAGTTCAAGGCCAGCCTGGGCAACATAAAGAGACCCCCATCTCTGCAAAATAATTTTAAAAATAACAACCCAAGATCCTGATTCTACAGCCCCTCCTGAATGTTTGTCCTGAGAGTTGTTTTTTCCTCCCTAGGATTTTATGGCATTGGCCAGACCTAAAAAGCTTAAAAGAACAAAGAAGGTAATTAGTCTATGGGTTTGGGCTGTATGAACAACCTATTTCTGTAATCCAGGATGAAATCCGGACTTGCCAAGGACACACATTTTTACTTAAAATATGCATTTTTGTTTGAAAATTTCCCCAGTTGGTATTTTTTTCGACTCAGCGGACGCATCTCATTCTCCCTGGCTCCTGTCTCGGGTTCCTCTGCTTTGACTTCTTTTTCAGGATTCTGGGGCACCCAAGCCTTGCAGCAGAGGACAGCTGGGTGCGGAGGTCTCTCAGCGGGCGGGCACGTTTCCCATCCAGCCTCCCTCCCTGCCAGGGACTCGTCAAGCCCGGGGGAAACGCTTCCCCTACTATGTTTACAAAGCACTAAATTTACGAAGTCATTAATTCCCTTCATAAAGAAAGAGCCTAATGGAGTTTTCTATTAGTCATTGAGAGAGCAGTTATAACCCTGGAAGATCAGGAAGGCAATAAGGAGGCTAAATTGAAGCGGGGGGCGGGGGAGCCAAGTTTTTCTCCTTTTTAGCTGTCAGATTTCTCCTGTTTAAAAGGGAAATGTTTTGAATATCATAATCACTGCCTTGCGCATTTGTTTATTATTTTTTTCCCTTTTCAGAACATTCAGACACACACTGATTCATCCTCCGTGTGTGTATTTCTCAGGGGACGGTGTTCTTCATCCTGGCAGTTGAGACTACCCACTGCCAGGGCGGGTGGTCACCCCGGGAGAGCCAGGGCCAGGGTCATAGCTCCCCAGGGCCAGGTGCACGCCCCTGGGGTGCTCAGGAGAGGAAAGACAGACATAGAGGACCTTGTTTTTCCAGTGCTCAAATTATCCCACGGAATCCAGGCTTCCAGAGAGACCTTGAACCCTTTCAGGGCCACAGAGCCACAGGGAGCCGTCCTGCCCTGAGCACTTGCCCGTCCATCGTTCTGTAAGCCCAGGCCTCCCCCCTCCCCACCTCCCCGAGCTCTGGGGACAGGAGAGGGCATTATTCCTAGTCAGGAGATGGCTCCCTGCACTGACTCCAATGAACAGCCTCCCCGAGGCCTAAATGGGCCCTCCCGGCTCCACAGCGAGCCCAGTAAACAAGCCTATTGACCAGTGTAGACTCCGCTCTAGAGAATGCCCCGAGGCTCCACGTGCTATGAGAAGTGCTGCTGTGGCCAAAGGAGGAGCAAGGGGAGCAGGAAGGGAAAGCTTGTGGAAACCCGTACTTGAGGGGACAAAAATGTTTTTCAAAAGAAGGTAGACAAATGGCCAATGAACATATGCGAAAATGCTCAACATCACTAATCATCGGGGAAATGCAAATTAAAATCACAGTGAGATACCACCTTACCCCTGTCAGAATGGCCATTAGTAGAAAGTCAAAAAACAGGCCAGGTGCGGTGGCTCATGCCTGCAACCCTAGCACTCTGGGAGGCTGAGGCTGGAGGATCGCTTGAGCTCAGGAGTTCGACACCAGCCTGAGCAAGACTGAGATCCCCATCTCTACTGAAAATAGAAAGAAATTAGCCAGACAACTAAAAATATATAGAAAAAAATTAGCCAGGCATGGTGGCACATGCCTGTAGTCCCAGCTACTCGGGAGGCTGAGGCAAGAGGATTGCTTGAGCCCTGGAGTTTGAGGTTGCAGTGAGCTAGGCTGATGCCACGGCACTCTAGCCTGGGCAACAGAGCAAGACTCTGTCTCCAAAAGAAAAAAAAAAATAGATGTTGGTGCAGGTGCAGTGAAAAGGGAATGCTTATACACTGTTGGTGGGAATGAAAATTAGTTCACCTTCTATGGAAAACAGTATGGAGATTCTTCAAAGTACTAAGAATAGACCTACCATTAGATCCAACAAACCCGCTACTGGGTATCTACCCAAAGGGAAAAAAGTCGTTA
>NW_012142190.1:2212814-2225143 GCF_000956105.1 Propithecus coquereli | reverse complement strand
GTCTTCAGTGGAAGGAGTGTACAGGGAGGTACCGGGATCAGGCTGCCTTTACTGGAAGGAATTTCCAACCTCTGACTGCCAGATGAAGTCGCGGCATCTTGGCCACTGTAGCATCCTTGCGGCACCCATGTCCTCAGGAAGACTTTCAAAAGGATGCGTGGACATTCATCTTGTGTTAGGCTTTCTGCTGTGCCATTCTGGTAGAGGCAAGGAGCCAGGGGCCAAATCCTGGCCCTGCTTCTCATAGCTGTGTGACCTTGGGTACATTACTAACCTTCTCTGAGCCACAGATTTCCTTTATCTATAAAATAGAAATAATCACAATAACGGAGATAATGTTCCTGCAGCATTCATGAGCTAACAACAGCTCATGCCCGGCACTCAGCTGGTGCTGAGCTCGTCTGCTTCTTCCCCTCCCTTCCTGCAGTAATTCATGCCGGTGTCACTCTGGGGACTTAGGCATGTACCCGCACTCTCAGGGAAATGGTACCAGGGAACCATTCTACTTGCCTACATTTGACAAACCATCTGACAGGCTTGATATGTGTCCCTGCGATTGAGTGGAGATCATTATTGTTAATCTTTTAAAGCAACAGGTTGCCCAGTCTGTTGACGATACCGCCCATCAAGACATATGTTCCACCAAGCTAGGAGAGGATGATGCCAAGGCCATCTTGCTTCTTGGATTTTCTTCTGAGCCCTGCCGTGCTGGGGTGGCTCTGAGCATGGTAAATATTTAAGCACACGTCTTGTGTAACTGTCACAGATCCGGATGCACCGGGAGCCATGGAACTACAAGCTGGCACCTGCCTAAGTGTCCCAGCTTCGAGAAACAGTGTTTGTGCCAATAGCGGGAGTCTGTTGGCCACCAGCGGCTGATAGGTAGCAGAATTCTGTGGTCTGTTAATTGTCTTGGAAGCAAATCCTTGAATTGGGGGAAAGAGAAAGCAACTGTAATTAAAGCTTCCCTTGGGCAGAATTTCCCAGTGAAGGCAGTTCACACATTTCCTGTGCGCCCGTCCAGCTCTAGGCGCTGGGCTGGGAACTTTACATACATCGAATCTTTTAATCCTTACAACAACCAGAGAAGGGACAATTATTGTCACCAAGAAACAGGCTCAGAGAGGTTAAATGGTCTGCTCAGAGTTCTAGAGCTACTCAGTGTCAGAACTAAGGAATGAAGCCAGAGCTGGAAAATGTGTGAAAAAAGAGAATCGATAGCTTTTTTTTTAACCCTGAAGCCCGTCACTCAGAGACTAAGTATCCTAGAGATGAGAGGGGAGGCCGGTGTTTGCAGGGAGCGCCTGCGGGTCCTGCCACTAGGTCAGATGCTAAAGCACGCCTCGATGCCTCACGACTGCCCACGGGGGGAATATATTCTGTCTTATCTCCAGGTATATATTTATTAAGACTCAAGAGGATGGAAAGACAGCAGGCACAAGAGAAAGTATTAACAGAGTGACGCTGGACGAAGGTGCTGTGCTACCTCCAGTGAGCAGAACCCAGGAAGCCAGTGACAGCAGAGGGGCGGAGGCCACGTCACCTTCCTCTCCACCCGCCGTCGCCGGCGTTCTCCCTCCGCGCCCTGCACAGCCCTTTCTGCTGCTTTGCGGGTGCTCCTCACGTGGCACAGCTGCTGGCAGAGTCGAGGAGTCTGGGGGTGGGGGGACAACCAGATATGAGAGGAGGATGCAGTTTAAGGCCATCACAGAAGTCCCTATTTCAGAGAGTAAAAGCAAATATTATGGAAATTCTGACAGAAAGATGTGTAAGGGCTGGACGTGGGCAAGGTTTTCAGAAGGAGGGGCTGGAGTGGGACCTTGCCAGGTGAGTAGGACGGAGACGGTGGCGGTGGAGTGAAGAAGGAAACTTGTGGGTGTGGAGGGGGACAAGGGCACAGAGGGGGACAGAGGAGGTGCAGAGATCACTTCAGGCCTTCAGAGCTACTCTAGTGAAGACTTTATCCTGAGCACATTTGGAGGGGCTGCGGAAGGGTTTTCAAACAATAGGAGAAATCAAGCAGGAACACTAATGAGTCTGTCTGTAGGACCGGGACTGACCGTTAGGGCTCCAACACGGGGCATCTCAGGTGTTATGTGTTGAACTGAATTGAGATCTGTCGCATAGACTGGAAAGAACAGGGTATCTGATTCGGTCTAAATCCTACTCTCTTACTCTTCACTGAAGGAGGTTAATGGTTGCCAACCCCCAAAAGATGACAAACCCCAATACTCACAAAGGTTATGATGTCGTCTCAGGTTGATCTTTCCTTGCTGCCTATATCCTTTCCCAGTAAATGCTAAATGTTTCAATAAATTCACATTGAAATAACACTTTTTTGCTCCTGGTTTATCAATGAGTCAATGCTGAATTCCGATGGCGAGGGGCAATGTCTGGTCTGTCTTCTCAGCCTTCTCATAGTCTTAGAAGCTCACCTGCAAGCCTGTGACTGTCTTAGTCCTCGTCTTCTGCGTTAGCTTTCCAGCCAACCCCACGTGTTGAGAACTGCTGAACTGAGTGTGTCCTTAGCTGCCAAGATGTGCCCAAAATTGTGCACCAGAAATAATAGTAACGTGACAGGCAGAATGCTAAGAAATGGTTAGCAAATGTAATATCAAGAAACGCAGAGTGAACTTGGGCAAGAAGAGGGGTGCATTGGTTCATATGACCAAGTGTTGGCAGGGGCACCCCAGCCTTGGGAACTGCTGGAGCAAGCATCCAAATTCAGAGCCTTTCGGCTGCTCTTGCCGTTTTGGCTTCAATATCCCAGAAAAGTGGGGGCCCTTTTCCCAAGGAGGCAGGAAACATGGCCACCAGCGGCTCCGAGGTTGTTCTCCCTCCTGCAAAGGCAGCAGTTCTTCTGCACCAGCTGCAGTGCGGATAAACCCTAGGGAGGGACCTGGTCAGCATGAGGGGCCAGGTGTCCTCCCTCAAGGGGTCTGTGGCCAGGGAGGTGGAGACATGGAAAGGGGTGACAGCCCCCATTGGGACCACATGGCTACAGTCGGGGACCAAGGACAATTCTGTCAAAGAAGGGGGTTGGGCAGAAGAACACCAAGGACTTACTCTGATCCAAGAAGCCAACCAAAGGGTGCATACAACTGCTTGTCATGAAGTGAGGTCTGCAAGGGTTCTGTCATCCTCGTAAGTGCCCCTGCCTGGGTTTCCCGGTCTCTACCCCCAGCTGCCTCTGATTCCCAGTGATGGAGAGACCCCATTTATCCTTCCTACCTCCCTGAGCCAAACTCCCCTCTCAGCTGGATCCTCTGAAGTCACCAATGCCTGCAGTAAAAACTCCACCTTTCTATTGCGTTAACCTTGTCAGGCAGACACAACAATGAGAAATGATGAGAGAAACATACAAAGACCTAACATTTCTTGTCAGTGAAAGAATTACAGAAACCTGCAGCTTCAAAATGTGAAGTGTGGGTGAAATCAGAGTAGGTTAGATTCAATTGTTCATCAGAAGTTCGCAGACAGTCCCCTAATGACTATGGTTTTGATGTCCACGGCCAAGCGTAAGGGACCAATCAGGTCCCTGGTCACTGCCATCCCCAGTGGTTAAACCTTGGCCACTGAGCAATCCCACTTGTTGGGAAAAAGGCCTTGCCAAGGGGTGTAACGTTTTGATTGAATTCAGGGATAGTACAATTGTATCTGCAGCATTCTGCATTCCACTGTTGATACAAGCAGAGCCTGCCCTGCTGGTTGCAATTGTTTTAAATCCTCTGGCACCATTGATCCCTAATTGACCCCAGATTCCTCAGCGCCAGGAGCCAGGCTGACTTGTTTATGGCTGGCCCGGCAGCCAGCGCTGGGCTGCTGCGTGTGTTCCGCTGAGCTCAGCCACAAAGGCTGCCCTCTGACTGTGGGCCGCCTCCTCGTCCTCGGCCTCGGCCTCGGCAACAACAAGGCCTCCCGGAGCTGAAATGCACGTTTTCCCTGATGAAGCTGTTTAACGCAGAGGCCTTAGATTTCTGGCTAGCTGGCCAGCAGAAATCCTGCCACCCCTTGGTTATCAGATAGCTGGTTGTTACTGCCTAGGCTGGTTACAACCTGGAGAAATGTTGGAGGCCGTTCAGTTCACTTAAAGACAAACTGTCCTTTTGCCGTGGGGAACCTCCCAGGCCTTAGCCAGCTGGCTTTGAAAGTCTCACAGGGGTGAGTGGGTGCCTGGCTGGGCACAAGTGATCCCCCACCCCTGATGACAGGTGTCCCCACTATCATCTTTGTGTGCAGAAGAGAGTGCCCAAGCACACTGAGAAACCACCTGTGCACGCAGAGCAAGCCGGAGCCCTCTTGGTCTCGCTGGCTCTGCTGGAGCGGGCTGGGGGTTCGGGAGCCCACGTTCGGTGTGGGACTGCAAGCAGCGGCTCAGCCAAAGGCACCTTGACAGCCTGAAGGAGCCTGCACTGAAGCCAGGCACTGAAACGGTCACGGGCCTGAGGCCAGTGTTTATTGGGTGTTTCCAACAAAGACAAGAGCCCAAGGGCTCCCTGGGGACCTCCATCACAAATAGCACGGCACACATTCCTGTGGCCACTCTGGCCCTTCGCAGCTCTTAGGCAGATCCGGACTGGGGGGCGGGGGGTGCTCACCAAGCATCCTGCCAGCCTGCCTGGGAAAATCAAAGCCGCACGGTCAGAGGCAGACAGGAGGAGGAGCGTCGCTGAGCCTCAGAGAACCATGAAAGGCTTTGAACAGAATGGCTCCTCGATTGCAGACAGAACTGTGCTTTTCTCTTAAACCAGGAACCTGGAATGTGGCCTCTGTGATGATCACAGGCAGAGTCAACACTGAGGTGACGGGAACAGAGCCCAGGCTCCGCATACGCTGTCCAGCTGCCGGGCAGCTGCGGCTGATGAGACCCAGGCCTGGCTGGCTGGCTAACGGGCCCTTGGGAGAGGGGCATTCAGGCACTGTCCCCAGGGGCTCCCTGCCCAGCTCCGAGGACTCAGCACCGGCTGACCCCAGGGCTCTACAGGTGTGCGCCATGGTTGGCCTGGTCCCCATACATGGACACTGCCTGGGCGACAGGAAGGCGGGTGGCATGGGTGTCAGAGCACCTAAACAGGGCTTTTCCCAGGACCTCCTCCCTGGCTCAAACCGTGACCTACCTGAGTCCAAATCTCCTCCCCTTCTCATCCCCACACTAACTGCATCTGCAAAGTACAGACGAAGTTTGCTCTTTCTGCATTTGGTGGATATAAAGTCTTTTTTCCATATATAATGAAGCCCACTAATAACACGACCACAATAACATAGTATCAATGGGTCCAAAGAGAGAGGGTTGATTCTTGCTCTCTACGACAGACTCGTCTGCTCAGTTCCTTTTGCCCCTTTTTACCCCAGGCCCCCGTTTTTTGGGGGCTTTCCGGTTCTTGTTTGGGGGTTCCTTTTTTTTGTTAGGACCCGGAGTTTTTCCCGGAATTTTGCAAGGCCCCCGGGGTTCCCCTTGTTGCCGGGGCGGCGTTGTTGGGCGGCGGTTTTGTTGGGTTGTTGTTGGGAAGGAACTTTCGGCTTTGGGGAGCTCAGGTTTTTGATGCCAGGGGTCATTGTCACTCCTCTGTGCTCCCCAAAGTGTAGGGCAGCAGTTAAGGGGGGTGCGTGTGCCCAGGTGATGACATGCAGTCCCCCGCAGAGGTAAGGGGTGCAAGAGCGGCTCGATGGAGAAATGAAGGCAGTCGACTGACCCAGACCTGCCCTCGGTGATAAGCTGCCTCCACACACGGCTCTGGGAAGGGAGACGTGGCCGCGTGGTGGGGGAGGCAGCCGCACCGGATCCAGCTGCTCCCTGATCACTCGCTCCCCCAGCACCGCAGTGTGAGGGATGGAGCGTCCCTGAGTAGCTGGAGACCTGGTCATCGCTACTCTCACTTCAGTGTCACTGTTAGTGACAGGGACTCTCAGCACAGGACTGGCTTCTTGAGGGCCTTGACGGAACTTGGAGCTACAATTCCTGAACAAGAAAGAAACGCATCTTCCCACAGCTTGGGAACAGAAGATGACCTCCAAGAGGAGACATCAACGAGGGAGGGTGACAGGAGGAAGACACTGATTTTCCACACTTGATGGTCTTCAGACTTTTCTAGCAATCGCAGTAGAGATGAGACCTAGCTACTCTCTTAGAGGGAGTCTGCGTCACTGTCCCCTGTCCTGGCCTTGCTGGAGGGGCAGATGTCTCCAGATGTGGTGACAAGGCTGCCGTGTCCTCCTCAGAGGGTACTCACAAGCAGACGGGCCGCAGCCCCCGTCTCCTCCTCGCAAACAGAACCCTGGACATTTAGGTGGGCCTGGGGCTTAGAACAGGGGTGCCAGGCCACGTGGAGGGCGGGGAAAGAACATCCCTCACAGACAAGGACAAGCTGCAGGACGGGGACGCCTGCTCCAGAGAAGGACAGTACGAGGGGGTAGAAAGGGAATTTCCTTTGTCACACACTTTGAGAGTAAGAGTAAAGTTTTCCCTCTTTTCAGAGGGCCCAGCTTTAGTCTGCAGGCCGGAACACAACCTGATCATTTGGAGGATGTGGAGCGGACATTTTGGTGGGCAGGATTTGCAAATGTTAGAGAAACATCCCTGAGATCTTCTTCCCTTTTATGAATCCAAGAAATCTAAAACTAGTTAAAATTTTTGAAAATATTCATGGGTCCATTGGATTCATTTTTGCGGCCCACACCTCCCAGGACATAACCAGGGGTGCTCAGGTTATAACACACAGCACATCAAAGTGTCTTGCAGCTTCTCTCGGCGCCTCTGCACGTGCTGTGGCCGCTGCTTGGTCCATATCTCTCCACTCCGTCCTGCACCCTACTCATCCTCCTTGCCTGGGCTGCCGGGCCTCCTGCTCCAGGCCTCCCGGTGGGGTGAGATGGGCGTTATCCCTCTGTGTCATAGGTGTGTGGTTAACTCGCCCCTGCCAGGGGACTGCTTATTGCCAGGGTCCCAGTATGCACTACAGTGTTTGGCATGCAGGCACTCAGAAATGTTTGTTTCGAGGAAATGGAAACAGAGCTATATAGAGCATGCTAGTAATGAAAATATCCGAGCTTGAAAGGTGCTCCACTCCTGGTTGCATAGGCTGTTCCAGGCTTCTAGACACTGAGCTTCCCTGCAGGTTCTTGCTGGGGCAACTGGGTTCCTGGTCACTGTGGAGGCTGCCCCGCAGTTGCCAGGGGAAACAGCCACTCACAAAGCGCTCTTCTCCAGGGGCCCTTGAACTCCAGCCCTACTCCCTGCTGCCATGGGAACTGCCGTGATGCCAGTACCGACCTCCTGCCCACCCATGAGAGAGCCTGTGGCTACAGGATGGGGGCTGGGCTTCTGGGGGATCTAGCCACCCCACTTATAGCTGCTTTTATGGAGAAATGCATTCAAGTTCCAAAACCACCAGCCAATAAATGAACTATTGGAGCACATCCCATGAAATGAAGTAGGCAGGATAGAAAGCAGGAAGAGGAATCAGTTCTGCTTTATCCTTGGAGTGGCCATTGCGAGGGCTGGGACCGGGGGGGTGGGTCTGATCCTGAGACAGGAGCCTAGTGAGTGTTGTCAGAGTTTACCAATTGGCTTTGCGAGGCAATCAGTGGAATATTTCACAAATGAGGGAATGAGGCTCAGAGAAATTAACCAAATCCATGTTCTCACCTTCCTTGCACCTAGGAGTGGCCAAATGGCTAGCCAATGCAACATGAGGGGAAGTGATGTGTGGGTCACTTCCAGGCCCAGTCTTAAAAATCTCCCATGCATGTGTCCACACTCTCATCCTCTTCTGGCTGGCTGGAATGGCAGTGACCCCTGGGTGACGCTGGAGATGACCTGGTGGGGAAGATGGCAAAGCCTCCACCAGTCTGAGTCCCTGGATGACTGTGCTGAGGAAGACTGCCCCACCAACCTTGTCTCCTGCCAGGACTATGACCTGAACAAGAAATAAACTCCTAGTGTGATGATACATGTCATTGAGCTCTATTTGTTACCACAATTAGCCTTCTCTAACCAATACATGAGGACAGTCCTCTCTAGCTCTTGGCTCACAGGTCAGCTCTGGTTCCAGAGCACCTGGCAGAATTTGAGGTTTGCTGGCTAAAGCTGGGTAGGTCCAGAGAAGCTGGGATTGGAGCCGCTCTGCTCATGGTGACAGCTTCTTCCTGTGGTCCAGAGGGCTCCCAAGAAATTGGCTCCAAGAAAGAATGTGAATTGTTCATGTGACATGTTCTCAGGGAGATTATGGATTTGCTGCATGGTGCCTGGTACTTAAAAGATGTTCTATAAACACTTGTTGATGGATGGATGGATGGATGGATGGATGGTTATGGATGAGTGAGTAGATGGATAGATGAATGAGCGGGTGGTTAGATGGATGGATGGATGGGTGAATGGATGGATAATGCCTTCTACTATGGGGCAGGGGAAGGAGGGAGTGTCCTAAATATAGACATGAGAATCTAATTGAGACACTAAGAAAGTAGTAAAGAGAGATGCCTGTTCACTCTGGTGACAACACCCTCCTGCCATATGTCATTGAGTCCAGGTGGGCCAGAGAGGAGCAGGAGACCAGAAATAGGCAGGCCCAGGAGACAGCAAGTGAGTGGCATGAGTGGCCCCTGCTGCTGGGAATGCGTCCCACCCACTTCCAAACCAGGGCTGGGGTTGACACTTTAGCAAATAAAAATAAAGAGTGCCCAGTTAAATCTGGATTTCAGAAAAACAATGAATATCTGCCCATGCAATATTTGGAACATTTTTATACTAAAAAATTATTCATTTTTACCTGAAATTCAAATTAAATAGATGTCCTGTGTCTGATCTGACTACCTGAAGCGAACCTGCCCAGCAAGTGACCTTGTGTGGCAAATTGGGAAGAGACTGGCCTGGGCCGGTCAGAGGCCACTGTTGCAGGGACTCAGGTCCTGTTGTCAGGGTGGTTGGCCTCTTCTGAATGACGAGGAGGTAGAGACCTCCAGCCACTTCATTTGGCCTCTTCCCTGCGCTATGGGAATTATTCTAAGCATGGAAAATGGCAGGTCTATAAATAGTGGTGTAAATTAGAGCATTCAGAAAAAAAAAAAAAAGAACACCCTTTGACCTTCAGTCCACCGGATCTGAAAAGGAAATCCATCCACCCAGCGACTGTTTATTAAATGCAAAACGTGTTTTTTATTCATAATAAGATTTGCAGAATGGGGGCACAGGGGGCCTTTCTGTTTTAACCTTTAGAAAAAGTCTCTGTTTCTTTTCAAGATTCTCAAAACCAACGTCATTCACATGCAGTTACTGTCACTGTCAAAAAGCTGATATAAACACGTCCCTGTCAGCACGAGATTCTTGGTCAGCCCTGTACAGACACTGTTGTTCTCTCCCTTTGCATTCAACACCATTTTAGCTTATTTTCTTGATAGTTTCAGGAGCCATGAGAGAACATTCTAGAAGTTAGGGAAATTCACCTCACCCTTTCCTCCTACACTGGTCACATTACAAGTTCACATTAAAATCTCCAAAGAGAAAAGAAAGGTGAGGAGGCTGAAGGGCTGAGCTGGCCCCCTCCTGAACCTGGAGGATAGGCCACCACCCAGCCCCACGTCATGGCTGGTGCGTGGATGCCGTGTGCGTGGCGGGACCGAGAGCTGCACCCAAACATCCACTCATGACGGAACCTCCGTCACAATCACCTTCCCTTCTCACGTGTGTCATTCGTCATTGTCCTCTCCACGCTTGCCTCTCTGTAGTCCCTGCCCCACCCAGAGCCAGAGAGGTCCGTGTAAAATGCTGTTCCCTGGCTACACACCTCCCAGCAACTGCCGTGCCCCTTAAAGAATGTCCAAACCCTTTCCTGTGGTCGGAAGTGCACACGATCCAGCCCCTCCGAGCGCCCGTCCCGCCCCGCAGACGCGGCTGCTCCCTGCTCCTCGCGCACGCGAAGCTCCGTCCCGCTCGGGGCTCCCCGTTGGCTGGTCACTGGGCCTGGAAGATTCCCGCTGCATGCGTTTGCCTGGCTGCTGTCTTCTCATCCTTCCAGGAACAACTTAAAAGTGGCCTTTCAGAGCAAATCTATGCAACTTCTCTCCACCCCGCCTCCCTGCCATCTCAGCTCCCGTTTCATTGCAGTCACAGCACCGACCGTTAACTGACAAGTTTTTGTTTATTTGTTTATTGTCTGTGTCCTCAAAATAGAATGTAACCTCCTAGCTGTCCTATTCAGCCCACGTCCCCAGTCCCTGGAACAGCAGGTGGCACATGGGAAGCTGTCAATGAACCAGGAATGAATTAATCTGCTGCAGAAACTTCCAAACTTCATTACATTACCAGGCATCAGAGCCTCATGAAGACAGCACACGTGCAACTAACAGCAATCGCAGCAGACACCGACCGGGGCTTCTGCACGCCCACGCGCTCCTCTCGCAGAATTCTCGGAATCCTCAGGATAGCCGTGCGAATTCTGTCATCTCATCGTCCCATTCACAGATGTGGGCATGAAGCCCAGACGGGAAAGGTAACCCGCCCGTGACCAAGCAGGGTGAGGGATGAAGTCAGGGTCTGCACCCTGCGGCCAACTCCAAACACTAAGCCCTGATCACTCAGCTGTACTGCTGACCCCAAGCAGAGCCCAAACCCTGGCACATAACGGGGACGGTGCACACTGCTTTCCGGAAGATATTCTCTGTGAGTGTTTGGTGGTTTATGTTGGTTTCTTTGATACCATTTGTTGAGATCTGGGAAGATGTTCAATGTCAGGAGGAAACAGGACCCACTGTGACTTGACGAGAATTAAGAGACAGGCGAAGACAGAAGACACAGGAAGCCAGTGAAGCCCTCAGTAGACACTGTCACCTGTGTGCACCCTCCTGTCCTCGTGTCACTCACTCAACAGACGTTTAGTGAGCCCTGATGCCCCCCCAGGAACCATTCTCGGCACACCTGTCGAGGGGTGGCAAGGTAGGGGACGCGGAGTGTGGAGAACAGGAGAAGGATGCTGCTTTATAGGAGGTGGTGAGGCACGGCCTGTTTGATCCATGTCCTGGACTAGGGTGTTCCCAGCAGAGGGGACAGCAAGTGTAGAGGCCCCGAGGCAGGAATGTGTCTAGAGTGTCCAGAGGATGAGCCAGGAGTGGGCCTGAGACAGAGGAGCAGTGGGGAGGGACGCAGTCAGAGGAGAAAGGGAAGGTGACACGGGCACTGTAAGGTACTTGCATTTACTCTGGGTTGACAGGAAGCCATGGTTTGACTATACGTGTAGAGCATCACTCTGGCCGCACAGAGACTATGCAGGCTTGAGCCTGAAAGTAGAAGACCAGCTATGGCGGTGGTTGTAACCCCTAGTGGACACTTGGCAATGCCTGGAGACATTTTTGGTTGTCTTAGCTCTGGGGCTGGGGATGCTGCTGGCATCTGGTGGGAGAGGCCAGGGATGCCGCTAAGCACCCCACAATGCACAGGACAGCCCCTCCACAGAGAATCACCCAGCCCAAGATGTCAAGAGTGCCAAGGTTGGGAACCCAGAGTTGGAGGATTACTGCAATAATCTAGGCAAGAATTCACTCGTTAAATAGCTACTGAGCACCTACTGTGTGTCTCTAGAAACTAAAGATAAAGCAACAGGCAAAACAGACGAAGGTCTCTTCCCTTGGGTTGCAGTGGTGGTGCGAGTTTAGCACAAGGTTGGGTGGTGAGAATGGTCAGGTTTTAAAAACATCTTTTAGAGGTAAAACTGACAGGATTTGCTGAGGATGAGATGTGCAGTGTGAGAGAAGAGGGGTCACAGCCAACCCCAGGGCTTCACCCTGAGCCATTGGAACAGCTGCCATTCATCGAGACTGGCCCACTACGAGAGAAAGCGATCGAGGGCGTGGAGAATCAGAGATGTGTTTTGGATGTATTAAGTGGGAATGAAGACAATTGGATGTTGTAGTCTGGAGGTCAAGAAAGGGAAGATCTCTTTTGCAGGAGACCAAATTTTAGAAATTGCCACCGTGAAGAAGATCACTCGGGAATCTGCAGATGTGCGAGACATTTGTGCAGCAGGCCTGAGCTGCCGTCTCTGGGAGGCTGGACTGTGCCTTAGTCTATTTTGCATTGCTATAACAGAAAGCCCGGGCTGGGTAATTTGTAAAGAAAAGAAGCATATTTAGCTCTTGGTTCTGCAAGCTGCGCAAAGGGGCAGGACCCAGGGGCGTCCTTGCTTTGTAACAACCCACTCTCTTGGGAACTAATTTTTTCCTACAAGACCTAATCCAGTCTTGCAAGGGTGAGAACTCATTCACTGCCTCATAAGGGTACTAAGCCATTTGGGAGGGATCCCATAATAAGGATACTTTGGCCGGGCGCGGTGGCTCAC
>NW_012142190.1:2109411-2211789 GCF_000956105.1 Propithecus coquereli | reverse complement strand
AAACTTCAACATGAGTTCTGGTGAGGACATACCCTGTCCATCCCATCGCAGGAAGGAGCCAGCGACAGAGGATGGCATAGAAAGAAAGCAAGAAGCCAAAAGAAGAAAACATTTCAAAAACCAAAGAAGTGATCAAACCATGCCAGATAAATTCTCCCAGGCCAGGAAGAAAATCTAAATACCACCCCATGCCCATTTTCAAATATTATAAATTGTTCTAGGGACCACAAGTTGGTCCATTTACTGATAATCCACTAAAGTATCACCAGGGATAATTCAAATTCTCTAGGGGTAATTCAGTCTCTCCAGGAAAATTATTGAGCATTTACTCTGAACAATAAATTAAACGGTTGTTGAGTGAGATGCAAAAATGATGAATAGTTCCTGCCCTAGTTCCTGTCCTAGTTTCTGTCATAGTTCCTGTCCTCATGAAGCTTTCTATCTACTAGAAAAAAATACAGCGACCACAAAAGCTTCTGCAACATCAGAAGAAGGAATTAATCCATCAGTACTCATCATCTACTATATTCGCAGCACTATGCTTGTTGCAGAAAATATACAATGGAAATGTAAGACTAACTCTATCCTCATGGAATTTACAATTTAGTTGGGGAGACTAGAGAAAACTCAAAAGAAATATTTAGAGCAGAAATAAAAGCAAATGGGCATAGTGGAGTGTAAATGCACCAGGCGGGGAGAGGGAGCTATTCATGTTAAAAGTGCCTCTTGTTGAACAGTATCAGTTCTCTGGCCCGGAATGTCTCGGTTGCTATGGTTCACACATGTGGGGGATGGGAGATCCAAGGAAGTTGGGGATCAGGCAAGAGGATGCAAAGAATCAATATATGAGCATGATGACCTCTGAGGAATGTCCCCCAGAGAGCACTGGCACCCCGCTAAAAGGAGGCTTTTCCTAGATGCTCAGCTTCGAGATTAAGCACCCTCCAGGACCGGTGATACAGTGGGTGAGGCCACCACGGAGCTGGTCTGTCTTGGCATTGCTTCCCATTCATTAGCTTCCAGCTGCTATTTCCCCAGAAGTAACCAGATAAAAAGAAATTTTGCATTTCAAATGTTGAGGCTTTGGAAAAATCAATATCCACACCAATTTCCTCCCCAGTTCTGATATAGTAACCCAAAATACTTCTCAGTTCTGCACACCCAAGCATTATAGTGGGAAGCTCATGAATTTTTATGTGATATAACCAAATCTTCAAACAATGTTGAGCGAAGCTGTGGTACTCACGGGAACTCTTTATAGAAGGGGCACGTGACCCTCAAAGGACAAATCAGGCGTTTGCTTGTTTTAGCCTAATGTTAAAGTATGGGCTGAGCAGTACTTAAAGTGGTGGATTTCTGGACATGTGTAGGTGAAATATGTTTCAGTTTATTGCAAAATTTAGATACATTTTTCCATAGAAATTTCAAACAATTTTTAAGATAAATGGGTATAACCTGAGTGGAGAAGAGATAAGAAAAATCATATATTTTCTTTTTGTACTAATTCTTGAAATACCATTCCATTAAAATTCAAGGTACCTCAGAAGGAAGATAGAAGGAAAAAGTGTTTCAAAAAAATGTCCACTTCTTCATCTCACATAACCTTCTTTGTCAAGTCAGTTTGCTTTAGCACCAGTAAGATATTTCTATTACCTTTTCTGTCAACACCACGCCAAAGCCAAAGGAAACATGATCATTTTTGCTTTGGTGCAAACCATATGGGAGTTGTTTATTTTTGAAATAGCAAAGGACCATAGAGTTAGAAATTACCTACAAGTCTTGAAAGCTTGTAAGAGCATTATCAGGAAAATTCCTTAAAGTCATGTTTCTTTGGCCAGGTGTGGTGGCTCACACCTGTAATCCAAGCACTCTGGGAGGCTGAGGCAGGAGGATTGCTTGAGCTCAGGAGTTCGAGATCAGCCTGAGCAACAGCCAGACCTGGTCTCTACTAAAAATAGAAAAAAAAAACCAAGTGGCAATGGACCCCCCCTGTAGTCCCAGCTACTTGGGAAGCTGAGGCAGGAGAATTGCTTGAGCCAGGAGTCTGAGGTTGCAGAGAGCTTTGATGATGCCACTGCACTCTAGCCTGGGCGACAGAGTGAGACTCGGTCTCGAAAAAAAGAGTCATGTTTCTTTAGTAAACAAACAAGAAAAAGACCTGTATTTTTATTTTTCACAGTGCACATTCTGTTCTCTTTGGGTCCAGTTCTCAATTGGAAAATTCAGAAAAATAAATGACAAATACACAGGATCAATTGACTTCTTATAATGTGATTTCTCTTACCTGACATGTTTTCCATAAATTAGGACAATGTTGCTGTGTTTTTAGATTAGAAGACCCAGTTCAATAAGCCTGTCTGTGGAAGAGGAAATGAAACATCCTGCTCTGAGCCCCCATTAGGAGGGTGACTAAGGACAGGCAGCTGTCAGGCAGAGCGTCTGGATTCTGAGGGAGCCAGTTAGACAATGGGGCTGAAAGCCCTCGAGAGTCTGATGACAGTCACAGGGACCTTACCACAACCCTCCTGCCCCACCCCAGCGCAAACAACATGAACAACGTGAGTGTCCACCCAAACACAATTCTGAGAGTAATTTTAAGGTTGTGGAGCCTCCTCACCCCTGAGGTCCAGACCCAATTCCGTAACTATCAGTTCCTATCAGTGTGATTTGGGCTGAAATTACTTGCTCTCTCTGAGGCTCAATTTCCACCTCTGTAAAATGGGTGTGTGATAATGGTACTTAGCTCATAGGTTTGTGTTAAAGATTAAATGAACGGTTGTATCTAAGCACAATACTTCGCTTGTAATGAAGCTTGGTCATTCTGAGCTGGTTTTTTTTTTTTCCTGCTTGGGCTATGAGTTTAAGATTCCCTGGTCAAAAAGAATAATGTGTGTATTTTATAGTTTGTCTGTATCAATTATAATAAAAGGAACAATTTGTGTTACAGGTTTTATGGAGTAACAGTTCAGAGTATAGATTTACTTACTTTTGGATTTTCTAACAATATCCATAATTTACTTCAAAATAGTTCAACGTTGAAAATCGAATCACCAGTTTGTATTTGTTGAAGCCTCCACTCTAGGGGCACGTGGTTGTTCTAGTAGAAACTTCACCCTCCAGGGCTGGTCAGCTGGTATTGCGCCAGAAAAACTTGAGCTCTTCAGATCTCAGCCATCACCTGAGGCTTTGAAAATTAGCATAATGTCAGAAACAGGTTTTGATTGGTGATATGAGACTCAGTACGATGAATAGCAAAAATTAGGCTCTCAATGGTAAAATTAAGGTATTCAAGTTTGGAAGACCGAGTAAAATATTGTCAAAGTCTCCCCCCAGCTCCCCACCCGCTGCAACCTGTATGCCTGAACAGGCTGTAGGAATCTACTAAGGCCCATGGCCATGCCCCTAGGAATGGCACGATGGATCTATCTATAGGCAGTCCTGTGACCAGCCACTGGCTAGAAGGATTTCTGGTTACCTATGCTAAGTCCAGAGTATAAGAGTCCTACCTGGAATATTGTTGTTTCTCCTTCAAAAGGTGGAATCCATCAAGCTCACACACTTGCATGAACTGTCCTGGGCCTGCTTTCTAAAGGAATGTTTGTTTTTAAACAGGTCTATATTTGTGGTAGAATTTTGGCTGAGAATTGCATTCTTAATAACAAGGTTTAGACAAAGCTAACTCTTGTTTAAGGACCCACCTTAAACATCTCAGTGCCATCATATACCCAAAGGAACTCAAGAGCTGTGCATGGACCTATTTGCTAAAGTCAGTTCACAACAGCTTTAAGATAAGATAGACTTGAATTAGGGTCCCAGATATGCTACTTCTTAGCTCTTCGACCTTGGGCAAATGTCCTCACCTATAAAACAAAGAAGTTAATATTATCCACTTAATTGTGTTATTAGAGAATTAAATGAGATAAGACGTATATGATGATTAATTTTATGTCAACCTGATTGGGCTAAGGGATGCCCAGATAGTTGGCAAAACATTATTTCTTAGTTTTTGAGGGTGTTTCCAGAATACATTAGAAATCGAATCAGTAGACTAAGAAGCTCTGTTCTCCATCATGGGCTGGCATCACCTAATCCATTGAGGAGAATTTACTCTCTCTCCCTCTGAGCTGGGATGTCCATCTTCTCCTACCTTTGGACATTGAGCTCCTGGTTTTTGAGCCTCTGGACCCATCTAGCACTTACACCATGCCACCATGCCACCACCTCTCACACCCCTGGTTCTCAGGCTTTCAGGCTCAGACTGAATCACACCACCAGCTTTCTTGATTCTCCAGCTTGCAGACAGCAGATCTGAAGACTGGTAAGCCTCCGTAATTATGTGAACCAATTCCCATCATTAATCAATCAATCAATCAATCAATCCCTTTGGTTCTGTTTCTCTGGAGAACCCTGCCTAATACAGTGGACAAAGCACATAGCCCACTCCCTGGCACACAGTAAGAGAGTGATAATGCTTGGCCACATACTATCAAGTGCTTAGGAATTCTTATTTCTTCTTATTATAAGTGGCTTTCCAATGTCTTTTGATTTTCATTTTCCATGATGATTTATACAGAACTATAAATCACGACTGTTCATTGTTGGGCTTCTATGACCTGCTTTGCTCTGGCATTTCTTCTACCTCTCTGACTGTTTCGTGTCCTCCATCCCAAGGCTCGAAGGTGGGGACCTTGCCTCTCATAGTCACTGTTGATGCCCAGCACCTAGCTCCATGCCACAGTTGGGATTTATTTGTACCACGATTCTCCTCAGCACCCAGGCTCAAAACCTGGCATGCGCCTTTACTCTCCCTTGACCTTCCCCACCCCTCCAACCAGTCCTGCCTCCTGTTTGCTGTTCTCTCACAACGTTCCATCTTCCACCCTAATTTTCCATCCCCTCAGCCACCAGCTTCATCTGGGCACCTTCTTGCATTTGGACCATCCAAATTGTCACCTACCAATTGTCTCCAGCTAGTTTCCTGTCTCCAGTCTGGCTGGTTTTGGTCCTCAAACTATCCTCTATGAAGCTGCTGAATTATTTCTGTTAAAACCCTGCTTTGCACAAGTTACCACACACACACACACACACACACACACACACACACAATACTTCCAACAACTCTACTGAGAGCATCCAACAATCTAACCTTCCTTTCGGGAAATCCTTCACCCCAGTCAAAATGGTTCACTCATTATCCCTGACTGTTCCTAAGCACCTACCCGGGTGCACAGTCCAGCATCTCTCAAATCTTCCAACCAACGTCTCCCTCGATGACAGAGGAGGGTGGCTGTGGCCCACAGCAGGGAAGATGCTTTCGAGTCTCGTGTTTTACAGCAAGAACCCACATGCGCTTTGCAGTTCCATCACATAATAGATTTGTGTTTGTCTTAATATACAAATATGTCAAATTATGGCCACCCTGTAAAATTGGGCAGGTCCAATCTCCAGGGTCAGGAAGGCATGCAGGGTTAAGCCCATGGCTTTGTGGACCCTCTAGCTCACCACGGAGTACGATTCCTTCCACAGTCCCCTGGTACTCCCAGCACCACCGGAAGACTCACCCACTGTCTCTCCTCCTGGCCTCAGTGAAGTCCCTCCTCCCTACCGCTGACGATTTGGGGGCAGCAGTCACTGCCCACTGTAGTCCTGGAGCCCACTCTGCTGGTCCTACCCACTGTAGCTTGAACAACTGACCATCTTTTCATAAACGACTCTGTTCCCCCAAATAAAAGGGAGCCTCGTAGCGACAAGGACCCTCTGTCACACCGGTGTTTATCCCTCCGGGTGCAGCACAGCGCTTTGAACACGAACAGCCGTCGACCGTGAATTCTGTGCTTCTCATATGCTTTAAAGTGCCTCTGTAATGTTTTCATTTTACATTGATTTTTTTCTCCTGTTTTCTCCTCTTTATTTCCTGCCTCTCCTCAATGGCATTTCCTTCTCCTTCCTCTGGTCTGCGTGACCCTGAACACCGAATCTTCTCTCAGTGATGGAGATTTCTGATGCCATGCTTTAAAATGTTTCAACAGAACAAAGAAAAGCTTAAAAAGAGTAATAAGTATGGGGGTGGGGAATCCTAATAAATAATGGCTCCATTTTTTTTCCTTTTTCTTTGTCTTTTTTTTTTTCTTTTCTGTTTTTTTAGCATTTCCTCAAGGCCAGGCCCTGTACTCAGCATTTTATTTGCCTGGTTTCATGATAACACACCAGTTGGGAATCCCTCACTGAGGTAACGTGGAACATTCTAGAAAAGTACACAAGCAACTCTCAACATACAGACAACTCACTTCCTTTCTCTGCCTGATCACCCCCATTTAATTTCTCACCAATAGCCCCACCACACAGGAAGAACGAAGGCAGGGAACTCGCGAAAGGAGGGGCTTTGAAACAATGAGGTGAGGTTCAGGCATTAGCGTGGTCCCCATTAACCCAGGTGCTTGAAAGGGAGGTGGAAAGGATGAATCACGGAAGGTCACTGTAGCTGTTTTTCTTTCAGCAGGCACCCACTGCACATGCGCACACCCTTTCTCCTGACCCCTTTCCTGGCCTTCTTCTGAAGCTGAAATTACAAGAATCATGCAGCCATATGGCGTCGATCACAGCAGCCAGCACCCTATTAATGCATCACTGGCCGATGCACTGGTAAGTTTAACTATAACTGGGGAGTGTTTTAGTCCATTCAGGCTGCCGTAACAAAATACCACAGATTACATGGCTTATAGACAGCAGCACTTCATTCCTCACAATTCTAGAGGCTGCGAGTCCAAGACAGGTGCACTGGCAGATTGAGCGTCCGGCGAGGCCTGCATCCTGGTGCATAGATGGTGCATCTCACTGTGTCCTCGCTTGGTGGGAGGAGTAAATGGGCTCCCCTTGGGCCTATTTTATAAGGACACTAATCCCATTCACGAGGACTCTGTCTTTATGACCTGATTGTCTCTCAAAAGGCCCCACCTCCTAATACCACCCCGTTGGGGGTTGGGATTTCCACATACGGATTTTGGAGGGACACAAACATTCACACCATAGCAGGGAGAGATTATGTGATTGGTGGGCCGTGACCTCCTGGCTCTAGGTAAGAATAGAAATTTCCAGACAGTTGCTGTGGCCACATTCTCGTTGCTATAGCACTGATGTTGAAGACCCAAACGTATATGCACTAAACTAAGTAATCGTGCATCAAATAAATGCTCATTCTTTTGTCTTCTTGTTGATTGGCTGAGTGGCTGTTTATTAGTTTAAATTCTGATAAGGCTTATATTTCATTATGTTTATGCAGTGGGACTTCATAGCAAGTCCATTTTGCAGCAACTTTTTCAACTTATTAAGGTCAATTTCCATTAAAATTTGTTTCTAAAAATTATCAAAAGAAAGGCAGAATTGTTGCCTTTCTTTAGATAGGCCACCTGATTTTCTTGAAGCATGTCCTAATTTCTTTTAGGCCAAGTAAGAGTGTGCCAATTTGCAGAGCTGCAGTCAATTTTAATAAATATGCTTCATACGGACAATATGTGCTACCTATCAGCACGGCATCTAAGTGCTTAGCAGGGATAACAAGAAGAAAGGAAGATAAACTTCTCTTGGGACTGTGGTCTATTAGTGTGTCAAGCCAAATTTTTAATTTGGAGAGCAATTCTGCAGAAATGAACAGAAACTCCTCTCTAAACATTTTAATAAAAATAACCCCCCGAGCCAATATGCAATTGAGTGCATTGCTTTCTAGTAATTTCATTTATACAATAGCTCCACAAGCTGTTTCTCTCTCCATATTCAGATAACCCTAGCCTCTAGGGTGACTGTAAAAATGATATTTCAATAATGCGCCACATCTGTGATCAGAAATACTTGATGAAACACTCTCATGATCATATGGTAACAAGCTTCAGAGAACTATTTTCCGGATTTAGGCAGGATCAGTTTATTGCTTGTGGTAACTTTCATTGGCACATTTTGCAATATTGCCTTCAAGAAATCATACCTAAAGATGAGTGCTTGGAAAGGGGTCAGCCTTTATTTCAGCTGTGAGGCCTTGCCCGCTCCCATGGGACTTACAGATCAGTGCTGTCCTACAGGAATATAATTCGACCTGCACATGTCATTTGAATTTTTCTAGTAGCCACATTAAAAGTACAAGGAAACACATGAGAGAAATTCTAATAATGAATTTTATTTAACATTGTATCCACAGTGATTACTATTTTAATGTGTAATTAATATAAAAACGTTATTAATGAGATGTTTTTCATTCTTTTTTTTTTTTGTATTAAGTCTTCAAAATCCGGCGTGCATTTTACATTTACAGCACATCTCAGTTCAGCGGAGTCACATTTCACAGGCTTAGGAGCCACTGTATTGGGTAGTGCAGCTCTAGAGCAAAAATCTCCTGAGGACTGGGTGTAGTGGCCCACCCCTGTAATCCCAGCACTTTGGGAGCCTGGGAGCCTGGGAGCCTGGGGTGGGAGGATCACTTGAGGCCAGGAGTTCGAGACCAGCCTAGGCAACATAGCCAGACCCCTATCCCTAAAAAAAAAAAAAAAAGTGTCTCCCGAAAGGGTGGTCTGCAACCTTCTGCATCAAGAAAAACCTGAGCATCTTAACAAAAATATTAATTCCTAGGCCTTATTCCTGATGTATCTCTGGGGATAGTGCTAAAGAATTTGCATTTTTTAAAACAAGTTCCATAGCTGATGCTTTGCTTGCTAAAGTTTGAGAACACTTTTTAGGCTCGCTGTCCCAAATTTGCTTATAGCCTATAGCCAGCACCACCACAACCACCGTAAGTGCCACCACGTGGTCACGCAGACATGCGGACACAATCGTATCACCCAGTTCCTTCTTTCATACATTCATCATGTATTTATTGGGCATCGATTGCATGTCTAGCCTAACGAAATAGGCACAGCCCCTGACCCTTGGAAGCTTACGTTCTAGTGGAGGAGGCAGACGACAAACAAGCAAAAGGGTACACAAATGACCTAATTTCAGGTGGGACAAGTGCAGAGAAGAGAAGTCAAACAAGGATAGCAGACAGTGGGGCAGAGGAGCGCAGGCAAGGTGTGGTCGGGGAGGGCTGGGAGAGGAGGCGCACGCCGCTGCAGACACAGAGGAGAAGGAGAGAGGGGCCGCAGGGGTCTGAGGAGAGCTCTGCGTTGGAGGCCAGGCGTTTGGAGGCTCCCAGCTGGGAGCAGCACCGAGGGCAGTGTGGCTGGAGCCTGCTGGAGAAGGGGAGAGAGGGGTGGGACTGGATCTGATGCCCCAGGGCCAGTGCGGCCATGACAAGGTGTGTGGGGCTTATCCTGAGAGCAGTGAGATTCCCTGGTGGGTTAAGCAAGGGCATGCGGCACAAGGTCTGATGGAGGCAGCTCTGGAAGTCGTCCAGGAGAGCGAGGATGTTGGCCCAGGCAAGGGCGACAGTGGAGGGGATGGCGGCGGGGGAGGAGTGGCTGTCGATGGCAGGGCCGATGGGGCTTGCGGATGATCGCATGCTGAGGGGAGGAAGGAGGGGGTGGAGCAGAGCCCCTCAGTGTTGGGCCTGAGCAACCGAGTGACCCATGGGACATTTACTGAGGTGGCACTACAGTCCGAATGTTGGTGTCCCCCCAGAGTGCATATTGAAACCCAACCCCCAGTGAATGGGATTAAGAGGTGAGGCCTTTGGGGTGATTAGGTCATGAGGGTGGAGACCCCCTGAGTGGAATCAGTGCCTGCTACAGTTTGGATGTCTGTTCCCTCCAAACCCCATGTTGAAATGCAATCCCCAGTGTGGGAGGTGGGACCTAGTTGGAGGTGTTTTGAGCCATAGATCGATTAATACCCTCCCTCGGGGCGAGTGAGTTCTCCCTCTACTCTAGTTTCCTCCGGAGCTAGTCGCTATACACAGCCCGGCTCACCCCTCCGGCTGTCTCTTCCTTCCTCTCTCCCCACGTGATCTCTGCACACCCCGGCTCCCCTTTACCTCCCGCCGGGAGTGGAAGCAGCCTGAGGCCCTCCCCAGACGCAGATGCCCAATCTTAAACTTCCCAGCCAGCGGAACAGGGAGCCAATTAAACTTTTTTTAATAAATTACCCAGCCTCAGGTATTCCTTCATAGCATTGCAAAACGGACCAAGACAGTGCCCCTTATAAAAGACGCACAAGGGAGCTCATTGTCCCCATGAACCACATGGGGACATGGAGAGAAGGTGCCATCTGGGAGCCAGAAGGCAGGCCCTCCCCAGACACTGACTCTACCACACCTTGACCTCCGATTTCCAGCCTCCAGAGCTCTGAGAAGTAAATTTCTGTTGTTCCAAAAGCCACTCGGTTTATGGTGTTTTGTTATGGTAGCCCAAGCTGACCAAGACAGACGAGGAAGGTGTGAGGTGGGGGGTGAATATAAAAACCTGGTTGCACAAGGTATCTCTTTGCAGCCAGGGGGATTCTCACGAATTAATCCTATTCTAGTCAAAGTGGAGGTGAGGGAGGAGCTCATTTGTCACATGTCTCACTTCATCTGTTCTCTCACTGCACCCTTTCCCACAGGGGACAGAGAAAAGCTTAAGACAGTTTCCTGCCTGCAGGAGGTGGAGGAAACCCCAGTTGCCTTCTTCATGGACTTCCCTAGCAGGAGTTCGCATGCCCATACACACCTGCATCCTACCCTGCTTCTGCCCCAGGAACCCGCAGTATCACATCCACTCAGCTCCTTTTGGCTCTTTGGAGACTGGAAGACCAGTGACGTGGGCAGAATCTTAAAATGACCCCCCATTTCCCATCCCCCTGTAGGATCCCCGCCTCTGGAGTGTGGGCAGGACCTGGAACATGATTTCACTCCTTTCACTAAGTTACGTCGTAAGGTAAAGGTTAAGGGACTTTACAGATGGAATTAAGGTCCCTAATCAGTTGACTTTAAGCTCACTCTGGGTGGGCCTGGCCTCATCAGGTGAGCCCCAACAAGGGGGTCTGAAGGTCACAGAAAAAGCACCAGTGATGCTCTCCTGTTGGCCTTAAAGACATAAATGGCCATGTGATGGAGAAAGCTGTGTCAGCCACAGGACTTCTAGGAGCTGAGGCTGTGGGCTTTGGTCCTACAGCTGGGAAGGACTGAATTCCACCCGCACCCAGGAAGCTGGAAGAGAATCCTGAGCTTCTGCCAGATCGCGCCTCTGGCGGACACCTGTTTACAGCCTGTAAGACCAGGGGCAGAGAGCCCTGCCAGGCCGTGAGGACCTCTGACTCGTGAAAACTGTCGGATAACAAATATCTCTTGTTTTGGGCCCCCAAGTTTGCAGAAATTTGTTATGCTGCAACAGAGTACTAGTTCATTAAGCTAGTAATAATGACTAACTTCTATTCAGCACTTATAAATATTTTCAGTTGCTTTACCTCATTATTTCTCACAAGGACCCCATGAGCTTGGCACTATTACTGTCCCAGTTTAACACATGAGAAACTGGGGCTCAGGGAGAAGTCTCGGAACTGAGGGGGAGCTGCAGCAAGGGTTCGGCCCCATGTCTGCAACTCTGAAGTTTGACCATTACTCAGTGCTGCCTCCAATGGGGGCGGGGGCCCCTCTTCAGGAATTCTGCACCTGAGACCCTCCTCTTCATCATTATGAAGTCTGCTATACCCTTCCCCACTTAGTGCCCTCAGCCACGCCCTCAGCCACGCACTCTGCCCCCACCCCGGGCCCCGCCAGGCAGACCCTCTGATGGGCCATCAACGTTTCCCCTCCCTGCCCCCTCAAGGTGCCATGGTCAGTTTGGACAGCACGGCCTCTGGGAGCTAAGATGTCCCCGGCTCCACTGGGCGTATTCTAGCCTAGCCCACTCCTGGGGTGACTGATTCAGCATGGTTTGCCCAGGACCATCCCAGTTTTAAAACTGAAAGCCCCATATCCCAGGAAACCCCTCCGTCCCAGCAAATTGGGATGATTGATCACCCCACCACCTCTAAACCAAGCCGAGGTGTGTGATCCCTGGGGGGTCCTTTCATCCTGCAACTTGCCATGCCTTCGCCATCACCAAGAAGAAAAAGAAACGCCCAGCTTGAATAGAAGAGCGCAGCTCTGTAGAGAGAGTTCAGAGCAGAGGCGACTGTCCTGAAGCCAAGAAGCTCCTATTGGATGGGGTTTGGCAGCACAAGCTCAGGAGGGGCTTCAGCCTGGACCATCAGATCGGCCTGGGAAGCCAGGGCCATCTGGGGCCTTTCCCTTGAATTGAGAGATGCTCCTGCCTGCACATCACACGAGGCACACTGACTCGGACCTCAGACCACGCAAGGCTCCATGCTCTATCAGCTCTGCTCCCCAAGCGGGTGACTCGGGGAGAGCTGGAGAAGGTTCTACATCCTTCCTAAGCTTGTGATCATCCCGACGCTCACCTGAGAGATGAGGGGACGCACCTACTGCTGGTTGCCTCCATTGAAGGCTCAGTCCTGATGATGTTGACTTCCCTAAAAGAGCTGGCTTCTCTGTTGGGTGTCCTGGACTCTTAACGATGCCCTGCCATCTTCCAAGTTGTGCGCTTTGTGCCAAGTGGCACCCAGTGTGACAGTAGTTGGATCACTATAAATCTGTCCACAATAGCAGAAAGGGCTCACATCACATATTTTATTAAATACAACCAGCTGGTGACTCATGACCTCATTCATTCATTTATTCATTTGTTCAGCCAGTATTTGGGGGCACCTCCCGCGGGCCCCATTATCTCAGGCTCTCACAGGGAATGGCAGCACATTTTAAACTGCATGACACAGTAAGTGCCAGGCACAATGCTAGCATATAAAGATACCAACTTATTCTACACGGGTGTAGCTGGGGGGCAGTGCATGGTCAGTAAAAGGTCCCTAAGGAGTTTGTCCGTAGGAAAGATAGCATATTTTTATTATTATCATTTAGGTTGTGTGCAGAAAACACACTGGTTGCATGTGACTATAGAGATACACCCACAACAACCTCACAACCCACAAAACACTCAACGGTCAGCCTAAAACATGTCTCTGCATTTTATTTTAGGAAAACATAAATCTGGTCACAAAACGTCTTCGGAGAGCAAGATAGTCAAGAAACACACAGAACAGATCTGAGTAACAAGACTGGGGCCGTGGCCACGTTCAAGGGGGCGGAGCCAACACGAAATTTTCTTCTTCCCGGAAAAGCAAGGTTAACTCGAGCTGTGCAGCCCAGATGGCCGTGAGATTTACAGCTACCTAAAGAGGAGCAGAACCCTGTCAAGGGCTGAGTTACGATGACTTCTAGGAATTGATTACATGAGAGCACCAGCCCGGCATCCAGCAGAGAGTCAGGGAATGAGAAGGAGCGGGGAGATGGTGGTGGTGATCGCCTTTATGTAGTTTTCAAAGTCACTTCCGAAGAAAAGGATGAGGTAATAGTTGAATATACCAGCGAGGGACATGAGGAACAGGAACAGAATGATGCGTTTCCCAAATATGTAGCCAGGGGTGCTGGAAAAGAAGGAAAAAGAAAACTGTAGATGCAGCACAAATGGCACCAACTTCACAAAAAATGTGAAATTTTAGACACATGGGGTTTAAATTATAGCTCCTTTTACTCAACAGTGCTCCATTTACCCATCTACTGCATGTGAAGGATGCAAGTGTCCTAGCTATTATTAGCCACTGAACACATTTCAAAACCAAGCTAAAAGAGCCTACACCTCAAAACCCACCGCCGCCAGGGCTCTGCCGTACCCGTCCCTCCAATCTCCGCACTCCAGCTCCGGGGTGGCCTGAGGGTGGCGGGGTCTGCAGGTCACCAGGCATTCTGACGGGGGATTAGGCCCCTCCCTCTTGCGCCCTTACAAGGCCCGTGCTGGTGGCCGGGCGTATAACGCGGGACTGTTAGAAGTGACGGTTTAGATGAGCCATAAAGCTGGTGGAATCTAAAAGGTGCTTCAGCACCTGCGGGTTCAATCTGTCGTCCTGGGGCTGCCTGGGAACAGCTCCCATCCACATCCCTGAGAGCCCAGCAGTGGAAGACAGGCCCCTATATTTTTGAGTGGAGGGAGAGTTACTTTTTAAATACATTTATATCCTTCTCTCAAAGCCTCTAAATCCATAGCTGCTTAGGCAGATCACCAGCTGGGGGCAGGAGGCATTTCCCTGGTGAGATGTGACCCCCTAATGGCACACAGAGGCTGCCCTGCTTCTACCTTTCCTCTGCAGAACCCTCCTCTGACGATTCTGGCCAGGCCAGTCTGAATGGCGCCGAAAGTCCAGTCAAATGACTCGTTCAGGCTGTTAGTGAAGACCCCAGCAAGGGCGTCCTTTGGCAATCGGGACTGCACCATGAGAACAGCCAACTAAGCTAAACAGGTGAGTTAACGCTGCTGAATCCTGTTTCTTATTACAACCAGAGAGAGCAGAATTTGGCAACCACAGGTTTAATGTAGAAATGTTATCTATTTGACAGGCACCCCAAATGTTCCTAATGTAATGCATGATTTTCCTACAGCAAGAGTTTGAAAGTCACTCCAGCAGTTAAGTGTCGAGCTCCTTACTCCTCAAAGTGTGGTCCGTGAACCAGCAGCAGCAGCATCTGTCGGGAGCTTGTCAGACACGGAAAATCTCAGGTCCCTCTCGGACCTAGTGAATCAAAATCTGTATTTTGACGAGCTTCCCATGGGCCGCAGTCAAGTCTGAAAAGCACTGCTACCTGACACTCCCCTGCTCCATGGCCAGCCTTGTCCTTCTCTCCTTGGTTTCATGTTCATGGTCACATTCATGAAGTAAGGCAGTCTATCTCCTTATTAGGGGAATAATTGGTCCGCAAAGAGAATGCTATGGGCTGAATCTCCCCAAAATTCATATGTGGAAGTCCTAACCCCCAGTACCTACGAATGGGACTGTATTCAGAGACAGGGTCTTTAAAAAGGTAATTAAGGTAAAAATGAGGTCACACGAGTGGACTCTAATCCAATCTGACTGGTGTTTTATAAGAAGAGGTGATCAGGACACAGACACACTCAGAGAGAAGACCATGGGAGAAGGCAGCCACCTGCAAACCAAGCAAAGAGGCCTCAGGAGAAACCACCCCTGCCAACACCTTGACCTGGACTTCTAGCCTCTAGGTCTGTGAGAAAATACATTTCTGTTTTCTAAGCCTGCAGTCCCCAACCCCCTGCCTGGTACTGGTCGATGGCCTGTTAGGAAAGAGGCCACATATCACTGCCTGAGTCCCACACCACCCTCCCCCACCCACGACACCTCATCCCACCCCCCACCCCCAGTCCGTGGAAAAATTGTCTTCCATGAATCCAGTCCCTGGTGCCAAAAAGGTTGGGACCGCTGATTTAAGCCACCTAGTCTGTGGTACTGTGTCACAGCAGCCCGAGCAGACTAACACCGAGAGTCACCTGCTCATGCTGGTGAAGGAAGTGAAAAGAAAATGAAGGCGTCCAAGGAAGGGATTTTTTTTTAGCCAGAAAACAGAAGATTCAGATAAATTAAATAGTGAAAAGTCAAATATTGTGGCAGCTCAGATTTGTCACGGGAATGAGGCCACCATATGCTCATTATGGAAACAAGAAAAAGTGATTTGCGAAGGCTTTTTACACTCAAGATAAAACCGTAGTGAAAAATGAAATGGCGGTGCCTTCTGATGAAAGAGTGGCGTTTTTGGAGCTAGGTAGGATTTTTCAAAGGTCTCCAAGCTTATTGTGTCCACGGGAGACAGGACTGTGGTTCTCTAACTCTGCCCGGGCAATGCACAGCCTGTGGAAGGCAAGAATGCAGTCTCAGGCTCCCTCCCGCACAGGGCTGTGAATGGGGCCCCAGGCTGGGCACTTCCGTAGATGGCATCTTTGAGTCTCTCAAGCTTGGAGAAGGGGCCGCAGCCCCGGGAGGCGGGCAGGGCGTGTGCTGATGGAGACCTGCCCCGGGCTCAGGCAGAGCCACGGAGATCCTGAAATGAGGCAGAAGGAAAAGCTGGGGGCCTAGACAGTGCACACAGGATCATTAGCCCTCGAACCATCAAGACACCTCTTTTATTGTTTCTAAAAGTTGATACATAATTCTCTCTAACTGGGTGGGGAAGGTCAGAATTAAATTATGAAGCATCTGTTGGGGCCAGGTGTTTTATATCCATGACTTCATTTAATTCTCACAGCCACTCTGTGAGGGCATGTTATTAACCTATTTTCTAGCAGGGGAAACTGAGTGCAGAGAGGTCACGTGATTTGCCTAAGGTCACACAGTCGGGAAGAGACAGAGTGAGAATTCAGACCGGCCTGTGAGAGGTGGGAGTCCTGCTCTCTGCACCACACTGACTTCCTCGTCTCCTTCACACTCTGAGACTAGGAGTGAGTTATTAGTTTTGAAACAACTGCACCCTCCACAGGCAGCATGGAACTTACACGAAAGCATAAAAGTGGCATTAGGCTAGTCAATGCCCATCTCGAATGCGCCAAAACGTCTAGGATGCGGCGCTGTAGCGTGGGAGCTGGTGCACCTGAGCACCTGGAGACCTGAGTCCCAGCCCCCGCTCAACCCTCTGTGTGCCCCCCGCCCCTCCAGTTCTTCATGTGCACAAAATACGAGGTAGGAACAGAAAACATTAGTCCCTTCTGGTTTTAAAATTCTGTTCTTTTCAACAGGAAAATGTCACTTTGAACCTGGTGACTTGTAAAGGAAATAAAAATTGTTAGTTCTGTGAGGGCAGGATGTTGTCTTCTCTGTTCACCCACGCGTCTCCAGTAAATTAGAGCCTCCACAAATATTTCTCAAATGAATGAATCATTCTCAGAAAAGAGGCACGAACAGCCTCCAGTGATTCCCAAACGCCAGCGTGCGCAAGATTCACCTGGAGAATGTGTTAGAATGCAGATTCCTGGGCCTCCCAGGCAGAGATTCTGATTTAAGTCCAGGTGGGGGCCAGGAATCTGTATTTTCAATAAGCACCTAGACGATTCTAATATAGTTGTTTTGGCAGGGGAGACACGCTCAGGAATGTCTTAACTACCCACTGGACCAAGAATGACACCGGAACTGCTGAAGTGGTCAAGGCCAAAGCAACTTCCAGGAAGTAGCAAGAGATGATCTGGAGCTCACCAGAGAAATTTAGGGGGGAAAAGATCTCACTGAGCAGGATCCTTTTCAGTTAGCGAGGTCAAGGACAAAAGCAGGTCCCAAGGGCATTAGATGTCTACAGAGTCCAGGTGTGACACAGCCCAGGGACAGAGAGGCGACCTAGAGAGGAGGTGGGCCCGCAACTGAAGAGGTTATTATCAAGTGGTTTCTAGAAGGCAGAGTTGAAAATCCCCTTGCACTTAACCGAGAGCCCCTCAGGCTTGTGTCTGTTAGGCTGTATTTTGGTCTCAGGCTCAGACATTTCTTCCAGTATCTACCATTTCTACTGAGGACGACTGCTCAGAACTCTGTGTTAGAAAGGATTCTGAGGCCAAGTTTGGTCTCAGCGAGAAAGAGCACCACGATTCATCGGCGATGCCTACCACGGCTACAGGGGAGGGGACGAGGGTCTAGAACCCGCACAGACAGTGGGCTAAAGGGCTGGTGGGATCTTCCTATTATCATCTAATGAAGGAGACCAGCGAGGGACTTAAATGGTCAGGCCATTTACATTCCAATGAGGTCCAAAGAAATCTAATATTTCTAAGAGTTCTTCGAAGTCTATATTCTTTTGTTTATTTTTGCCACCTCTGTTCATTCCCTAGTAGGGATTAGTTAGTGAAACCTTTACAATTAAAACGGCCTGCAGGTAGGTGGACAAATTGTGTCGTGCTCCGCAGCCTGTCTCAGAATTAAAGCCACTGAAGGACCCGCAGCAGGTGGTGACAGCTGAAGAGAAGAGGAGTGACTGAGCCGATCCCTGGGACTCTGGGGGAGGAAGATGGGGCCACACCAGGAGCCAGCCCAAGACCAAAGACCCTCTTATTTCATTGTTAGACACTCCTCCCGCTCACCTGGGAAAAGACACAATAGAGGTTTTCCAGGGTAAAAGAGAATAAAGAATGTCATTTTGGACAGTGTTGATGAGAATAAGAGCGATGACGGAATTGTGGTGTTAGAGAATAAATAAGAACGCCACTAGAGAGGAAGGAAGAAAGAGACAGCAAGGGACAGAATTGCCGTAAGAACAGTCATTCTTTTCCCGGCGGCAGCCCAGCTCACAATCTGAGCCCTGCAAGTCCTTGAGCTTCGCAAGCTCCCAGCTTCCCCAGATGTATCGCTCTCACCCGTCGACCTCCCGAGGATGTCACTGCCTTTGTCACCGCTGAAGGATGCTATCCAATTAGAGAGCCCATTAGCCACCAGAGAGGGGTGCTATTGTTAAAGACAGGCACAGGGGGCAGCAGCCTCCCAGCACGCAGCCCTGGCGCGGGGCCCCACTGGTCCGCCAGGAATTCCCGTCTCTCAGGAACTGGTGGCGTGCTTTAACTCAGACGTCTCTTCTGCAAGTACCTTCCTTTATTTTGCTAAAATCCAGATTTCCCAATCCAGGTGTCAGGACAGTACAGTGCTGCTCCGGGGCTTTCTGTCTGGCAACATCTATAAACGACGCAATCAGTGGCGGCTCTGCTCGGCCTCACAGGCTCACAGAGGCATCTCTTTTTCTCAGCGTTCTTGCGGAGGGGCCCTGGAAGATCTGTTATTCCAACGAACTTACCGCAAGGTGCAAGCTTTAGGTCTCATTTCTCTAGACGAACAATGAAATGTTGTACTCACAGGAGGCCTGGGAAGCCAGACACAAAGTCACCCCAGCCCCAGACTCTGAAGGGTGGGAGTAGACGGTGTGGAGTTGCCAGGAATGCGCGGCACACTTTGAAATCAACAGCATACGGAGGAATTTTTTTTTTTTTGAGACAGGATCTCGCTCTATCTCCTGGGCTAGTGCAGTGGTGTCATCATAGCTCACTGCAATCTCAGACTCATAGGCTCAAGCGATCCTCCTGCCTCAGTCTTCCGAGTAGCTGTGACTACAGGTGCCTGCCACCACGCCCAGCTAATTTTTTCTATTTTTGGTAGGGACAGTGTCTCACTCTTGCTCAGGCTGGTCTTGAATTCCTGACCTCAAGCAATCCTCTTGCTGCAGCCTTTCAGAGTGCTAGGGATTACAAGCGTGAGCTGCCGTGCCTGGCCAAGGAATCTTCCAATGAGAAAACTGGGCAAGTCCACCAGCTGTATTTTCAGAGCCCTAAAAGTTCAGGGAGACAAGGAGGAGGACTCCTAATCAGCCTCCCCCTCCCACCCAAAGTGCTCCTACAGAGCTATAAATGCCAGTCAGAACATTGTTTTGAATTATCACATTTCCTGCTCAAAAAGCGTGAATCACTCTGTGGTTTTTCAATAATCCCAGTTACCTACCTCTGAGTTCTCTCTCCCAGGTAGCCGACAAAATACTTTTGCCTCACAAACAAGTACATCAGTCCAGCAAAGGCAGCAGGAACTAAGTGGAGAAGTGAAAACACCTGTGTTAGTTTCACAGACACCAAAATACGCTATGTTAGCACAATATTAATGCGGTTGTTATGCAAGCAACATTGGCCACACAATCTAGCAGAGGACACAAGTTCTGATGGTTGAGGCTGACCTGCACTTCAGAGAAAAGCCCTAGGGCTGGAAGAAACCTGAGAACTTTAATAATAGTAATATTACCTTATAGCAGCATCGTGGCAGAGTTTACAAAGTATTTGCTTATCCATCATCTAACGGGAATGCTTTCAACATAGCCAGCACCAGTATTTCTACTTCTCGATGTGGAAACGTGGGCTCGGTGATCAAAGAGAGGCTTCTGCCAGGGTGGCAGCTGGTGAGAGCTGGTAACCCCAACTCTGTGGATGGTTCTCTCGAGGCACACCCTTCACCCCTGAGCCTGCCTGCAGCACAGTGCTCAACCTTTCCCGGGCCCAAGTGCTGCTGTTTAGCAAAGGTCTCTAAGGAAGGAAAGTCCCTTTGCATTCTAGGTCTTCGGGAAACCGCCAGGGGCAAGGCACCAATAACCCCGTGGAGTCCAGGATGCTTGAGCTGAGAGTTAGAAAACCCAGCTCCCCTGGGACTAGTGCATCTGGATAGGTACTTAATTTATTCTGCATCTGGACAAAGGGCTGATTACAGTTTTTCTACCATTAGAAATTAGTGTGGGGTGAAATAGGACTATAGATATAAAAAGCAGTTTGAAAACCTCCAAGCATTTTTCACATACCAAGTTAACTGCCATTGACAGAATATTTTACACCTGCTGGGCACCGCCCTGGCATTTTGGGACCTTAGGTCTGCAATCCTCCCAGCTACCTGGTAAGGAGCATGTGACTGTCACCACTGGACAGATCAGGAACTGTAGGCTCAGGCCAAAAGATCTATGAGGACAGCTGTCTTTTCCTAGATCATCTCCATGCCTGACATAGTGTCTAGCACATAGGTACTTCCAAAAAAACAGTTGTCAAGTGAATGAAAAAATCAGGCCAGTGGAGAGGTGGATTTGAAACCAGGTCTTTCTGACTTCAAAACTTTATTACCACCACCATCAATAATGACATTTACTGAGCTTCCATTGTTAGGTTGAACCACACGGAAGTGCCATTTTTGTGGGTCATAAACTGTTGGATATTGGCCATTTCATCTGGCTCAATCTGACATATGCCAAGCCCTGTGTCAGGGGCTAAATACACATTACCTCCCTTAAGCATCATAGGGACCCCGCTAGGTAGACGTGGTCCTGTTTGACAATGAGGAAACCGAGGCTTAGGAAAGCTGAGCACAGCTGGGGGTCACACACCAGCAATGAGCATCCTTGGATTTGCCTCTGAGCTGTCACTCCCCAAAGCCCACTTCTTTGCACAACTCCACCTGCCTTCCAAAATACCCTCGTCATATGGCAGACAAGAAAATTGAAGCACAATAGAAACTGCTTGTGACGTTCATCCTATTCTCTGAAATCACAAAATTGTCACAATTCTCAATTTGCTTTGGACAAAGTTTTTCCTACATTGTCTCACATGAATGATTCTGCTCCAAGGTACTGGCCCATTTCTCTTTATATGGGAATTAAATCCAACATGAGCTAATAGCGATCATGGGTGGAAAGTGGCCACACTCACTGCCCCTCTGCAGGGAGTGGCTCCTGTGGGGACCTGGCTGCTGGGAACACAGAAGGGTACAAATCCAGGCTCTGGAATTCTGACTTTCGAGCAGGCCACTCATCCCTCCGGGGCTTGGGATCCTGCTCTGTAAAGTGAAGGGTTTGGGCTGGAATGATCTCCGGGGTTCCTTTCAGATAAAAAAAATTCCGGAATCGACTATATTCATAAGAAATTGCAATAATCAACCAGGGTTTACTGATGTTTTTGTTCCCTGGCAATGCCAAAGCTTATTTTGACAAGAATGTGCATTTTCAGGGCTCAGAAACACCTTCAAACTCCTTTTGTATTTATCTGGCTAGAGCAACTCTGTATTCATCTAGATCAAATATCGTCTAAAACATAAAAGGAATCATAACTCCTTGTGTAAGCATACTTTGACTTGAATTTTCAAGTAATGCCAGACATGTTTCTTATTTAACTCGAGATAGAAAATGGAACATAAGTGGTGAGCTTCCTGACAGCCCTCTAAGCACAGAAGGAGGCCACATGGATTCCTGCTAGTGGTGTCCGCTGCCCCGCCTCCCCTCAGCTCTCCGTCACCTGCGCCTCATTCTTCTCCTTCATGGTGCTTCTCCTCCTGACCATGATGTCTCCATTCACTGACCTTCCTGTGGTCCTCTTGGTATGTGCTTCACCACCCTCTCTGTTTTATTTATCCCTGTATATCCAGGCACTGGGCTTGGCATATAGTAGTTGCTCAGTGTACATTTATTATATGAATGAATCAAGTAAAAAGATACTTGCAAAACATTCAGAATTTAGAGTGGAAAGACCAGGGCTCCCGTCTTGCCTCTGTTACTCACCAGCTGAGTAACCTTGAACGAGCCCCGTGCAGGGGGAAATAAGATCCACTCTATCTACTTTGTAGAGCGGGGAGAAAAGGATAAGGATGAAATAGTTCATCATAGATTGCTTGTGACCTTTCCACACTTGCCCTGCTGAGCCACAGAAACTGGCCAGTTCATGCCAGGCCTGGCCAAGCCTGTCGGGTGCTAAATCCCAAAATGGGACCAAAAAGTACGACTCTGGTTTCCATTTAATTTTAAATCACCTCTGGGAGTTTATCTGTTCTTCCTACTTGCTGGAGTCAAGACGGTGGGCTGCTGATAACCCAGGGGAGGCTGGGGACCTGCAATCCAGCCTGTGGCCCTGTGGACGCATGCCGAAGGAGGGCCACCACGCTGGAAGCTTATTAGCAAAAGAGCCGAGTGACAGCAGGTCCCAGAATATCCCTCAGGCGCTCTCATTTATAATGCCCTTGTATCTGAGCTAACACTGCTTAAGGATTCTGAGTCACATTTAGCCTTAAACCACCCTTGTCAGCACCGCGGCTCTCAACCAGCCACCAGGGAGCAAGCATTAGCAATGCATTATCACACCCGCTCTGCGCGGGCACAGAGCATGCCTGAAGCACCCTCCCGGGGGCTCTCACCTCTCCAGGGCTTCACAGATGCCAGCTGGAGGTCAGGCAAAGTCTTTTCAACAAAAAGCCTGCCCTTTGAACCTCCCTGAGATGCGCATTGTAGGAGAATGTATAAAGGGAAGTCCGAGTTACCTTGGCTGCAAAGCAGCCCCGCAGTCCAGAGCACGGCGAGGAAAGTGGGGTACGCGTCTACACAGTTCTGGCTGTGGAATAAATACACAAGAGGAAAGCAATCAGAGAACATGTCATTGCAACGTGGTCTGAAAATCACCTGAACCCTAGCTAACGGTCATCATCGCGCACGAGGCTGGAATCCCATTCATAGTTCCACTTACGTCCGCCCTCTAAGACGCGGCAGTCAGCACCACCTCAGAAACAGACAACAGCACAAAGCAAACACGTGTGCATAGTCCATTAGCTCTGTTCCTACGGTGAAACATGCCGGAGACTTGGTTTCTTGATGCATTCGCTTTGGCAGGGTTCCTGCTCCTGGCTGTGCTGAGGCGCTTCTTGAAATTGAAGAGTGCAACGCAGACAGAGGGTGTGGCCACAAGAGCCCAGCTAAGGAAACCTTTATATCAGACACACAAATCGGCCCAGGTCTGCAGGCCAGGCTGAGGGGAGAAAGGTCATCTTCGAGCATTAAAGAAAGCAAGGTGAATTCAGAAAAGCTGACTCTTAGAAAGTCAGCTTGCCGACTGCGCGACAGCTGCATGCAGAGCACGGTCCTCGCTCCCAGGGGAGTCCTCGCCCCTCGCCAGGCACCGCACTGACGTTTTACACCCATCGTTGCCTGTAAACTCGCCGTATTTCTGTGAATACACTTGATGATTGTAGGAGTTTCCTCTTGCTACTATAACAAGTGGCCACAAACTTTGTGGCTGAAAACAACACAAATTTATCATCTCACAGTTCTGGGAGGTCAGAAGTCCAAGACGGGTCTGAATGTGCTCGAGTCAATGTAGGATCAGCACCGCGCTCCTGCGGGCTCAAGGGGAGAATCCGTTTCCTTGTCTTCTCCAGCTTCTAGAGGTCACTGCATTCCCTGGCGCGGGACCTCCTTCCGACCTCAAAATCAGCGAAAGCCGATCAAGTCCTTTTTTCTTTTTTTAGACTAGTCGAGTGCAGTAGTGAGAAGAGAGGAGGGTAGAACAGGGACTCCAACCTGTGACTGCCGTGAACAATCAATTGGGATAACTCACTGCCTTCGGGCCAGCCATGTCTTTCTTATTTCGAATCGCTCTGACAGGTACCCTCCTGCCTCCCTCATCCACATTTAAAGGACCCTTGTGATTCCACTGGGTCCCGCCCAGGTAACCCAGGAGAACCTGTTTACTTTCAGGTCCAGGATTAGGATGTGGGCGTGTTCGGGCTTGGGGGCACATTATGCTGCCCACTACAAATACTCTCACGCTTCATGAGAAACAGAGGCTCAGAGAAGCTGAATCACTTGCCCAGGGTCACCCAGCCAGGGAGTGGCGAAGCCAGGATTCAGCCCCTGGTCAGCCTGTCTCCAAAGCCAGATCTGTTAACTCTTCGACTATACTAACTTGAATCGGGGTGTCCTCTTGAGGAGTGTAAGTCCAGGGCAGCACAATAAATGTTCCCATCCAGGGAACAACAACATAACAGGACTTGGGAGGCATGAAAGGCAAAGGGCAATGCAGCCCAGTGGAAAGCGCACCTGGCTAGGATTTTGTCCTGTCCTGACTTTAACTGGCTGTTTGTTTACCACTCGCAAAGCCATCTCTCCGGACTCAGTTTCCTTATCTGTAAAGCTAAGAGACCGATAATAACTCTGAGCCCCATTTGGGCTCTAAGAGCATGGTTAACGCAGCAGTGCTCAGGGTGTGTCCCCTGGACCGGCAAATGCTCATGCCCACCTCACACTTATGAAATTAAAAACTCTGGGGACGGGGCCCAGAAATCTGTGTCTTACCAAGTCTTCCAGGTGACTCGGATGCACACTGACGTTTGAGAACCGCAGTTTAATGTGATTGAAACTATATAGGTAAAAGCCATTTTCAAACTGCTGGTTCAAACTGCTAGGGTCTCATGCCTCAGTGGTACCACTGTGAGCTCTGGGACGGACAGCCCTTGCTCTTTTCCCTGAAGAAGACCCAGAGAGGGCCTTCGTGCCCTTCTGATGGGCAAAACACCTTTAGGAGAGAAGTCTATGAATGCAATAGGTGAGAAACCTGTGTGTCCTACCCTGGGGTACAGGCACAACAAGAACCAGGCACGGGACAGAAAGAGAAGACCCCCTGCTGACCTTGCTAACTGCTCCGGGTCCCCCAGATTTTCAATGCTCTACTGGACCTCCAAATGGCAGGAGGCCCTTACAAATTCCCATTTGGGGTGAAACACTCAGTGAATCAGCCAGGCCCAAAGTCACAACGGCAGCAGCCGCTGAGCACCTGCGTCACATCTAGTCTTGCACAGTCCTGAGGCCCGAAACTGCAGCCTCGGGACGGAGAAAGGGATTCATCCTCCAGTTCAAGAAAACTAGAGAAAAAATTCCTTTTTTAGGTAATCAAATAACATTCTCTGCCGGATAGGATAGAATATCTGATGCCGTCATTATTAATACCGAAGACTTCCCCTGCTCCACCCAGATTCTCATATTTCTGGGGTGTTTGATTATTTGTTTTTAAGGAGTGATTTTATTTGAGTATTGCAAAAGGAAAGAAAGTCCTTAATTGTTCAAGGGACTTGCTCGTTAGAGACAACTGTCCAGTGATTTGACATTGAATTGGTCATTCAATCATTCTCACCTATTATTTCAAGCCTTGGTTCTTAATAAAACACGGTCTGTCTGGAGTTGAATGATACTCTCCCACCTGTAAGAGAATGGGCTCTCCCTCTGGATTTCCAGGATGTCCCTCCCTCTTCCAGCACAGCTTCCACCCAACGCTGCCGGCACGTGTGTCCCTCCTTAAGGGAGTGCTCCCACTGGGCTGAATCCAAGTGGCTTTGGCCAGTGGCAGCTGCCTCCTGCCGTGGAGCCTAAAGGCCACTTGTGTGGTCTTTAAAGTTCGCACGGCCTGGGTCCAGTGCTCGGACTGCCACTCAGTGGCTGTGTGAGCGTGGGTGCATTTCCTAGCCTCACGGAGCCTCAATCTGCTCATCTGTAAGAGGTGAGCGGAGACATTAGTAATTACCTCCCTAGACTGTTGTGAGAATAAAACGAAATAAAGCTCTGCCCGGCTCATATTAAGCATTCAATAAACAACGGCTATCATTGTTCCCATGTCTTCCTTCTTAACCCCCAGTGAAAAAATGTCTTTTCCACTGACAAATTATTATTATCCTGGATTTTCCTTTGAGGAGGTTTGGGCCATTTTTTCTGAAAAACAGAACTGACAAACCCATTTTGACACTCATTTCTTGAGGTCTAAATAGGAGCTGCTCGGCAGATCCTGCAGCAATTCACTGTGCTGCCTTCAGTTGGACGCACCGCACTGTCCGCGTTTCTGTGGAGAAAACGACTCCTTGCTGGTTTCCCTGTCATTTTTCTCCACCTCTGGTAATAAAACATGAGAACACTTTAGTGCTCTGTTAATTAGTTTGGATTAATTTAAAATAAGTATCATTAATAACAGTTACCACTAGTATCAATACTAATCAATAGGATCATTGTAAACCTATTGCCTTCAAATAAATTTACAAGTCTGCGCTGCTGGCAGTTGAGTCTAGAGTGGACGCCAAGAGAGGCAGGGGAGAAGCAACATTAGGGTGGCATTTCCCAAAATGTGTTTTGTGAAATACTAAACACTTGGTATACTCTGCAGAAAAAAAGGGGGGTGGGTTTGTAGTTAGGTAAGATATCCCCCTCTTGGAGAACCAAGACGCAGAGTGCACCTCAATACATCAAACGTTCTCAAAAGTCTGGCTAAAAAGAACTTACTCTTTCTTGTAACGCCTGTTAATACCCCATGAACTTGTAACCCATGGAACACATTTTAAGAAACTACACATCTCCAGAGACTCATCTCCTCTCCTGCAACCTGTGCTTACCTGCACTCCCAGGGAGGAGATGAGGATTTTTCTCCAAAAACCAAACTCAGACCAAGGCTGCTCTAGCCGTGCTCATCAGCTGGGAACGGGGCCTTGAACTACGTATTGTACACGTGAACAGAGAGTCAAGGTGCAATTCCTTTCAGCTCTCAAACCCTGACTCAGCTCTGCCCTCATGCGAGATGGGTGGGGGACAGATCATTAGTCGAGGTCGAGTCTGAGCCGACGGTCACCGGTGGGGAGGTCTGTTCATCAACCGCCCCAGAATCTTGAGCTATCTCTAGCAGTCAGCACTGACAATTACACTGAAAATATGCATCAGGCTTTTCAGTCCACCGGTATCATTTGTCCTTTATGCTATTTTTCCTTTATAGCAGTGGCCACTAAACATCTGTGCCCCCACATCCCATCCACCAAAAGTTTTGATCATGCATCCCTATGACAGGTATATTTATAAATAAATTCTAAACATGTACTACTGTCAATCCGTAAATTAAAAATGAGTAAAGCTTCATTCCTTGCTTTTTAGATAGCAAGGTTAAATACCCACTCTATTCTTCCTGCACCTCTGTGGATCATCTTGCAACCCTTTTAGGTGCTTTTGGAGGCCCCTGGAGAAGCTACCACGGGGGACGACTTTCTGCTGGAATGACACACAGCCCTTCCCAGCAGTTTCCTGGCAGAGGCGGGCAGACGGGATGCTCCGGCTTCTGCCAGCACGCAATCGCCTGCTGCATTGATCTTTGGCCACTTCTGACAACCCAGACAGGCACACACATGTTGTTGGGCCCGGGAGGAAGCGGTCTTTGTAACAAAACCACAGCAGTGTCTGAGTAACTTTATGTTACAGAAAACCCTTATCCCTGCCCTCCCCATTCCTACCTCTCCACCACTCTCCCCCACCCGCTTTCCACTTCTTCCCCTCTCGTGGAGGTTAAGTGTAAAGAACGGTGGTTTTGAGAGCTGGGCTGTGGCATCTACACTGAGGGGACACCCAGGCAGCAACAATCGCCCCCCGCTCTCCTCTGATGCCTTCTTCCCTCTGGGACCCCATGCGATTGCAGAACTTCCAACTCCCACCCAAATGACACAGTGCAACCACCAGGCAAAGGGGGCTTCTGCAATTTGGAGGCTAGCCACCAAGGAGGCCACGGGTGAACGCAATGGCTTCTCAGAAATGGAGCTATTTCATTCCTGGGGGGAAGTGGCAGAAACTAGATGGCCTGGCCAGTTCCATTTCTTCTTTATTGCTGGCAAAATGGAAACTTCTAACCAGGTATGGTGAAATTCCACTGTAGCTTCTCCAAAAAGGGTGAGCAGAGGAGTCCACAGGAACACAATGTAACCGGTGAGAATGTGGTCTTGTGGGCGGAGGAAGTTTCTCTTTCCGAACTGGTAGCCCGGGAGTAACATTTTCTTTGGCTTCTGTTTAGGGAAAGGTTTTGACCTTGCCTCTGATGGAAGATACTTTCTTGCATTTCATGCACCTGGATGTGTCCAAGGGGGGCTCTTGCGTCTCCCCCTGCAAATGTTGACGGCAATTGACATATTTTCTCTACCCTCTTTCAAGTGGGTCTAAAATGTCTTAAATCACATCTTTAAACTTCTTAAATTGATTCTGAGAATTAATACACCAAAGTCCAGATGTTAAAATAGAAATCTTCCTTCCTCTAAGTAGTTCAGCAAAGGATTTCCTTGAGATCAGACGTAACCCTGGACAGGGGTGCTTGGCAGGAGGGGGTGAGGCCCAGAGCAGGCGGGAGCGGGAGGTCTGGGGTACCCACTGCAGTGGCACTGTGAGCTCCCGGGAACGGCCAGGAAAGGCAAAGGGTCCGGAGAGCTTGTGGGGCGAGCAGCCAGCCTGTGCCGACCCTGCCAATGTGTCACGAGTAGTCCAGACAGTGTACACGCAGCTCAGAAGCCGAGGGAGCAAAGGGGCAGGGAGAAAAACAGCAATGGAGAAGACACGCCTCCCGTTCCCCACGCCTACACCTAACTGAGAAAGTAAAAAATACCTAGGCGAGGTAGAGGACTGACGAGAGAGCATGTCGGCGACGCAGGCCTGTCCAGTCCAGATCCCTCGATGTCAGTTTCATTCACGGGAGGCCAACGGTGGCCCTGAACAAGACCCCCCTCCCAGCTGCTCCCACAGGGCCCTCCCAGGGCCAGGGCCTCTCGGCCCTTCAGTATGAATCCTGGTCCCTGAGTTTGCTTGTGTCGTTGGGGACATCAAAGTCCCCTCTGGGCTGGAACTGAAGGCCAGCTCCTCTGCGGGCTCCACAGCACGAAACCTCCTTGGGTGAGCGGCCTCCAGCCCAGGTGCAGAGCAGCCAGCCAACACCCCCACGCTTCTCGATTCTCGGATGGACCCCTACGTTGAAATACATTCTGCAAAAGGAGAAATGAGCATTTGAGTACCATCCATTGGGATTTGCATCCCAAACAGATTGCACCGTCTTCACTGAGCTGCTCAGGTGTTTTCAGACAGCTTTTTATTCCAAGTAAAGAATGAGAGCAGGGGACATAATTGCGCAATGTCCCCACTCTTTCTGCTCTTGTTCTGGTTGCTCAAGGAGACCCAGCGTTAGGAAATGCGCTGGCGTCACCTCCAGACTTCCCTCTGGGGAAGGCGAGGGACCGGCGAGTTGAAGTCTGTCACCGGGGTGTCCTGCCTGTTGCTTCTGAAGCCGGCGGATGTGTCACAGCTGGTGTTCATGGTAGCACCTGTGGTCTAACCCCACAGGAAATGGGTCAACTCCTCTGACCAAATGACGCACTCAGATGTTTCTGGAGCTGTGGAGATCACCCCTTCCCCACCCCCGATATATCCACTTCTTTTCTTTTAACACTAGCTCCTCCTACAATGGTGAAAGATGTCCACGGAGCCCCCCAGGACCAAACAGACCCGTGGCCCCAAGGGTGGCTTCGCTCCTGTAAAGAGGCCCCATGCCCACGCCCCCACTCTGTTAGTCAGCAGCACCAGAGTTTGGACTCACTTGGCAGTGTAGACCCGCTCAAAGGCAAATGTTCCGGTCCTCTGGAAGCTCCGCTGATTCTGCGTCTTGCTCTCATGCTCCACCTTGTGGGCAAAGAACCCTGCCGGAGGGAAAGGTTTGGGTCTGGGTCATAACCTGCAAGTTCGGGAGCCTGTTATTCCACTGTTTTACCAGAATGTTAAATGTCTGCCTGACTCCACCTCGGAACAGCCCTGCACGTCCCCCATCAACCGTCCTTTAGCAAAACTGCTCCCAGCAGCTGCTGTCTACCGATCGCTGTGTTGGTGTTGGGAATGCAGCCGTGAGCAAGGTACGGCCCCCCACCAAGGATCCCACAGGCTAAAGAAACAGACAAACGGGTAGAGCAGAAATTGCACTACAGAGAGACTCGGGCCAGGGCGCGATTGAGTGAGTACACAGTGCTGTCAAGGTCAAAGGAGCAGCTTAATTCAGTGTTTGGGTCACAGAAGGATTCCCACAGGCAATGACACCCCAGATAAAACCTGAAGAACAGTAGGAATTAGCCAAGCAGATGGAGGGGGCAGGGACAACAGGAGATCGCGCTGCTCCAGTGGCAGGGGCTGTGTGCAGGTCCAGCGCGGGGCTGGGGTGGGACCCCGCAGAAGCCCACATGAGGCCAAAGAGGTAGGTGGTGATTGGTTATTCTAATGACATGTGTCTGTTGTCACTTGCTATCTGCCAGACACTTAGCTCACCTCCAGGAACAAAACAGATGAGGAGCCTTGGCCCCCAGAGCAGATGTTCTGGCGAGGACAGCAGAGAAGACAGACCACACTCGGTAAACCAAGTACGTAAATTGAAATTACACAGTGTGTTGAACTATGTAAGGGGCCATTTGAAGTGCTCGAGAGGGTGGCAAAGTCAGCCTCCATAAGAAAGCAATGACTGAGCCAAGGCTTGAAGAAGGTGATCGTTGAGAAGTGCCCCTTGGGTGTAGCAGCTTGTGATCCCGAGAGCCGTGTGAAGAACTTCAGAACTTAGTTCCATCTGAGAGCAAAAGCAGTTATTGACAGGTTTAAGCAGAGGAATGGCATAATCAGAAAGCCACTCCGTCTCTAGCATGGCGGGTGCTTAGCAGGTCAGAACCAGGATCGGGGAACAAGATAGTAGCTGCCCCGGGATGTATTATATGAGCCTCGGAGGAGACAGAGTGTGGCAGGTGCAATTAGAGCTCGGATGGTGGGGAAGTGAAGGCTTCTCCCCACTTCTCCTATTTTATTCCTTTATTCCTTTTTCAAGAATGAAAAGGGGATACCGCCTGTAATCCTAGCTCTCTGGGAGGCCAAGGCGGGCGGATTGTTTGAGATCAGGAGTTCGAGACCAGCCTGAGCAAGAGCGAGACCCCCGTCTCTACTAAAAATAGAAAGAAATTAATCAGACAACTAAAAATACATAGAAAAAATTAGCTGAGCATGGTGGCGCATGCCTGTAGTCCCAGCTACTTAGGAGGCTGAGGCAGGAGGATCGCTTGAGCCAAGGAGTTTGAGGTTGCTGTGAGCTAGGCTGACGCCATGGCACTCTAGCCCGGGCAACACAGTGAGACTCTATCTCAAAAAAAAAAAGGGGGGCGGGGATACATGTGATTGCCAGGGATCCAACCACAGGGTTCCTTTTCATCAACTTCCTATTAGCCTCCTCAAAAAGACATGAAAAGGGAGCCTTATCAATTGTGCATACGAATAAAATCCTCCCATGTGTTTCTTGTTGGCAAAAATACGCTCCTTCTGTGGGAACGTGCGCATTGTGAGCGTATCTCCAGGGCTAGCTTGTGCAGAGGAGGGACTGGCCACATTCCGGGCGCTAGGGCGGGCACTGGGCTCACACCCCCTTCTGGCTTTGCACCCACTCTGCACAGGGCATGGTGCTGTCCCCACTCTGCAGAAGAGGACCCTGCAGCTCGGGGAGGGGAAGTAGCTTTCTCAGAGTCACCTCGCCTCTGGGGAGCAGGGAAGCTGGGAATTAAAATTCAGCCGGGCATATGAGGACGTTTTCCTCTTGCTGTCACCTTGAAGCTGCCTGAAGAATTCCATTAGCCACGCAGGGTTTAGGACATCTGTCCGTTCTGAATGTCTCTTCTTACCACAGAGCGCGACAGAAAATTTTGATCATTTTCTTTCTAGAGCCCAAGACGGAATCCTCCACCTCTGAACACTGAACTGGGCTGGCACAGGCGGCCCCCGTGTCTGCCGTTCTGCACGGGTGGAGTCGACCAGTTGAGGATCGAAAATATTCAAAAAACATTTCCGTCTGTACTGAACACGCACAGACTTTGCTCTTGCCCTTATTCCCTAAATGATATAACAACTATTTACATAGCATTTATATTGCACCAGGTTTTATAAGTAATCTAGAGACGATTTAAAGCATATGGGAGGACGTGTGTAGGTTACATGCAAACTCTATGCCATTTTATATCGGGACTTGAGCACCTGCAGGACTTGGTATCCTCAGGGCTTCCGCATGGACAGGGAGGGATGAGTGTACTAAGAAAGTCAGAGGTTATTTCTGCCACCGGCAGCACGACGTGGCCGTGCTTCTCTGCACCTGCCTCTGTTCTTCCCCTTCCCGGGGCCGAGCCCTTCCCTAGATCCGGATCCTGTCCTGCCACTCTCTGCAGGTCTTTGTTTCATCGCCGCTTCTCCCACTTCTGGAAACGTCAGTCTCTTTCTTTTTTTCTTTACCCTAGAAACACCCACAGATCTTTCCTACCCTTAAAACAAAGAGAGAGAGAGAGAGAGAGAGAGACAGCTGCAGTCACTGGGAACCGGCCACATGCTGGGCACTGCTGGCTACTCGACCCGTGTCATCTCACGCAAGACCGTGAGCAACCACATATGGATGTCCTTAATAACTCCACTTCTCAGTTGAGGAGACTGAGGGTCAGAGAAGTTAAATAAGTTTCTCAAAGTCACATAAAAAGATCTTGAGATTTTAGTTAACTGCAAAGCCAATATGACCAGCAGTATGACACAAGTCCTCAAAAGAGTATATAGATTATTTTAATAGAATTGGTGTCTGGATCTTAGGAACACTTTCCCTGCACAGAAAACACCCATCTGCATTTTACAAGGAACAGGGGAAGAGAAGAGGTAATCCAATGGCAAGGGACTCTGGAAACCAAGTCATAAGAGAAATGGTACGTTGAAGAAGGGACATTACAGCTGACACTGTAAGCACAGAAGTAGCAGGCACAGTCTAAGCCTTTCCAGAGAACAGGACTAGGACCACCCGATAGAAGGTCTAAGGCAGCAGGTTTTAGCTCAACATAAGAACTCTTTAGTCGTGCTTGAATGAATGAATTCAAGGCAATATACATGATGCAAGTGTCTGCTCTCTGGAGTCAGAAGTTTAGGTTTGAAACCCAATTACATCACTTGTGATTCTGGGACTTTCACCCAATGTTCTAACCTCCCCATTCCTCACTTTGTTTATCTGTGAAATGGGAATAAATAATAACATATATTTCTTAGGGTGCAAGAATTAAATGAGATAATACTATGCACAGCAGGAAGCACTGTGCTCATGTGAAGGGAGCTCTTCCCCAATGGACAAAGCGAGCCCGGCGGGCTATGAGCTCCCGTCACTGGAGTGTGGGGTGAGAGCTGCGGGGGGTGCTGTAAAGAAGACTCCTGCCTTGGGGGAGCTTCAGGAGTCTATGACTCTGTTTCCAGAGCCCATCAAAGCCCAGGTTGCCTTGCGAGGTCTTCCAGTCTGGCGCCCGTGAGGTTCCTTGCGAGTGTGTGTGTTGGGGTGAGAACAGCAGGGATGGCAGCTCCATTTCCCTCCTTAGCACAAGGCTCACAAACCCTGGCGACTGCAGGGCCATTGCGTCTCCCTTCTTGCATCCCAGTAAGAAGAAACTTGGAGAAGCTTGCCTCTCCTCAGGGAGACAGGCTGACGCTAACACCTGCCACCTTCCTCCTCTGCCGTGGCTCTGCTGGCTCAGGGACCTGAGCCCCTCCCCTCAGCTCCTGTCTCCTCCCACTCTCCTTCGTGTGGTTTCCTGTGAAAATCACTTTCTCCAAATACAGTATGTGCTTGCTTCACGTCGAAGCTGCATCCACCTCAGCAGGAGAGGTTGGAGGCTCTCTGCCTGCTACTCACAGGAAATGCATTTGTCTATACCCCCTGGTGAACCAGGCTTTGAAAGCTCTGGTCCAGGTTTCTTAAAACAATGTGTTTTAAACTTGTGCTCTGTTTTTCCAAATTAGCATTCTGCTGGCTCAAGCGGGAGGAAGGCCACAAGTTCAAAGATCTTGATGACTGATGAGTGTTTGAAAGGCAGAGAAGGAAGTTGTACCAGGCAGGCCGCTCTGCCCCAGAACATCAGGCCCGCAGAGTGTCCCGAGAGCGCGACCCCTCATCGCGGACGCGTGAAACTGTACCTCATTGTCTTGGGACACTGTGTGCAGTGCCTGGTAACAACATGGAAATGTTGTTCGAAACTAACAGGAAGGGTTCAGAATAGCATTTTGAGGTGTGAGTGGGAAGAAAGGCACCGTTTTTGCATACTTTTGTGAACTCTGTAAGGTAGGTCTATGGTTCCAACACTGAGGTTAATTAGAATTGCAAAGAGAGGCTTGGACACACATTTGGATCTTTGTGATTGCATAAAAACGCACAGTTAAAAACAAGTAGGGTATTATCTCCCAACTCTTTTCGATGTTTGCTCCCCCTGCCCCGACAGGCACATTTAACAGTTACAAAGAGGCTTCATAGGTGATCTGGACGTCACCTGGGGAGTTCAGGTCTCTCCCTAAGAGGGCAACACGGCCTATCCTAAGCCACCAAGAGATATGCAAGGTGCTTTTCTGTGGCTTCAAGGGAGCAGCAGAAACTCCCTTCCCCAAGCACAAGCATGGGTGGGACAGCCCTGTGCAAAGGCACTCTGACCACGCATTGCCCCAGCGGGCTCACAGGGGCTGGAGAGGGACAGAGGCAGTGACGTGCGGGCCATGCTGTCGGCTCTGGCACACACCCCAGTCATCTGTCTGCCCAAAGTAACAAAGTCTCCTGCCTAAAAAAGTAGCTCCCTCTGGGTCCATACTTGTCTCTCCTGGACCAGGAAGCCTCCATCACACTCGCCACTCCTGGAGCTGTGCTGGTGAGGCCACAGAGTCCCTTCGTTAGTGGTCTATGAAAGGTCTAGATCTTCATATTGTGGTTGTCAAGACTCTGACATCTTTAGTCTCACCTCCTCTCCCCACTTGTGCCACAGAAGACGACTTAATCCTGTCCGCCAAATATAATTAGAAATCTTGCCATCCGCTTCTAGTCTGGTCAAGGTGTGCTAGACCACTGTGGAAAAGCCCACGTTTGCTGGACAGACCAAGGCCAGGCCCTTGGTGCATCTCAGGAGAGGTGAAGGGACTCTCTCCTCACAACAGAGAGCCCTGGAGCCGCCCAGCCTGGCTCTGAACTGAGAGGGAGCCGGAGAGAGTGCACTGGAGCCCCCAGCTGAGCTCATCCCCCACTGCATGGACAGGGGAGAGGGCACAAGGTCCCCTGTCCACTGATGTCATTCAGTTCTACTGAGCGGTATTGGGGGAAGAGCTGGGGGCGACGCCCCACCTACCCACCCATGCTCCTGTCTCCGCAGAGACTGGAGGGGTCACTTCAGGTCACCTTTCCTTTCCCTAAAGGCAGGGACCGTAGCTGTCGTGTACACCTTTATATCGCCATGTGCCCAGGTCACTGCCCGGCGCGGAGCAGGCTCTCTGTCGGTGTATGCAGTTGAAAGAAGGAATCCCTTGCCAATTTACAGAGCCAAGGGAGCTCTGTATAAAATAACAATGGTTTGAAGAAATGACGGCCTAAAGAAGCCATTTGTTCCCTCTCTGAGCTGCAACTCTACTGTGTGTGATCTGGTATAAAAATGTTTGGGTCAGAAGCCTGCAAATGTTGTTCCCAGTAGGGGACACACTTGGAGTGCGCAAAGGTGGCCTCTCTGGTGCGGAAGGCCCAGGGGAAGCCTAGCTCTGTGCCCAGAAGGCTAAATCACCAGCATCTGTCCACACTCAAGATGAGGGAAAATATCAGAACATCCCAAAGTGATTAAATACTCAAAATGCCAAAGCGTGACAGTGTCAATGTTCAGTAATTACTGCTAAGCTATAGCAGCTGCCCTCGATAATTCTCCTTTTTTCCTATCTCAATAAACTATAAAATGCAAAGCCACTGGAGATACTTACAAAAACAGTGTGAGCCAGTCCTAACTCAGAACTTGAAGGAGACAGTTCTGCACAGTTCTGCCTTTTGCAGATCTGGATAACCCGCTTGGTGTTTAAACTGAGAGCAGGGGTAATGGAGACACAAACCCCTAAAAAGAAAATTTTCTGCTCTCTCTAAGTGTATAATGCATAGGAAAAATGCTCCAAAAATTATACATTGCTAGAGAAAAAGAAGGTACTACAAAACACATGTTTCTCCAAAAGAAAGAAAAAAGCAATACAGAGGAAAAATAAGGTGATTTCCCCTCCAAACCTCCCAAATTCACTTTTTTTTTTTTAGCCTATAAGCAACCAACTGGTGACCTCTCTCGCACTACAGATAAGTTGTAAAGCCCAGTGTCCGAGTGAATGTGTATCTCCTGTTCCCTTTCTAGGCTCATTACCTCCCACTCCTTCCCTGGCCACATTAATTAATAGTCAAAATGCTGATGGTGGCCAGGTGCAGTGGCTCCCACTAGCAATGCCAGCACTTTGGGAGGCTGAGGCAGGAGAGATCGCTTGAGGCCAGGGGTCTGAGATTCAGCCTTGGCAATATAGCAAGAACCCACCTCTACAAAAAATAAAAAAATTAGCTAGTGTGGTGGCATGCACCTATAGTACCAGCTACTCAGGGGGCTAAGGCAGGAAGATTGCTAGCCAGGAGTTCAAGGCTGCAGTGGTATGTGACCGCCCCACGGCACTCCACCCTGGGTGACAGAGTAAGAGCCTGCCTCTAAAAATAAAAATAGGCTAGGCGCGGCGGCTCACGCCTATAATCCTAGCTCTCTGGGAGGCCGAGGCGGGTGGATTGTTTGAGCTCAGGAGTTCGAGACCAGCCTGAGCAAGAGCGAGACCCCGTCTCTACTGAAAATAGAAAGAAATTAGCCAAACAACTAAAAATAGAAAAAATTAACCAGGCATGGTGGCGCATGTCTGTGGTCCCAGCTACTTGGGAGGCTCAGGCAGGGGGATCACTTGAGCCCAGGAGTTTGAGGTTGCTGTGAGCTAGGCTGATGCTACAGCACTCTAGCCCAGGCAAGAGAGTGAGACTCTGTCTCAAAAAAATAAATAAATAAATAAAAATAAAAACAATAAATAATAAAATAATAACTTAAAAATGCTGATCGCAGACACTTCATTTGAGAGCTTTTGCAAAAGCCTTCAAATTGCTGCCCTGGCTCTGCAGATGGGACTAGCCATCCCCACTAACGGGAAAGAAAGACCAGGAGGAAGAAAGAAAAGCCCAAATTCACATAGAAACACACACACCTCTATACATTCAAATAAAAAGAAACAAATAGAGACGAGGCAAAAGTGTGCGTGTGTGTATGCACACAGACACACGCGCACACACCCCTAAGCATGACCTCCAAACAGTCATCAAACAAGATCTACCCTCTGTTGCTTCGGAGCTAGGGGCTTCCCTTACCATTCTGGACCACGCTGATGAGGGTGACGATGGCCAGCAGGACGACATTGCCCACAGCTTCCTGATCCATGTTAGCTTCAGGCTCTGCAGAGGGGACTGCCCTGGCTCCGGCACCGCGACCTGCCCTGAACAGGAAGGGGAAGTGATCTGTCTTTCTTCATTAGAATGTCCACAGCTCCCCAGCACAACCACCCGGTGCCGCCTCCTTCTTCTTTTTCTTAAATAGCCACTGGGTGCCTGTCTGTGAATCTGCGTGACCTGTCCGGAGAAGCAGGGCTGGGGGGAGGAGCGGGCAGGGCCGGTATATTCCCAGGCACTGCCTTGTCACGGAAGGCTGCCCTGACAGTCTCTGGAATGAATCTGGACCCGAGACCCCGACCAGCACCAACTCAGGGCAGGGGCCAGAGAATCTGGGAGTCGCTGTCATCTCTGACATGAGCGAAGAGAAAGAAGGGACAGAAAAATGAAACTTTTTTTTTTACTTATAGAGCACCAAAATGATCTCTGTCCTGAGTACTACCCTTCTTTCCTTGAATTCCAGGAAAGAAATGAGCACTAAAGCCATGACAGGGCCCAGCGTGGCAGCCACGTAGGCTCGAAGGAGAGAGGGAAGGAACGGTGACGAGAAGGGGACGGCTGGAATCTCCACTTCTGCAGAAAAGTAGTCAGGAAAGTAATGAGTGGATTAAACCAAAGCATTAAAAACCAAACCAGAGAATCTGGTTAATGGGGCAGGATGGAGTGGCAGATGACCCCCGAGGAAAACTTTCAAACAGGGAGTGTTAAACATGCAACTGGCTTTTCTGTGGCAACTGTGGAAACACCTTCCCTGAAATTCTTTTCAACTTAATCACGAGAGTAGAGAGGCTCTGCTGTCTGTCTGTAAGCTGCTGCTCTGTGAACCAATTTCGATGACTGTTATATGTTTTTTAATAATCCTCTCCCTTAACTATTAATAACTACTTGAACTTTTGAGTCGTTTCCCAGAAGTGGTGAATATTCCGCAAGGCAAAGGAGCCGAGATGTCGAAGGCCCCCGGGAGACCTCCCGACCCGGGTCCACCATCCCCGCAACCTGCCGCAAGGCATGTGGCTCCTCTTTTAAAAGCCAGGGAGATGGATTTGAGGCGTCTTCTCCCCTTCTCCCCACAAGGCATCTGCCATATTGAAAACTTCCTTTCTTCCTTGGCAATCCTTGGTGTCGCAATAATTGGATCTTTGTGAAACGAGCAACTGGACCTGGGTTGAACCCCTTTGGCAGTTTTGAAAACGTGAGCAGATGTGAGAATGGACCTGCCAGGTGGGCTGGGTGGTGGCTGGGATTCTGCAGGACAGTTTTCTCAGGGTGTGTGACAATCTCAACGCGAGACGCCTTCGATCTTTGTCCCAGACTCAACTACCGGGCCTTGATTAAGAGGCGTTTTTATCACAACTTCACTTTGAAAGAGAACGAGGGCCACTGTAACTGGTGGCAGCAGGAAGATGTGTCTCGGCACGGTCAGTGTGGGAGACGCAGAGCGGCAGAGGCCAGCTCGAGTGTCCTTCCCGGGGAGGTCAACCCGGAGGCAGGAGAAAGAAGAACCTGCTAGTTCCCACAGTTATATGGCTGAGGGGACTGGTCCCTAAAGCAGAATTGGGAGGGGGAGTGCTGGGTACCTACTACTGCCCACCACTTAAATCCCATATTAAAATTTCCAGTTTTTAAAGAAGTTTCCCTATCCTACACCCTGCTGCCTTTAAAGCTCATCCCAGTCTCCATCCAGTGCTAGTGTTTGTGTTTATGGTGCACAAATTGGTGCTGCATCTGCCAGAACAGAAAACAGCATCCCCAGGACGCAACGGGTCGGCCATCAATACCACTGGAAATCTTCCCAGCTGCATGGAACACGGGGCCCCAAGCCTCTGGAGCCCCACAAACAAGGGTGAAAAGGTGTAGTTTTTGCACTTTAGAACCCCCAGAAGGAAACTGCAAGAGGTTCAGGGACACCCCCTCTGAGCTCCGTTGTGGAGAGCACGTGCAGAGGCCCGGCTGGTGCAGCCGAGCCCACTTCACCCGGGAGAAGCCTGTTAATAAATAGTCGGCCGAGATGGCCATTAAATTACAGAGCGCACATTAGGATTCTGGCTGCGGCTGCAGAGGAACACTTATCAGAGGTGAAGCCTCTGGAAATGCCATTCATCTCAATAGAGAGCTGCTGAGACAGAACAAAAAGACAAGGGGCGCAGGGGGAGGGGTGGAAGGGGGAGGGGTGGATGGGGGAGCACAGCCAGCGCGGATTCCCACACAAGGTGGCCCTGGGCAAGCCAGACACAGCCCTGAGCAGCCCAGCGTCTGGATGCACTGGCAGCTGGGGCTGGGGACCTAGGCTGTGCCCGGCACTGTGCCCAGAGCTTCATGTGTGTTCCTCGGTGCAACCCTCTGGGGACAAATTACTCCCCCCATTGCCCAGCAGGTGAAACTGAGGTTCAGAGAGGTTAAAAAATGTGGTCAAGGACATGCAAGGAGCAGAAGAAGGGTTCAAACCCAGGCCTGGCTAGCTTCAAAGTCTGGGGTTTTAACCACCCTAAGTGCTGCTACTGGCATCGTTTCCAGAACATGGGACTCCCTGGTCCTTCTGCGCCCGCGTTTGGCAGTCCCCTCACAGCCTAGCCAATTCAACAGTGGCCCCGCGGCCCTGAAGAGAGGTCTGTAAAAAGGAAAGAAAGGAAAACATAAATACTTCGCAGGAAATAACATAGCCCCAAGACACCTGCCGGTTAGTAAAGGTAGTTTAACAAGAGACATCCCCCGGCTACAAGGCCGGGGCCCACCCCCTCGCGCCCAACCCCTGCTCCCAGCGCCCCTGGTAATTATGCATATGCTGTGCTGATCTGTGTGTGACAGGTTAGTTAGACAAATGTGCTGGGAGTAGGGAAGAATAATTAGCACATTCATTAATTAGAGTGCTGTTAGTAGTTTGACTGTGAAGGACAACCATTTGTCAACAGAGATCAGGAGGCTGGGGCCAAATAGCAGCTCAGGGGGGCAGCAATTCAGGGACGGCGGTGGCACTGACCAGCTGCTGTTAAAAAGCATGGGAGCTGCTCACGCACTTGGTGTCAACATGCCTCCGTCACCATGGCAACATGGGGCCACGACGCCCGGCTGTCAGGCAACAACATTCACGTATCCTTCATCGTCACCTCGGGGTGCATGATGCCATCTCAGGACGTCTCTTCCCTTTACTTCTCACTCCAGGTTGCCCTCAGGGTTCATTAGGATGAGGATTTACCTGTACAGGTGGTGAGGGAGAGGGGACACGAGGTGTGGTCCATGCCGGCGGGGCGTAGAGATATAGCGCAAATATGTACAGTCACTACAGGCACAAACCACAGATGGTTACAAAACGGTTTCTTTTCATTTCAGCTAGTCTGAAGAATATTCAGACCAATATTGACCTCAAAGATAAGTGATGTGAACAAAGATACCAGCACGGTCTCTTCCGGATTCTGCATGCTGATGGTCTCTGAGACAAGCAAGTCAGCCTGGCTGAAGTGTTATTTCTCCTACCCTGGCCACAGTCAATGGCCTTTCCTTCCGTGAATAGCCCATGATTCTGAATCGAATCGAACTAAATTGAGATGAATCCATATGCCTTTCTATAGACAAGGAAACTGAGAGATAGTGAATTTGCTGTAATCTCAAATGCCATTGATTAAATTCCACACATGCTCAGGGCACTGCGCTAGGTGCTTTAAGGATTTGACTTCCATTCTCCAGAATCCTAAGTTGTAAGTTGGTCATATCAGTGTAGAGCAAACAAAGAAAAGAGGAAGTCCTCAGCCATTCACACAGGCAGCAGAAAACCTAGGTGGTAGCCACAAAAGCTCTTCCCTTTCCCATGACAAACACACACAACAAAGTATATTGTTTTTGAGTTTATAGGAAAATAAGGCAAATGACTCCTAAGAGTGGAAAACATCATGCAAGTGTCGTGTCCAAAAACGAAGGTTAGATAGGGATTCCCTTGCTCTAGTCTTAGCTTCATCTGTCTTGTAGGCTCTCTAAGGGAAGGAGGCCAGTCGGGGCATCACCCGCCTTGGGAACATTCAGTTCTAATAGGATTAAAAATTGTGATGCTCATACATGCTCAGTAATTTTTTACAAAGTAATTCAATGGGGAAAGGGAAGTCTTTTTAACAAAAGGTGCTAGAACAACTGGATATTTGTATGGGAAAGAAATTGAACCTTGACTCTTCCCAAAACTCACACAAACTGTAACTAGAAATGAGTCTTAAACTTAACATAAAAGCTAAAAATATAAAGCTTCCAAAAGAAAACATAGGAGAAAGTCTTTGTAACCGTGAAGAAGGCAAGTATTTTTTCAGATAACACAAAAAGCATGAGCCATATAAGAAAAAAAATCAATAAGTTAGACTTCATCAAAATATAAAACTTCTACTCTTCAAAAGACAGCATTAAGAAACAAAGAAGGCAAGCAACAGGCTGAGAGAAAATGTTTGTAATACATGGATCTGACAACAGACTTCTATCTAGAATATATAAACAACTTATTTCCAGTCAATGATAAGAAGATAATCCCATTTTGAAGATTAGTAAATGATTTGAACAGACATTTTACAAAAGAAGATATACCAGTGGCCAATAATTGTATGAAAAACTGTTCAACATCAGGGAAATACAAGTAAAAACCGCAATGAGATCATGCTACACATCTGCTAGAATGGGTAGCAGGGCTGTGGAGTGTGGAGCAACTGGAACTCTCATCCGCTGCTGGTGGATGAGAATGTGAAATGGTAAATATAGAAATGGCAACGTGTTGGAAAAAGTTTGTCAGTTTCTTAAACTAAAACCTATACTTACCATATGACCTAGCAATTCCAGTCAGGTATTTCTTCAAAAAAATGAAAATACATGTTCTACGTCAGTCATGGTTTGACCAGAGAAGATAGAACCACTAGGAGATATCTTATATATTTTAAAGTACATATACACACATTTTTAGGGGATTTGTTATAGGGATTTGACCTCATGGAATTGTGGAAGCTGGTTAAATAGTCTGAGAGTATTTTTGTTTTCTGGGGTTGCTGTAACAAAGTACCACAATCTGAGTGGCTTAAGCAACCGAAATGTACTGTCTCACAGTTTTGGAGACGTCCAAAATCGAGGTGTTGGCAGGGCTGTGCTCCCTCTAAAACCTGTAGGGAGGATTCTTCCGTGCCCTTTCCCAGCTTCTGATAATGAGCCTTGGCATTCACTCTCTGCCCTCATCACCACGTGGTGTCCCTGTTGCCTCTGTCTTCACACGGCTGTTGTACAGGGACACCAGTCACATTGACTTAAGGGCCCACGCTACTCCAGTACGCCCTCATCTTAATTGATTATGTTTGCGATGACCCTATTTCCAAATAATGTCACATTCTGAAGCACTGGGGGTTAGCACTTCAGCATATCTTTTGGGGGTCCGGGGGGAGCACAATTCAACCGCTAACAGTGAGGCTGCCATTTCCATGCTTGGTACTGAAGCCTAAAATCCAAAGAGCAGGTGACGAGGAAGGGAAGAGGGACATGGGGACATGGAGTGCAGGAAGCCAGAACAAACCACAATGTGCAAGGCTGAACTGACACCGAAATCCATGAGAAACCACAGAAGGGGCTGGAACCTATGCCTGTCACTCACTGGTGTAAAGCCCCAGCTTCAGTGATGGGGACTTTCTGCAGGAGAATCTCGTGTCCTCAGCCCAGGGTAGTCAGAGAAACTGAAGGAGTTTCTGGCAGAAGCTGGAAGAGCTGTGGGTTCGGCCAGGGCCCTGAGCCACCCAGGTAAGCTGACAAATTAGCGACAATGTGCAACAGAGCCTTGTGCCCTGCCTGGCCTGCTGATCATACAAAAAGTGCTCCTCCACTCTCACCTTCCTAATCTCATGGGAAATGTCTCCGGTGGCCCATGTTGATGCAGAAATATGCAGGGAAGTGCATTTGGAGAAACATGGCTCCAGTGTAGGAAGGTTGACACAACACAAATCTACCATGGCCCAGCTCGTGTCAGCTTAGCATCCATCCACACTTCTTGAAGCACACTGACGTTACTTTCCAGAAAGACAGTGGCAGAATCGTGCTTCTGTCTAACATAACAAACTTTCTCTCACCCAGCAGAAAACGCACTAACCCTCTCCCGAAAAGAAGGTACAAATCTCTTCATTCATCTTTGTGTGATGTTCATGTTGCTTGTAACTGAGTCACAGTCCCTTTTTGATATATTATAACTTAAAAATTGAGACATAAAGTTAACTGCTATTAACACATATTATGCTATATAGTAGGGAAACTGAATAGAGGAATAGGAAAAAACTGGTTAATATATGTACAAATATATTTATATTAAGATTAAAAATTTCAGTGCTATTATAGTCTTCATTTCTAAAACTGGTCATGTGGTTGTTATGTAATATTTATAATTACTTTCCACTACTCATTCTATATTCCCTTTCCCCTCAGCAAGCACCTGAGCAGGTCCAAGCTCCTCACCTGATGAGGTGATCCAAATCCTCATTTCCATAGGGTTTGAACAATTATCAGTCCTCCATGTTGCCATTTTCCTTTGACACCCATCACAGGACATGGAGTACATACTCCTCACCCCCTTTGTGTCGTGGCAGTCCAGTTCCCCTGGGTGACTAGGATCAACCACCCCAGGAGGGAAAGGAGCCCCCTTCTTTGCCTGTTGGTTCACTGGCATGAGGAGATGGCAATCTCACCTTTCAGCTTTATGGAACCATCATTGTGTTCCCTGATGGAAGCATTCATCCCATAAAAACTAAGATTTCTGGACTAGCAGAGCACAAGGTTGCAGAGATAGGAAGGAGAAATCACTACTGGAACACCAGGGGTGACAGTGAGAAAAGCCTCTCCCATTTTCAGCCCATGATTCCTGGACCCATGAACCCTGACTGTGGGAGCAACAGCATCAAATATTGGTCACGGACTTATAGCACATACTGCATCCTGGAGGACATAACCCCTGGCTGGCAAGGTGTTGTCACACAGCTTGTGCTATAAGTGAGCCTTTAAAAATCCATTCCACTCTTCTGATCAGACCACCTGCTTCACTGTAAGACCAATGAAGTCCATGATCATGAGCCCACTGCTGTACTTCCTTTTCTGTACAGTTACTTCCTTGGTCAGAAGCAATGGTGGATGGAATTAAGTCCATGGAAGGTGGGTTTGCCAGAAGCATTGTAGTCAGGGAAGGCAGATCCACACCAGAGAAACTGTCTGTTCCAGTGACAAAGCACTGCCTCTTCCATAATGGAAGTGGTCCAGTGTAATCAACCTGCTGCCAGGTAGCTTTCTAGTCACCTCGCCTAACCCAGGGAATGGTGCCATACTGGTGCAGATTTCTACTCTTGGCAGGTTGAGCACTCAGCAATGGTTGGAGTCGAATTAGCCTTGATGAGTGGAAATCCACATTGCCATGTCCATCCCCAGCCCTGCCCCATGGCTGGCATATTCATGAGCCCAGAGGACAAGGACCAGGGTGGCTGGGGAAAGAGGCTAGCTGAAGCTGTCAAGATGGATCAGCTTGTTCACTTTATTATTAAAATCCCCCTTTGCTGTGGCTGCTTTTTGGTAAGTATTCATATGAGATACATATTGTCACATTTTGTGTGTACTTAGGTATAAATCTGACAAAATATGTACAAGATCCAGATGAGGAAAACCACAAAATTCTAATGAAATAAATCAAAGCAGAACTAAATAAATGGAGAGCTATCCATGTTCAATGGATAGGAAGATTCAATATTGTCAGGATGTCAATTCTTCCCAACAGGATCTATAGATTCGACACAATACTAATCAAATCCCAGCAAGTTATTTTGTAAATATGGACAAACTCATTCTAAAGTTTATATAGAGAGGCAGAAGACCCAGAATAGCCAACAGTATATTGAAGGAGAAGAGTGAAGAATACTGACACTACCTGACTTCAAAACTTATTGTAAAGCTATGGTAATCAAGACAGTGTGGTATTGGCAAAAGAATAGACAAATAAATTAATGGAACAGAATAGAGAGCCCAGAAATGAACCCACATATATACAGTCAACTGATCTATGACAAAGGAGCAAAAGCAATACACTGACGCAAGTATAATCTTTTCAACAAATGATTCTAGAACAAGTGGACATCTACATGCAAAAAAACAAATCTAGACACAGACCTTACATCCTTCACAAAAATTATCAACACATCAGTTTCTCTGCGTTTTCTATTTCTTGTATCTCTTTAACAATGAGTTATTGGATCTGAAATAAATCATGATCTTACAGGATCTTCAATGTGACAGCTATTTTTAGATATGTGTGGTAAGAAGAGTCCCAAGTAATTTGTTGAAAGAGTGGTCCAAGGTCTTCCACTGACCTATTAAAGGAATCATGGAATTAGATACAGTTCCACAGACCCAGATCCTAAAGAGGCGCAGACGACATCTGGGCAGGAGGACTAAATGTTATACATCCTCCGTGTTCTTTCATTTATTTATTCATTCATTCAACAAATACTTACTCAGCACAAATACCATGTGCCATGCACTGGATTGGTACTAAGCAATAGACTCAGTTAGTGCTAATATTGGTTAGATTCAGTTCATTTTCATTTAAGTCAAACAAACAAACAAAATAACAATGGCTTAAACACATAAGCATTCGTTTTTCTCTCATGTAAAGGAATTCCAGCGGTAGGCAACCCAGGGCTGGTGTGGTCCAAGGTCATCATGTTGCCGAATGCAAGTTCAGCTGCCACCATCTGAGAACCAAACACAAGAGGCAAGTGTTGGTAAGGGAAAGTGGTTTGTTCAAGTGCCAGCAGCCAGAGGAGATGGCTGACTATTGTCTCAAAGACCATCTCATCTTCCTCTGCTTACTTAGCAACGTATAAAGGAAAGGGCAACAGGGGTTGGTGGCAGAAAGTGAGCTTTGTGCAAGTCCTCATGACATGCTCGATGGTTATCAGCAAACAACAGGTCATCCGGGAGATCTCGTCATCAGCCGCCTGCAGAAGTTTGGCCTATTCCCGACTCTGGATCTGTTCTTCCTCGTAATCATTGTCTGATCTTAATCCCTGGCAGCTGTGCGTGCAAGCAGGCTACAGGTTGATTCTGAACTAAGACAGAACAAGCCGAAAGCATGCTGCAAGCACAATGGCTTCCCTTTAGCTGGCCCGGAGTTGTCGTCAGAACGGCCCTGGGGGTGTGCTCACCGTCAGAGACGGAGGGGCCTTCCCTCTACCTGTTCCCCATCATAAAGTGTGCTCCCCCCTTAACAGCACCAGATTGTCTGAGGTGGCTTCTGACGTGTCTGCCAGCTGTTCTGCACTGTAAGAAGCAGGAAGGGGAAAGAGTAAGAAGTGAAAAAGAGGAATTACCCCTTCAAAGAGCTTTCCTGGAAATCCCACCCTTCCCTGTCCACGGCTACGTCACCGGCCAGAATGCCAGTGCAGGCCTCTGCCAGCTTCGGGAAGGGCCGGGGAACGTATCTTGCAGCCGGGCACTTGACTGCCTTGCGCAGAGCCCGGCACGCGTGGGGAATGGACGCCACGCAGGCAACTGTCTCTGTCTTCTTCACAGAGGATATCAGGAAAGGACACCAGAGGACCTGGTGTCTTGGCGAAGACATGAGGAAAGAGGAAATGATATGTTCAAAGATCCTGAGCAAGAGAAAGTCACCGCAGAGTTGAGGAAGTGAAAAACTTATCTGGAAACAAGATTGAAAAGATGCTATGGGAGGGGTTCGGGGAACCACATCGCAAAAGGCCCTGCCACGCCTGTCAAAGAATTTCGAAATGATCCTGGGGGCAAAGAGAAGCCACTTGAGGATCTAAGAGGAGGGGGCTCACAGTTGGATTTGCATTTTTAGAAGCTCACTCTGGCTGGGGCTGGGAGCACTAACTGGAGGGAACAGCGTGGAGACAGGGAGAGCACCTGGGGTCTGCTCCAGAGGTCTGTGGAGACAGGATAGTGGGCTGACTGGTGTGGTGGCCGTGGCATCATGACGAAGTGGATCTGAGGGCCGTTCACTACATGGCAGCTCCGAGGCTCAGTGAGGCGCGGGGCTAAGGAAGTGGGGTGAAGAACAGCCAACTGGGTGAATGCAGGTGCTGTTCCCTGAGAAGTCCCTCTCCAGACCCTTTTACTGTCACTGTTCTTACAGGACGTGGTCAGGGGTCCCCGTGCTTGGTCGGCTCTGGCTGCTCCTGAGTGAATGTCCGATAAGCACCATAGCCCCTAAACAACCCACTCGGCAGTGCTGCTGAGACATGGAGAAATTAGACTTGATGCAAATGTTCATGATGAATGCTCGCCTCCTATGACCTCCTTACAGGAGAAGAAGAGGGCCGTGAGTTCAGCTAGCAGAGGGAAGGCGCGCGGGGCGGAATCGCTGAAGAGCCCGCGTGAACCCTGCGCAGTGACCGGGGAACTGAATCGCAAGCATCGTTCCCCCAGGGGCACAGCCGCAGGGGGCTGTCAGCCCTGGATCAGGGACACAGCACCCACGCCTCATCTCGGGACTGAGTACAACCTGTCCAACCAAAGAGCATCCGCGCCCACAGAGAAGTGGAGAGAAAAATCAGACAAGTGGCTGCACTCCCTGGAGTATGCCCTCAGAGATGAGAAGGGGGAAGAGAAAAGCTCCTTTGTTTCTTGTTCTGTCTTTCTTGTATTGACAGAAATTGTGCAACAAGCCAGGAAATAGAATACTCAGATTAAATGACTGGGTGGTCAAATATTCAAAAGTCAAGTTTCTTCCCCCAGCAAAATTAGCCTGACCACATAAACAGAGTATATATAGCATTAAAGCGTTTTAGTTCCTGTTTTCCTTTTGAATAAACTGGCTGAAAACATTATCGTTTGTGGTGTTAAATGGATTTCATAACTAATACAGGATGTGGCTAAATTCATAGCACTGTGATAATTTTAATTGAATTTCCTGACTCCTGCATGTTTAATTGCCAACTTTTAACACTGCATTATACATAAGGTTCCAATGTTATTAATATGAAATGCTCACATTCCCTTACAATTGTGATTATATTTTGTTATCATTCCTGAATGTTGTATTAAGTCATTTAAAAGATATCCCAAGAGATCCTCTCATATTTAATGCATTTGAAGAAAAACAGATGTTCTCACATATCATGAGAGATAATATAATTTACATTGTGTATGAAACTTGTTGAGAACCACTTAGAGATCTTTTTAGGGGGCCAGAGAGTTCAAGTAATCCATAGCATTTGATAGTGTATGATATTAGAAAATTAGAAAAAAATGCCAGTCACACTTCCAAATGCAAACACACTCTTAAAAGTTATCCTTGGGGGGGTGGGGGGCGGGGAGAAAAACAAAGCATTTGAACCACGGTCCTGTTGTTCTCAGGCTGAGTTAGAATCATGCTCATGAATGAGAAGGACACAAGTTTCTCAGCAGAACATCCAGAAGAGTTGCCTCGCAGCCCTGGAACTTGTCCATAGCCTCACTTTTCTAGAATAAGCCAACCAATTAGGACAAAGCAAAATGTAACCTGAGCAATCAAATTAGATTTAACAGAGAAGAGTCACCAAACAGTATTTGCTTCTTGGAAATGCCCTAAAGAGCCTGGACATTTTATAAAGGGTTGAAGTCCATCCCTCCAGCAGATAATAAGCAGAAAGTAAACAGCAATGAAAGCAAGGCTATGGGAACATCTGCTGAATGTAACTAATGCAAGCAACCTCACACACATTATTTACCCTCGTAATGATCTTAGGAAGAGATGTTCTTGCCCCCATTTCACAGATGAGGATACTGAGACTGAGGGAGGGCACACAGGGAGCATGTGGTGAAGCTGAAATCTCAGCCTAGAGTCATCACAATAACAATAATCACTGACATTTATGGAATGTTCTCTCTGTATGCCAGACACAGCACTTTATATCCATTATAATCCTTAATTCTTACACAGGACTTCAAGTCAGCTTCCATGATTGTCCCCACGCCCTGGATGAGTGAATTGAGGCTTGGAGAGTTGTGGTACCCTCCCCACCATCGCACAACTAGCTGACAACAGAGACAGGCCACACGCCCGGGTCAGCGTGACTCCCAAGCACGCGGGGTTCCGCCACAGCCTGCGTGGCACTCTCAGGGAAGGAGGCAGCTGGAAGCAGGCACAATGGCAACAGTAAGAAGTGGCAGCTTGATGGCAAAAGAGAAATTTTTTTTAATTTAAAAGCAGCCAGAACACAAAAATAAAGCTGCGTGGGCCAAGACATCCAAAAGATGCTGCTTTCACTCTAGATGAGGCCAGGGCTTGGACCCAGGGAGGACTGTGAGGCACGTGCCCACCTTCTCCATGAACCTGGGGGAGGGAGCGTCCAGGTGGGCACTGGGCAGCTATCAACTTGGGGGGAGAGGGCTGTCACGACCTCAAAGGTCAAGGGTTTTACAGGAGGCTGGAGGAGCTGGGTCTGGGGGCTGCACTGGGAAGCCAGGGATACCCCAATCCCACCTCCTGATGTGACCTCATCCCCCAGGGTAGATCCCACCTTTTTATCCGGAGGTTCTGGGATGCAGAGAATAAAAAGCCTTGTTTGAGAGGGTTGCAGGGATGGCAGTTTCCCGTGACAGCAAGAGATGAGGGGAACACTCAGCGCAGAGGTTGAGGTCATCGGGAGTTTGTGGTTCGTGGTGTGAGCGTTCCAAAGGGCGCTGGGGAAGGGGTGGGGGTGGCGAAAAGGATGGCGGAGGGGGCAGGGGTGGGGCAGAGACACCGGGAGAAGAACCCAGGCAGCGTGCAGTGGAGACTTTAACCCTGCCCCAAAAGGGGTCTGGCTTCTGCCCTCAGCTTCCGGGAGGTGATCTCTAAGCCCCTGGAATGTCCTGCCTAGTAGGGGTGTCTTTGTTTGCCTGGGGCCCTGGGTCTAATAGCCTGTGATTTAGGGTAGGGACCGTGTGTCATGTGGATCAGCTGAGGGTCTGGAAACAGATCAGCCAAGTGGGTAGTGAGCCACAGAGCCTCAGTGAAGACAGAGGCTCGGGTGAGCTTCCCGGCTGGCAGTTCTCCCTGCGTGTCGTCACACTTGGATGCTGGGAAAGCAACACGGCCCACGGCTCCGTGGGAGAGGACCATGGGAACTCTGTGTCCTGTGTGCTTCCTCCCTTGGCTGATTTTATTTAATAATCTGTATTATCTCCCTATAAGAGACCATAACCATGAATGTAGCAGCTCTCAGTGAGTTCTGTGAGTCCTTCCAACGGATTATCGAAACCGAGGGTGGTTTGGGGAACCCCCTGAGCTTGCAGTTGGCATCAGAAGTCAGAGTGGTCTTTCGTGGGGACGGTGTTTGTTCCCTTTAACTTCCATGTGGCTAAAGGTCCACAGGTTGTCACTGACTGCGCAAGGGAAGATGGTTAATTGGAGGGGCTGACATTTTAGGCAATGACTGAGGAACACAGGGATGCTAATGCAATGTTTCTCAGACTTTAATGTGCATGCGGATGACACAGGGACTTTGATAAAATGCAGATTCTGATTCCGTAGGTCCAAGTGGGGCCTGATCTGTGTTTCTGATATGCTGATGCGGCTGCTTCATGGAGTAACATGGTCTTACATCAGTGGTTTCCAAACTTTCTTGTGCATTAAAACCACTTAGGGGGCTTTTAAAAATCTTTACTCCCAGACTGCACAGCATATATATTAAATCAGAATTTCTCGGGGTGGGATTCAGGCAGTGGTAGTTTTGAAATTGCTCAGGCTATTCCAATGGGCAGCCAAGTTGGAGAACCACTGTCTTACAAACACCTGCGCCTAACAGAACCCAGTTGTGACCTGGAAGGAAGACTCAGCAATAGTGGTGCGGGGCCAGGTGTTCCTGTCCCAGGCTACAGGTGTGTAGTAAATCAAAGCACGAGTCCGGGTGAAGCTGTGCTGTTGATTAAAAACCCAAGCCACCAACAGAGGTCGACAGGTTCAGTTTTGTCTGCTCAAGAAGGTTGGGAAATACGTAAAAACAAGCCCAAATCCCCTGGCCCTGACAAAGGAGCAGGTGTCTCCGTGTGGGATTCTCCTGTCCCTGGACGATCTCTCCCTTAGAGTGTGGCAGCCACTGTCGCCACTCTGCCACACCCCTAGTTTCTCAGACCCCTCGAAGCAGCTCAGCTCTGCAGGGAGCCCAGCCTCGGTGGTGGGGCAGGCAGATGTGACTCCAAACTCAGCCCTAAGTGATGTTCTCATCAGGCCATTAAGTGCTGACGTTCCTATTTGACTATGAAGCTATTTTTTTAAATCACTTTGAATGCTGAATTTGGTGGCCAGAAAGGGATCACTCTAGACGTCGAAGGGCCACTTGCCTGAACGTAAGTTTCTGAGAAACAATCCCCAGGGCCCAAGGGACGCTAATGTGTTAGAGAAGGAAACTCGGCGGAGGGCTTTGCAAAATGCCCGGGCGTCTGAGCACGTCCTCACGAGCAGGCCCTACCCAGCATGAGGGTGGCCTCTACTGGGCCTCAACCCTGGAGGAGCCACTGGGGCGGGGCAGCAGCCAGCGGCCTGGGCCACTCCTCACCCTGTACGCGATGTCCCTGCCTCCCTGGGCCACCTGCGGGCCTCGGAGCTTACACCACCTCTGCCCTGCACCCTGTGGACAGAGGCGTCCGGCTCAGGAGCAAGCACCATGCACAGTGCCCCACACGGCGCTCGCCACCTTCACTTTGGCCACTGTGGTGTGGCAGAACTGCACGCATGATGTTAGCTAGAATAATAAGAAAACTAACATATATCCAGTAAATGTGCCAAGCACTGTGCCAGGTGCTTTGTATCCCGTGTCTCCTCTAATACAGACAAAAATCCAGTAAGGCAGATATGATGATGATGATGATGATGATGATGACGATGACGATGTTATTGCCCTTTTTACAGACAAAGTGAAGCTTGGAGAGCCCCAGTAACTTGTCCACAGCCGCATAGCGAGTTAAAACACGGAACTCAAAGCCAGAGCCATCAGACTCCAAAGCCAGTGAAATCCGGCTGTTCTATGAATGCCCAGGGGACTTAGGCAACCGGTCCAAGGCCACGTATCAGAAGGAGCCAGGTGGCAAATCCATGGAAGAGGACAGGCCTCCTACATGTGTGGTGCGTCAAGACCAGTCGAGAAACCATCCAACCGCAGAGGTGCCCCTCCCCGGCCAAGGTCCCTCAGAAGCTTGACACAAGCTCAAAGGGGAGGACGGTGCCACTTCAGTGAGTGGTAAGGCAGGTGCCAGGAACAGAGTCCCCCGAAAAGGAAAACGAACACTTTGGCAAGCCCTGAGTTTCCTAACAGGAACCAGAGGCTGTGAGCTAAGTGGGGACATTCCCCAAGTACCCAGGGTGCAATAACTAACTTGAGGGGGACAGCCGTCTTCTCAAAGGCCACAAAGGGCCCTACAGAACCCCCTACCAATGCTTCTCTAGTCTAGGGTCTTCTCCTCTCTGAAGCATCTGTAAGCGCCATCCATAGGCTGGAAGCCATGCACTGGGTCCTGGGAGTGCTCCTTGGGCTTGAGGACAGCTGGCAGCCTGGTGGGAACCCCCAGCAAGCTTTCTTGCCAGCTGGCTGCCTCTCCTGAGCAGGTGCCAGGGGAAGGCAGGGAAAACGAGAAAGAACGCACGGTGACCCCGGAAACAGAGCCTTTGCTCTGGACAACAACTGGCTCTCTCATCCCCCGGTTCCAACACGAGTGGATAACACCCCACACTTACTCCTTAAGTCTCCCCCTCCTGGCCCCCACTCTGTTCACCTTTGGGCCTGGAAAAGCTTCTCTATGAGCGGGGAGATACAGCTCTTCCCTGCCCAAGTGCCTTTCTCCCAGGGAGTAGAAAGGATTGCCTGGCTTCCTCCAAAGGAACAGAGATGTTCTAAGGTTTTTATGAATCTCCGAATACTCGGCTCGGGCCTTTTCTTTGAAGACTTGAGTCCATCCATTACTTCTCCTAATGCTTATTCAGCATCTGTTCTCTAAAGAGCGGGGCCTGGGCGTTCCCTCCAGCGGATATCTTTCAGGGAGATCACAGTTATTTAATGCAATGCAGGGAAGAATCCCTTAGCGGTTTGCTAGGAGTCTGACCCCATAATTCAGATTTATGGAACAAAGCTTTAGAAGAAATTTGGTCCAAAACTAAGTGGAGTTGGAAGTAGATCCTGGGACCACTCCAGCTTCCCAGCACTGCTTTTGGGAGCTTCTGCTATTAAAGCCACTGTATGAGGCCCTGGGGCCCAGATCGGATTTGTAGAAGGCGTGGTAGAAGCCACGTGCACGCGTGCACACACACACATACACACACACACCAACAATGGCTTATATGTTCCCAAGTCTCCCCAAGGTGCCTAAAGATTTCCCAGATTCAGAAGTTTTCCAAGTCTCCTGTGTATGCCAAGGAGAGTTGTGGTTAAACGTGAGCATTTTTTTCTCTGTTAACTCCCTGGGGTTGGACAACGCTCCGGTTCACAACGAAGCCAGCTCCGCGTAGCTCTTGCAGGACCGTGAGGACACGCCAGGCTCCTCCTTTGCCCAGAGCGCAGGCTGGGAGAGCGTAGAGGTGGGGGGAAGGAATGAGGAAGTGCAGAGCCACCCCACGCTGGGGCCCCTTCAGCCCATCCCTGCCCGAGTTGTGACACCTTCGCCCCACATGCTCCGATGATAGAAAGCAGTTTCTGCTCCTTTTCTTAGAACCTCTTGCCTCACCAGCCTTCCCCAGACCAAACACACCTGGACAAGAAGGGGGCAGGCACGGTTTCTAACTGCGGGGTCGGGGCAGTGCAAGGTGCGGGGGCCCAGCAGTTGCAACATTCTGTCACTTGCTCATTTCCTTGTACTATGCAGGGAGGAAGCCTGTAGAGTCAGGTCTGTGGAAGGACATGTCCTGTGTGGACACTTCTCCTTTCCTGACCTCTGCGTCACCCACTTGATCTGTCTTCTACCATGACCCTCTTCTCCAAGTCCCTGCGGCCTGGCGTCCCAGCCCCTTCCCCTCTTTAGGAAATTAATCCTCCCCCTCCTCCACCACCAGCACTCCCGGTGCCCAGCCCCAGCAAATGTCCCTTCTTGCATCTTGGAAAATCCAGCATCGTAGATTCCGCTCAAATGCACACAGAGCCTCTTCTCGGCTCAGCCTTTGCCAACTCAGGATTGGAGAAAATAAAAAGAATACAGGCAGATGTGTGAGCTCTGTACCCAAGCGTGGCTGGAGGGAAGTTGGCCTTAGGCACATCCAGAACCAGGACCAACTGCCCGCAGTATGCTCTCTGCCTGTGCCCTCTCTGAGTGGGTCTGCTTCTTTCTCTGCAGCTGGAGCTGGGCTCTTGTGCAAGCTGATGGAGGTAGTGGCTGTTTCATCCCAGTGCAGACTCTCCAGCAGTGAGAGCTGCAACGGACATCTCCACTGTCACCCGCAGAAGCAGCCTAGTCTAGTGGGACATGAAGAAAACATATTCCTTCTGTTGACACAGCCTTGTTCCTGGACCTTACAAAGTGATATCCTGGCACCTTGGGCCTGGCTCGCCTTACAAACTCCAGGACACATCTGTCTGTCTTAGCAATTATTGGTTGAATTGTGTCCCCAAAAGATATATTCACATTCTAACTCCTAGAACCTCAGAATGTGACCTTATTTGCAAGCAGGGTCGTCAAGGTGGGCTCATGCTGGAGTAGGATGGGCCCTTCATCCAGCATGACTGTTGTTCTTTTGAGAAGAAACACGGAGGCACACTGGGGAAGTGCCACGGGATGACGGGGACAGAGCTGGGAGGAGTATGTCTGCAAGCCCAGGAACGCCAAGGATTGCTGGCAGCTAGTACAGGTGGTACCAGCTCAGATTGATTCTTCATGGTCCTCAAAACTCCCTCTAATGGAAGATGCTGGTGTTTCACTTCATCACGCCAAAATGCAAAACTGTTTTGGTGGAGGCCTGCTGTGTCCGTCGCTGGTTACTGTCACTCAACTCCGTATCTTCTAGGAACAAGGATGAGAGACTACTCAAGACGAAACAAATGGCTCAGCAGCAGGCAGTGTAGATGGATTCACAAGGACTGCAGGCAAGAAATGATACAATGGCCACACTGGAGATGAGCAAACGCCTGCTCTGAGACGTGGTAAGACTTTTACACTAGTCAGCCTGCTAGAGTCCTTTACTCTGTCATTAAACAAATGACAAGAGCAGGCTCTGAACTCTACACTGTGCTCAGGGAGATCTCTGGGACCCAAACATCTGCCACAATGTTTTCTCTGGCTTTGAGTTTCTAAAACGTTGATTAATTTAAGGTATCAAGGAGATCGGTACTGTTCAGAGATTCAAAATTTGCAAATGTAATCAGTGGTCTGAACGAGAGAGTGCTGCTTATGTTGCAAATAGTACTGACCAGTAAAATACAGGGCACCCAATTAAATTTTAATTTCAGACAAAAAAAATTGATTCTTTTTTTATTTTAGTTTTTTCCCAATTCCGGTTTGGTTTTTTTTTCCTTGGCCCGGTTGCCCGGCCTTGCGGGGTTGCCCTTGGGCCCTGCGGCGGCTGGTTCGGGGTTTTCCGGGGGGCTTTCCGGCCCCTTTTGAAGGAAGGTTTGCTTTTCGGTTGGCCAGGGAAGGGTTGCTTGGCACCCTTTCCCTTATTCCCGGAAGGGGTTGGGGTTTTTGTTTTGTTATTGGTTGCCAAGGGTTGGGGCGGGGGGGGCCTTGTTCCCCGGCTTCCCCCCCCCCCAATTTTTGGAACGTTTGCCCCTTCGTTCCTTTTTTTTTTTTTTTTGGCGTTGGGCCACCCCCCGGAGTTCCCAGTTTTTTCTTGAGGCCGGATTCCAGTTATTTTTTGGCTTCTTTGCTTTGTTTTGACTTTTTTTCTGTTTTTGTTGCTTCCTTTGCAACAGCAAGTCTGGCTTTGAAAGAAGGCCCACAGGGGTGGGGGCTGCGTCGTGGATGGGGGGTTGTGTACTTTCCCTCATGAAAGTGACCCTTGCCAGGCTGGGAAGCACCGATCTGGAATTAGTTGGAGAAGTAAGAGACAATAAAAAATACATTCTGGATGACTCTCTCTGTCTCTCTCTTCACTTCTATTTTAAGAATAATCTGGGGTGGGGGGAAAGTTGGGGCGGGGTACAGAGCCAGTCTCCTCTGTCCCATTTTGTAGCTGCCACACTGTTCGGACACGATTGCCCTGCCTGCTGTTCCGCCTGCAGCTCCTGCCTGCTGCAAGCTAATAGGTAAATCCATCCCCTTGTCACAGTGAGGTTCTTTACCACAATCAGTGCATAGCATTCCTCTACAATGTGCCACCTGCAGAATATTCTTCTCCCCAGTTTCCATTGCCACCTGGGGGTGACCAAGTGACAGATTCTGGTCAATGCAATGTAAACGGAATTCTGGTTGGGGCTTCTGGGAAAGGGTTTCAGTGTTTGATTTTGTTTTGCTTTTGTTTATTAAATTTTTTTCTGAAAAAGGGGGCAGACTTAGCAGGGCCATTAGCCTGTTCCCTTCTTCCTACCAGGAGCTAAAATGAGATGCCCAAGGTGAAGCAGCCATGTTGCTACCACCTGCCAAAGGTGTTGGCCACAACAGAAAGCTGGAAGGAGCCTGGGTCTTGATGACTGCTCTGAACAGCTTGCCCAGCCCTGGCCCATCTATCTCTGGAAAATAATAATAGTTATAACCCTATCTGAATCAGGAAGGAGAAAATTGACATACAGGTAACCAAAAAGATCAATAGAACAAATAGAGAGCCTAGAAATAGATCTGTACTGGCCATAAAATTAAAATTTGATCTACTGAACTTCATCAAAATTTAAAGTTCCACTCATCAAAAGACATTAAGAACATGAAAAGGTGAACCACAAGCTGGGAGAAAAATATTCACAGTCCATTTATCTGACAGAGGGCTTAGATCCAGAGAATATACCCTCTTGTAATTGAAAAGTAAAAGACAAACAAAGAAAAAGACAAATAACCCAATGTTTTTAAGGAATGAACAAAAGACTACTGGACGTGTCACAAAGGAAGCTCTAGAAATGGCCGATAAGCACATAAACAGATGCTCAATGTCATTAGTCATCAGAGAAACGTAATGATCACAACCACAGTGAGATTTCACATCCGCTGGAATGGCTGCAACTTTTCAACTGGCAACACTGTGTGCTGGTGAGGGCGTGGAGCAACTGGAACTTTCACGCTCTGCCGTAGGGGAATACAATAGAACAACCACTTTGAAAAACTGTTGTGCACTTTCTTATAATATTAAAGATACACCTATTTATTATCCAATAATTCTATTTCTGGTTATTTACTCCAGAAAAATGGAAATATATGAAATGAAAGACTTGTACACGAATTTTTTAAACGGCTTTATATAGAGTCTCCCAAAGCTTCTACACCCCCAGCCCAGCCCCAGTTGAGGCTCCAGCAACAAAATCCTGCCGTGGTCCATCTGAGCCCCACCATGCAGCGGAGACTTACATGGGGCTGTCACTTCATTGGCAATGCAACCTCGTGTGCTGATCCCGAGACATTCTCCAGCTTCCGTGAAGTTCCCAAGGGGGAAAAACCCACAGACATTTCTAGTACTAATGCCTCCTGCAGCTCAGAGGGCAGCCACCAGATAAATGCTTTTGATGACGATGCTGGTGGTGGTGGTGATGGTGTAGATTATATCCCCCAAAATGGAGAAATGGAGCTTCTTTTTCTTTCCCTCCTTTTCCTCCTTTTTTTTGAAGCTTTGCTTTAGAAATTGTGCCCATCATCCTTCAGCTCAGAAGCAGCGGTAGCCATGCTGTCTCTGGAAGGGAAGTGACTGGCGCTGGCTCAGGGATCGTTCCCATGATTTCCTAGAAGGAAGAAACTTCCATTTCCCAACAGAAATGTCCCAACGGAGGTGCTGGCTTCCCGTTCCCTGCTCTCTCTCACACTCGACCCTTTGGAGGAAGACTTGGCTCAGCCAGGTGGCAAGCCTGGGAGAAGAACTGATAGGTGCAGCTCAGTCTCCCTCAGTGCTCTCCTCAAACTGACTTGTTCCAGGGTGTACGTTTCACCTGCCTTTTCTAACAGGTCACAGGCTGCAAATTAAATGCAAACCTTCAAAACCCAGAAATTCCAGGGAACCACATTAGCTCAGAGTGGCAGATAATGTTGTTCTGCTGTACCATAATTCTCAAACCACCAAGGGGGTCCTCACGGTACCGGGGTCGCGGCATTGGCATTCTTGTTTTGAACTGCTGCGACACCTTTATTCGTACAGGTCACTGAGATGCCATTTGGTCTTCGCTTGTCACAAAATGCTTTGTTACGTACTAAATCCATCTCTCGGCTTTTTTCATGCGCCCACAACCACTTGCAAAAAATACCACCCGGCATCAAAATGATTATAAACACATTTATGCATATGGGTCCTGAGGTCGCAAGATGGTCCTCCTATATGAGGGGGTCGGCTGGATGGCAGAGAATATACTTATCTGAATCTGTTTACATTATCATAAAAATGAAAACACACCATTTAAAAACTCTTGCGGCCAACTCTTCACCACTCTGCAACTGCAGTCGTGGCTATTTTCCCAGCCCCAGCCTTGGCCAGGGACTGCAGACCCCACCTGAGAAGCTGCTCCTCCTTTCTCAAGTTCCCCTCCATGCTTCCTTGCTTTGCCCCAAACTAGACTCCATTTGGTGCAACAAAGCTTGTTACGAATCCCAAAGACTTTTTGCTTAGACCTATTCTAGGATCTATAAAAGCCATGTTTACATCCTGGTGCTTGCCTAACATTACCTGGCCGGGTATTACTTTCAGGCTTTACGTTACCATCATGTAAGGCAATTACATGAGATACTTCCTTCCACTCGTGATATACAAACCGGGTTTTTGTTAGCTTCTGATTTGCACCAAAGTCAGAAGACCTCAGCCGTCAGAAGGCTGAATACGAGCGAGACAGAGGCTTTCCCTAAAACTCGGAGTCTGACTTCATTTCCTCCAATGGGCTGGCCCTGCAAAAGACTCACCTGCCAGCCCCAGCTAGCGCTCCCTGCTTCGAGGATCACCAGCTGTCAGCTGGAGAACAAGTTTCAGGAGACGGATGCTGCTCTTTAGGCTCCGAAAGGCCACATGCTAAAAATATTGATGGCAGAGACTGTCACTCGAGGAACGCTTGGCAGCGAGGAAGATGTGCTGTGAAACAGAGCAGCCCTTATCCTTCAGGGAGAGATTTCTCAACCAGCCCAGGCTGCGCGTGCGCCTGGCGCCCCTCCCTCCACCGGGCTCTGGACACAGGGGGCTCTCTCCGTGGGGAGAGAGACGTCTCCACTTATTCCCAGACAGGTGCTCCCTTCCATGTGTTCTCTTTTGATAAATGAGATCTTGGCTCTCCCATGATCCTAGACTCAAAACCGAGGCGTCATCCTTTGCGGCTCCTTTGCACTCACTGCCCACGTTGGCGGTCTCGTAGGTCTCGCCCTGTGGTACCGCCTCCATTCCCACTAAGTTCACTCTCCCGGCACCTCTTGCCTACACAGTGTTGCAGTGGCCTCTTAAACTCCCCCCTGCCTCCAGTCTTCTTGACAACCCCTATTATGCACATCATCGGTACTAGCATCCTTAACTTTGTGTCTTCTAAAAAACATTGTCCCCACTGCACACGAAACAAAGTGCAACTCTTTGAAAATCAAGGCCTTTCCCAAACTGTCCCTCCAGCCTTCCTTCTTTAATGGGCATCTATTGCTGCATAAGTTACCCCAAAAGTTAGTGGCTTAAAGCAACAACATTTATTATCTTATTTATTCTGTGGGTCAGAAATTCAGAGGCCAGGCGCGGTGGCTCACGCCTGTAATCCTAGCTCTCTGGGAGGCTGAGGCGGGCGGATTGTTTGAGCTCAGGAGTTCGAAACCAGCCTGAGCAAGAGTGAGACCCCGTCTCTACTAAAAATAGAAAGAAATTAATCGGACAACTAAAAATATATATATAGAAAAAATTAGCCAGGCATGGTGGTGCATGCCTGTAGTCCCAGCTACTCAGGAGGCTGAGGCAGGAGGATCGCTTGAGCCCAGGAGTTTGAGGTTGCTGTGAGCTAGGATGACGCCACGGCACTCTAGCCCAGGCAACACAGTGAGACCCTGTCTCAAAAAAAAAAAAAAAAAAAAAGAAAGAAATTCAGGAAGATCTTAGCTGGGCTTTTTCCACTCGGGGCCTCTCATAGGCCCCAGTCAAGATGTCAGCTGGGGCTGTGGTCATCTGAAGGCTGACCTAGTGCTGGAAGATCCGCTTCCAAGACGGCTCACTCACTTGGACAACAAGCTGGTGCTGGCTGGTGGCAGGAGACCTGAGTTCCTCCCCGGTGTGGCTCTCTCCCTGAGCTGCTTGTGTGTCCCCAGGGCGAGGCGCTGGCCTCCTCCAGAGCAGGTGACCCAAAAGACAGTAAGAGAAGTGGCCACAACTGCTATGACCTAGTCTCAGAAGTCACACACCGTGACTTCCACCATATTCAACTGGTCACACAGATCAGCCCTGATACAATGTTGAGGGACATTGTCGAGAGCATGAATACCAGGAGGCAAGGGCCAGCGAATGCCAGCTTGGAGGCTGGCTGCCACAGTTTTCCACCTTGGTTTTTACCCTCCTGTCCTGTGTGCCCCACATTGCAGTAACTCGAAGCGGTCCTCCTCCCAATTCTAGCCACCAAAAGCCCACCTGTCCTGCCGGGGCTCACCCTGCTGGGCCCTCCCAGCCCCTATAAGCTTTAATGAGTTCCTCCTCTCCTGGCTCTCTTGGCACTTCTACTGCTATTACCATACTCACCACACTGCCTTGTACTGTGGTTGGCGCAGGTGTACCTGCCTCCAAAGATGGAAAACTCAAGGACAGAACCCAAGGCTTCTTCCTGTTTTCACCCAATCCTTGGCAAAGCACTTGGAGAAGAAGATGCTCTATAAAAGTTCCTTAAATTGAATTAAATGTGCCTTCCTTTCCATCAAGGCCACTGGCTGGACTAACCCTTGAAAGAGAAGAGAGTGGCTCATTTAGCACGCATACTATGCGCCGGCTGTTGGGTATGAATGTAGTCCTTGCCTTTATGGAGTTTTCAACCTCCTGAAGCATTTATAAATTCTCACAAATGGTTGGCCAAATGACACCACATTTAAAAATCTCTATTCTGCAACTCAGTGCATTAGAATATCTTGATAGTATTTTCTAAAATATTTTACCCAGTTTGAAATGAGACGTAGGATGGAAAAAAAATATTTTACCTGGAAGATTTTATGATCTGATCTTTCCATTTTCATTTTAGCTTTTTTGTGATGGTTCCCATTGATTCATTCATTCACACACTCAACAAACACTGACTGAGCTAGTCACTGTGGGGATTCAAAGATAAACAAGATGACGTTTCTTCCTTTAAGATATTTGCAGCCTAGTGGAGTTGATAAACAGGTACACAAATGACTGCAGTGCCACAGCTGGCACAAGGAAGGGGACTCGTGTGACACTAACAGATTCCGACAGGACTTTGGAGGACGCACTCCTTTCAGTCTGGCAGGGTGAGCAGCGGGGCCCTTCCTTCCGCCGTGGAAGCGGCCGAGAGCAAGAGCGAACACTGCAAACTACATCGGAGAAAAAGAGCCGTGTCTTTTTTGGCCAGCAAGAGCTGGCACCATCCCCTGATGCTCCAAAGTAAACAATCATCCTTGCCAACATCTTCCTCTTTCTAGGCAGGAAATTGAGAGTGGAGAAAGAAAATAAAAACAGCGGTGCTACCCGAAGAATGGACATATTTGAAACTTGGACATAGGAGGGGAGCGGGGACAAGGGCAACATACATAACCTAAACATCTGTACCCCCATAATATGCTGACATAAAAAAAAAAAACAGCGGTGCTTTAAAGTGTGCTAGGTGAGGAGCCTCAGCTGGATAGGTCACCTCAAAAGTGAATCAGTCCTCCTCTGACACTGCCCCGGGGCTGTCCTTCCCCAGTCTGGACTGGTGCCCATCCTGGAAAGGACAGGTGTACTGGTGGCTCGATCCTAGTGACTCTGTTGAATCTAGAACCTGCTGATCTTCTAAGAAGGGGGAAAATGAAAACATGCTCAGATATTAATTCCCAGGGAATCAGTGCTATTCCCACAGTAACTATTCTTTTTTTGAACCAAGAGTCAGAACCTGCGGGTAGTCCCATTGTTTGGTACATGCGTCCAATAATGGGATAGAACATTTTCCTTCAATTGTTGTCTTATAACCCTGGGACATATGACTGCTGAAACAAACTCATAAATGCTCATTTATTTTTAATGCATGTATTTTCATGCGTGTGAAATATATCATGCACATAAAAGGGATTTATAAGATCTATGCACAGTTTAAAGCTTAATAAAAGGAATACCCATGTACCCACTACCCGCTCAAAAGATACATGCCACTTTATTATTAATAATAACACTCAGTATTCTTGAGCACTTTTTATGTGCCAGGCACTGTCGTAAGCACCCCCATATTATCTGATTGATCTTCACCACAGCCATATGGGTTGGGTGTTATCATCGTCACTTTACCAACAGAGAAGGCTCAGTTGATTTAGGCGCTTGCTCTAGGACACACAGACAGTGAACAGTTGAGCTGGGCGGAGACCTAGACAACCGGCTCTGGAGCCCGCAACATGATCACTACACCCTCCACAACGAGTGCGAGGCCCTTCATTGCACAGACCTTGGGACAAATTGGCCACACAATGAAATTTGGTAGTTCGAATACAATTTCTCCGGGACTCCTACTGCTCCATGCAGGAGGACTTCACAAGCAGAACCGGAGAGAGGTGTGGAGAGGACGGAGTGAGGGGCAGAGGGAGGGCTGAGGACGCTGCCCTGGGGAAACGTTCATTTCTGGCTCTGTCTGCAGCCAGCAGAGGCGACAGATTTGGAGAAGTGCGGCCACGGCAGTGACACATTCTTCCTCCCCTCTTGTGGTTGTTCCATTGCCACCTCATCCTGGACTTACCTAAAACCTGGGGCAGTTGTTCAGTGACCATGTCCCATCTCTTATAAACAGGTAAGCTCGAGGTTCCGCAGTTCGAAAGGCCTGCCAAAGTTATCCCACCAGCTTTTCGCCGCCTCATCCATCGGTCTCCCCAGTGCTGCACGCCCGTCTTCCCTTGGCCAGCCACACTCCTTGCTTTCGTTTACCAAGACACAAGAACAGGAGGACTTCCATGTTCACCTTGGTGAATGAAAATGGGAAATCACGTTTTGCCAATGTGGCCTATTTACTTCTGTCTGCGGGCTCACAGAACAATGCACCAAAATACAATAGTACCTCCACGCCCAAGCTGGGCTGAAACTGGACATGCAAGCTGAAGTTTCTCCACATTCTTCTTTCACGTGCTACCTTCCAGTGATGGATGATGAATATTTATTTCAGGGGACTTGATCCTCTCAATTCCGCTGCTTGCAGAAATCACTGAAATGGGAAAAGTCAGACATTTCAGTTCCTAGAAGGGACAACAACATCCCGGGAATGTGTCAAGGTCACTCTCCAGGGTGACCGTGGGCCACGAGAACAAAGATTCTCCCCTCACCAGGTTCCCTTGGGTGACCAAAGCAAGGAATAATGAAGGGAACTTGCCACTGAGCCCCCAGATCATCTGACCCCCTCAGGTCTTCATGCCAGTGATTTGGGGGGACAACTGGATGTCTCGATAACTCAGGGACTGGCAGGAGACCATTGCTCGGGGAAGTGATGTTCTAATCATCACCAGGTGGCAGGGGCCAGCCTGGGTCTCAGGGACAGGCTGCACCCTCTGTGTGAGGGGCTCTCTGGGTATACAGAAGCCGTGTGCACAGGGCAGAGAAGCCCAGGGAGAGGGAAGCTCTCAGACGAAAGAGGGTGCTAGAAAACGCGCCCTGCCGGCCAGAAGGGGCAGGGCCGTGAGGCTGCCCTGCGAGCGCCCAGAGGCCTGCAGGGAGCCGTGCGTGCCAGGGCGTCGGGCTGCCCGGGCGGCTGGAGGAGGACTCACTGACAAGGAGGGAGGGCAGCTAGCCATGCCAAGGCGGCCACATACTTTCCGTGGGTCCCTGAGAAGAGGTTACAGCCGTTCTAAACTTTCTAACTTCCCTGGGAGACATTTTGACAAATGAGGAGTCAGCAACACTTTATAAAATGTCAGTGAAAGTGTTTGTTCAGGTTTCCAGTCGGGGCACCAGCCAAGGGACGTGCCAGAGATGGCAGTTCGTGTCACGGGCACCTCTGGGCAGGGGTTACAGCGACATAGCCCCTGTGGAGCCAAGATCCAACCAGCCTGTGATCTTATAAAAGAAACTCATAAGGAACCGGACCAGGACTGCGGTTGCCCAACAGCAGCAAATTAAAAGGACGGAAAGGAAGAAACACAGGGCAGAAAAAGATATAATGATAAAAAATCTCCTTACCACACACGTACAGACGTATATGAATCACAGCTATTTTTGCATCAAATTGAAAATTTTATCTTGAAAGAGCCAAAGATGATATTAGAGCCAGAGCAACCATGGGAATTTTTAACTCTACAAATAACTTTTAAGGAAAAAATAACAGTTTCGATTGATATGTTTATTTTAATCTTAGTAGGGCGGCATGCCAGGGTCTTGACCTCTTTTTGGCAAATGTCAGAAATCAGAGTATGGGTGGAAAGAAAACAAAAGAACTATTTAAATGAGCCAGCTTTAGAACAGTAAACTAGGACCGGATGTGGCGGTCTGTGCCTGTAATCCTAGCACTCGGGGAGGCTGAGGCAGGAGGATCACTTGAGGTCAGGAGTTCAAGACCAGCCTGAGCAAGAGCAAGAGCCTGTCCCTACTAAAAATAGAAAAATTAGCCAGGTGTGGTGGCACGTGCCTATAGTCCCAGCTGGTCAAGAGGCTGAGGCAGGAGAATCATTTGAGCCCAGTAGTTTGAGGTTGCTGTGAGCTAGGCTGACGCCACGGCACTCTAGCCCGGGTGAGAGAGCGAGACTCCATCTGGACACAATATGAGACATCGTGATCCACAGCAGCCTCTGTGCACACCGTGGCCGTGCTGGAAAAGGGTCCTGTGCCCCTTCCTTCCCTTCCTCTGTGCTTACGAGCACCTCGCTCTCTGCTCCTCCTCCCACGCCAGGGAGAGTTCCACTCCCTGAGCTATATTTGTCTTTCCCGCCACACCCATTCTGAGAATAACCTTCCATTTCTGGCACCAAATCCCTCATCCATCTACCTTGGGGAACTCTTAGAGAGCTGGTGACAGCTGGTTCCACACCCCCAAGCATTGGGCATATGTGTACCCCGCCAGGTTTGCGGGGCGCAGATACGAACCAGCCTGGTCCTCCTGGCCTCGGGCAGTTTCTAGTCTAGGAGAAGGAAGCTGACTGGAACCCAGACAGAGCGGGCTAAGGCCGAAAGATACAGAGTTACCAATGTGAGCGGGCAGGAACGGTGGGGAGCCCATCTGCGGACAAGGAGGGCTTCCTGGGGGAGGTGGTAACTGAGCTGAACTTCTGAAGGCTCCCAGGAGAATGCTAAATAGAAAGTTTGGAGAACAGAGCTGCATACCTTCAAAGAAGGCTGTCTTCTTGGTGCTGGGGGCAAAGAGGAAGCATTGCTGGAGATGAGCACCTACCTGCACAGCTGCGGGAGCCCCAACCCCCCACAACTGTGTGTCCTCTGCCCCCAGCTCACACAGCAGCTGTGCATTCTCCAGGGTGCCTGCCTAGAGCTGCAGCAGCTGCCCGCCCATCGCTCTGAGGGAGGTCACCAGGCGGAAGGCAGAGAAGGCCTTAAAGACCTTCCCTTCCCTGAGCTGGAATTAAACATCAAATCACACCCAGGGCCCCAGTGAGTTTCGTGCTTGCCCCAGGCTGGTCCTGGTAGGACTTCAGGCCAGCCTGCCCTTCAGGACTGACTCATGACCAAAGGGGCGGTGAGGAAGTCAGGGAGAGAGAAAGCAGATGATTCTTTCAAGAATCTGCCCTTGGGCAAACCACTTCCTCTCTGGGCCTCAGTTTCCTCATCCGTACCAGGGAAGACCGGCCCTGCCAGCCCTGACAGGCTAGTTGTTTTCTGTTTCCTTTCTGTTCTCCTTCAAGGTTTCCTTCTTTCGCAACAAGACGGGACTGTTTCCCAATCCCTGGGACCCCCTTTCCGCCAGCTGCCTTCCCTCCTCCCCTGCCTTTTTCTCCCACTCCTGCTCTTGTGCTGTCCGTGTGCCCTTCCTTTCGCTCTTTTCCACAACTTGGCCTTTTCTCCCCACTGCCCGGGCTTTCCAGAGTGAAGCAGCCAGACAGGATTGTTGGCGCTGCTGTGACTTTGGGGCTAGTTTCTGAGGTTTCCCGCTTCCTCTGCACGGCTTCCAGTGGACTCTCACCCAAGCAGACAGGAAGTGGGGCTTTCAAACCGCCTGCTCAGCGCCCTGGGGGAGCCCTCAGTCATCTCAGCCGCTGCCAGGGAGAGCCATTAACCCCAGCTTGACTTGCAGAAGGAAATTTAGAGTCTCTGAAAGCCCGGCAAATCTGTGTTTATGAAATCGCTGCCCTTTTTTTTAAGACTCCAAGGAAGACTTCATGCTCGTTGCAAGAGGGAAGCAAGTACCGCTCCAGGCAGCTCCTGAAACAAGGTCTGACGCTCAGAACCCGATCGGTGGTTGGTGAGTGAGAGTGAATGCTTCTGTTGCAAAAGACATTTCCCCCTTTTACAACCACTGTCAGACAAACGGGCTTTTTAAGATACACTCCATATGGAAAGGGCGTAAAACAATGCAATGCATGTAAAATACATTTCCTTGGATCTTTGTGCCGGAACCTTCCTCCCTGCCTTCATTCTCCTGAAGTAGCTCCTAAAGAACCCTGACCAAGTACACCTGTTGGCGGACGCTGCCTAAGGGAACCCAGGTACGCACAGCAGACTCAACCGCCCCCGTTTTAACTTTTTCTCTGTTCATTCTCTCTGCCTCTCCTCTCCAAGATCTCATCTTCAACCTCCCTGAGAATAAACTGCCAATCAGAACTCCCCTCACCCACCCCAAAAGACACGTCCCGCTATGCAAAAGGCAAATGTTTAAACGACTGTGATAAATTGATCTATTCTTCTCCTCTGTGTTAGTCTTGCTCTCTCCCTGCATGAAACTCCCTCAGCACTTGAGTTCGGTGTCGCTCACTCAACACTTTACAAATGCTGCTTTGATTGCTGTAATACTCTTAACGCACCCATCCGATCTCTCCAGCCACACCGCAAGTTGCTCGAGGCTGTAGACCGGGTCTGTGACCCTGGTACCTCTCTCCATGTCTAATTCACAGTCAGCGATTCCTTTTTTAATTTTTAATTTTGGTTGATCAAACAAGTAAAACATGCTCCTGGCAGGATTACGTGTTTATTGGCAGAGTAAATCAGCGGAGAGAAATGCACCGCCTCCAGAGCAATTAAAGGAATGCAAATTTTTTAATGGAAGATGCGCCTCTAGTTTCCATGTGTAGTAAATGAAGACAAATCAATAAAAGTGATAAAGTGCTATGTGGGAATGATTATGGGAAACAGATGCATTATACAGCGCAGGCTAGGGAGGTGCTGTCCTCTGATTTAAGACTTTTGGAGCACCACCCGGTGACACGTGACGGGAAGTTGAAGAGGCTGGTGGCTTGAATCTGGGGCGTGAAGGTTCACCCTGGCATCCGGGCACCGTGGCCACTGCTCCTGCTCTCCACCCGCACCAGCGCCGTCCCGCTGCCCTCCCTGCCTGCGCTCCCACGGCTCCCTGGGCCTGGGTTGCCTTCTGCTCAGGGCGGGCTCAGCCGCGTTCTGCTCTGGGGAGATTTCTCCCTGAGCTAGGCCTGGAGGGTCTGTTCTCGAAATGCCCTGGGTCAGGTAAGTCCTGTTCTCGTTCAGGTCTATGTTCCTCCTGGCAGGAATTTACCATCCCTCCAGGTGGCCAGGAGACATTGGCAAATGTCAGCACCCCAGGTCCAAGCCACGGCGGCCACCCTCTCCTCGCCAGGGTGTGTGGAGCGGAACCCAACAGCAGAGGCTCAGAGACTGCCGCGGGGGTCCTTGGGCCGAGGCCAGCAGCTGGCGTGTGGACTGGACCCCCCTGTGCTGTAGAGGGGGCTGAGCAGGGCAGCCCCGGCTATCATGAGGGGCATGGGCGTGGGAGGCAAAAAGACCCAGGCCCAAGTTTTTTAATTAAAACTAACTTTCATGGTTTAATTTTTGATAACAAAATCACAGATGTTTATTATAGTCAAATTAGAAAGCAATTAGATATAAGCAATAAATAAACACACCTGTAATCATATCACCCACTTACTACCTGTGTTCCCACCCTGATATGGAGTCTTTCACGATTTCTTTTACGCATGTGACGGGAGTGTGTGTGTCCATGTGTGTGACATGTGGCACCAGATTATTAAGACTGCCGGACTCACACAAGGGTGCAGCCAGGAATGAGTTTTTCTTTCCCTACTCTGCCTTCAGCTCCACCCTGCCAGATTTCCCCATCCTTGAAGCGAAATATGGGCATATCCCGTAGCTTTTTTGGTAGCTTTTAAATATTAACATTAATATTCATATTAAATATTAAACAGTCTCATATTTAGCGCCCAGGGCAGCGGAGGAGGGAACAGTGGGAGCAGCCTGCACTCCCGGGATGTGTCAGACACTCAGGGTTTCCGTGGCCCACATGGGCACTGCGGGAGGTGGCGGGTGGGAGCCCCAGAGGATCCCCCCAGAGGACTGCCCGCAGGGCCAGACGCAGGGACTGAGTGCGGGGGAGGAGGGGAGGAGGTCCACTGAGAGGGCATCGCCCACTTGAGGGCTGGAGCCGCACAGATGCCCGGTGGAGGGCTCGCTGCGGAATCCCCCAGCAGGGGCTCTGGAGCCTGGCCGGTCTGCCCCACGGGGTTCTCCTCCGTGGGCAATCTGGGCCGGGAGTGCCCGGCTGGCTGGGCCGATGCTTTGCCAGATCTCCATCGCAGTCTGAGGCCATCCCTGTCCAAACCTGCTTCCTCCCTCTTTACCTTTTCTAGCCACTGCCCTTCGATAACCTCTTACACTCCTAACTTCATCTCAGAATCTGCTCCCCAGAGCGTCCGAACTCAGAGTAACAGAAAAATTTCAGAACTGATTTCCCCAAATCGCGGTAAGTGATGCACGTTTGGGTAATATCCCTCTTTAGAATATGTGAACACTTTTAACCCTTTCCCCTCAGCTTTGAAACACAAAAACTTAATGTCCTGTCACACCTGTGTAGTTATCCTATTACATGTGGTATAAGTCAACTTTCACCAGATAACACTGTGGTAACAAAACTCAAAATCCCTGTAGCTTCCAACAACAAAGGTTTATTTCTAACTCACTTTATATGTTACTAGAATTCTCTAGATGGCTTCTCGTAACAGGATCCAGACTGAAGGAACAGCTTCATCCTGGACACGCCTTTCTAATGCTAAAGGGAAGAGCAGAAAAGCTGGTAGAAGCACGCAATAGCTCCTCATGGTTCTCCCACTCACGTTTCTTTGGCCAAAGCAAGTCATGTGGTCAAATTTGACAATGAGGCAGGGAAGTATAGTCCTCCCACAGTCACCAGGCAAAGGACAAGAATATCTCATCCTTCTGTAGGGGAGCAAATATTTGGAAATATACAAGAATGCCAGAGCTGAGGTCTGTGAGGCTTTTCGCCTTCCCACATTGTGCCAAAATGGCTGCTGCAGCACCAAACATCATACCCCTTTTCCAACTAGGAAGAAGAAGGAAGGGGCAAGGACAAACAGAAACAACTGCTAGCTGAGTCTGTTTTCTTTTAACAGTTTTCTTGTCAGTCTGCCCCAGTGACTTCCACTTACATCTCATTGGCCACCCCTCTCTGCCACGAAAGTTAGAGTATATTATTTACCTGCCATGTTCAACAATATAGGGGCTCTATTATTAAGGAGGCAGGGTAATATAAATATTGGGTGTCAACAGCAATTTCTGCCATTCCAATAAAAGAAAGAGATTTACAAATGTTTGGAAGATGCAAGACAGACTGAAGCAAGTTGACTAATAAAGCCCAAAGAGAAAACACAGTCTAGAATTTTCTGTGGTTGTTGCAGAGATGGTGGGAACTGATCTACCTAAAAGAACCCTAGAAAGTTTCTGGGCTCAGAGTCAACACCTGAACCCAAGGCAAAAGTAAGAAGTGGGCTGGAAAGAGAGAGATTACATAAATGTCTACATATGGACAATAACCAAAGCACCACCTTCCCATTCCAGCCCAGAGAGCAGGCAGTCAGTATTTACTCCTAGGCAGAACAAAACAAAACCCAAAGATACAGAACGACATATTCAAAGACAGCCCAAGCCTGGAGGCTCACGCCTGTAACCCTAGCACTCTGGGAGGCCGAGGTGGGAGGATTCCTTGAGGCAAGGAGTTGGAGACCAGCCTGAGCAAGAGCGAGACCCCGTCTCTACCAAAAATAGAAAAATTGGCCGGGTGTGGTGGCATGTTCCTGTAGTGCCAGCTACTCGGGAGGCTGAGGCAGGAGGATTGCTTGAGCCCAGGAGTTTGAGGTTGCTGTGAGCTATGATGATGCCACTACACTCTAACTTGGGGAAAAGAGCAAACCTTTTCTCAAAAGAAAAAAAAAAATCTCAAAGAGAGTTAAGATTCTGGTTTACAGGTTGGCACTAAAGGATTTGCCTTTCTTTAGGCCCTTATTTGGAGACCCTGCAGACTGACAGCCATCTTCTTGCCCACCTTACCCAAAGCTCTGAGTCAGAAGTCCTGCCTGAAACTAGACAACACAGTGGAAATCCTGCTCCATGAAAGGGTGGAGTATGCAAAGTGACCCCCAAATGCCAAAGAAACCGAGAAACCAAAGAAAGAGGCAGACAAATCCTGTTTGTTGGCATCGGATGATTTATTAGGGGGATTTACGGACAGAAATGAGGTCTTGGATGGCCGTGAGACAGGTAGATCTCCACACTGCACCCCCCACCCCAGACTCAGGGCTTGGATCTGGCGGGAAGCAGGGGAAAGCATACCTGCTGTGGAAGGAATGTGTAGGTGGCCGAGAGAATGCTGCTGGCGTCACCGTGCACCAGCATCAAGGGTTGTCTTGGAGGAAAGTTGGAACTTACAGCGAATGGGTTTCCTGCGTAAGGAGTAATACATCAACTAGACATTTTGGAGGCATTCCCAGACTCAGGGTTAGTCAGGAGGATTAGTATTTAAAAATAAAGTCACTCTTGTTCCCACAAACCCTCACCAGTTCCCCACTCTTGCCGTCTTATACAAGAGCAGACAACTGGGCCTTACCAGGCAAACGAGGACCCCACGGCAGGCCCGGGCACAGGGAGGTGGGGACATCACACCGAGAGCCCCACAGGCCTAACCATGAGCCCCCAGCCCTCCTGTACCCATGCAACGAGGAGGGGTTGCTGTGAAAGTGGAATGTGCAGAGAATCACAAGAGTGCTTTCTATGAACTTTACAATTCTGTCTGCCACCAACATAGATATTAAGTTCCGGGAGAGGATGGTGGCTGGGGGAGTGAAACCTGAATCTTCGTATTGAGGAGTTGAAAGGTAATGGCTAAGGTTTCAGAGTGAATAAATAGAGGTAATAACGTATAATCTAGAGTTAGGAAGGTAACCACAAGAAGAAACCACAAAAACCTATTTAAAAAAAAATGTCATCTCTGAGTTGTGGATTGAAGGAGGGAGAGCGGGGAGGCCACTCCTTTTCTTTGTGACCTTCTTTGTACTATCTGATCTGTTTCCATGCACGTGTACTGCATTTAAAAACAAATGTTAAAAATCAAATAGGATGACTGTCTGCAGGAACGAGGTTTGGAAACTCAGTCGCACCACTGGCGTCCAAGACCTGACTGTTAAGACTCCACAGATTGGTCAGTTACTAGGAGATGGAGCCACCTGGTCAGAAACTGTGCACAAGATGCTGCACAGGTGACAGCACTGCTTGAAGCCGTGGTGACAATACGAGCACACACTTACTGACGCTCACTGGACGTCAGGCCCTTCCTGGACGTCAGAGTTTTATTTGCCTATCTCCTTTAATTCAGATAACAATTCTTAGACCTGGGTGTTTATATTATCATCCCCCTGTTACAGATGAGGAAGCTAAGGCAGAAAGGAGAGAAGCATACCCAAGAGCACAGGGTTGGGCAGCGCTGCATGAAATGCGAACACAGCCAGTCTGCCTGCAGAGCGACAACCTGAACCGCTGTGCAACGCTCCCTGGAAGCTAGCGCCCCAAACGTTGTCTGAGAAAATACTGGGCCCTAAACATAGTGGCAGGTGAGTCCTACATTCTGTTGTTACACTTAAAGTCACGTAGTTAGTGTTGACTCTTTTTTTTTTTGGCCCCATTGCCTTGCTCAAGGAACTCTGTCCCCTCCCTGTCCTCAGCATACACATCTATGATGTGATCATTTGGGGAACATTGATGATTTATGCAATTTAATTTCTTGTACAAAGTTCCATGCTGCACACTGAGCAGCAACACGTCCATGGGGACAAGCACTGTTCTGGGAGTCTCGACCCCGTTACCCCTGAGCTACATGCCACCTTGAGCAAGCAGGTCACCTGCCTCTGGAGCCTGCGTTTATGTGTGAAAGGAGATACTTACACTGGGTTGTAGTACGGGTATCAGAAGGAATGTATGTAAAGGGGCCTTATAAGCTGTGAACTGTGAACTATCACAAAATGGAAAATGTTAAAATGCTATTTTCTTTAGGTCACTACCATGTTTCAGAACCTTCATTGGATCCCTCCTAAGGCCCTCCAAAGAGCCCCAACTCCACCAAGCTCACAGGTCCTCCCCACTCTGTTGTTTCACCCAATCTTTTTCTCATCTCTAGAATTCCCCATCTCTATTCCCCCCTGCACCCCACTCAAACAAACCTCTCAATCCTTGTCTTCTGTCAGATCCTTGCATGTATCACTTAACCATTGCCTCAATTTTATAACTTAACCTGATTGCCCCAATCACAAGAGGCAAACATTCTGAGAGTCTGGGACTCCCCCAAATAAGAAGATTACATTTCCCAGAAATGCAAGCCCACGCCAAAACAGCAAGCCCACCGAGGTGTCCATGGGCAGCCTCGGGCTAGCTCTCTTTACTGGCCTAAGCGCCTGTCACCAGAGAGCAATGCTCAGTACAAATCGTGGCCCCTTCTGGACCCTTGCCAACTGACACCTTGAAGATGAAATCCCACCATGCTGCAATCTACAAGGAGCAAGTAGGTTCTGTCTCAGTTCTTCTCAACCTGGGCTGGGGCTGTCCCTCTGGGGCAGTGGCTCTCATAGTTTTGGTCCCAGGACCCCTTGACACTCTTTAAAAACACTGAGGATTCCAAGAGCTCGTATTTATGTGGGGCACATCTACCAATACTTAATGTACTGGAAGTTAAAACTGAGAACTTTAAAAAATATTTGTGTACATTTCATCTTTAAATTATAGTAATAAACCTTTTACTGTTAACCTAAATAACATATTTCTATGAAAAATAACAAAAGATATAGCAAGGAGAATAGCATTGTTTTACATTTTTGCAAATTTCTGTAATGGTTGCTTTAATTGAAATCCTGGATTCTCCTATCTGCTTCTGCATTATCATATACCCTGTAGCCTGGAAAACGCCACTGTGCATGTGCGAAGAAGCGAGAGTGAAACAAGGCAAATAACATCTCATTGTGACATTAGTTTTAACCTCAAAAATCTCCTTAAGGTCTCAGGGACACCCAGGGGTTCCTGGGCCACATTTTGAGAATAGCTACTTTAAAGAGTGTTTGTAAACAGGAGGGACCTTTCTGGTTGTCCCCATTAGTTGCAAGGAGGGGCGGCCAAGTTTGCTGAATGGGCTGTACAGCCCCAGACGGTTCTACACAGGGAATAACTACCCAGCCCAAAACAACAGGGTGCCCAGTAGGGAGATTGAATTAGTTCCTGTAGGACATGATCTGGACGCTTGCATACTTGCTACAGCATAACTTTGTAAAAGCTTAATAAACATTTTCATATTTGTTAAATAGCAATGGGCGGAACCAAGCTGTAGACTCAGATGGCTTATCTAATAATAAATATAAATCTGTTAATGTGCCTTTATTTCTGGGTTCACTATTCTGTTCCATTGATCTGTGTGTCTATTTTTATACCAGTACCATGCTGCTTTGGCTACTATAGCCTTGTAGTATAATTCGAAGTCAGGCAATGTGATGCCTCCAGCTTTGTTCTTTTTGCCAAGATTGTTTTGGCCATTCAGGCTCTTTTTTGGTTCCATATGAACTTTAGAATTGTTTTTTCTAATTCCATGAAAAATGATGTTGGTATTTTGATAGGGATTGGATCGAACCTATAAATTGCTTCAGGCAGTATGGTCATTTCCCAGAAATAAAATCGCATACTTACAGCCAACTGATCTTTGACAAAGTTGACAAGAACATGCACTGGAGAAAGGACATCCTTTTCAATAAATGGTGCTGGGAAAATTGGACTGCCATATGTAGAAGAATGAAACTGGACCCCTGTCTCTCACCATATACAAGAATCAACTCAAAGTGGACTAAACACTTGAATGTAAAACCTGAAACTATAAAAATACCAGAAGAAAACCTAAGGACATTGGTCTAGGCAAAGAATTCGCAATTAAGACTTCAAAACACAGGAAACAAAAACAAAAATAAGCGAACGGGACTTAATTAAACTACAGATGTTCTGCACAGCAAAAGAAATAATCAAGAGAGTGAACAGGCAACCCACAGAATGGGGAAAAAATATATACAAACTATCCATCCTACAGAGGACTAATATCCAGAATTTATAAGGAACTCAACTCAACAACAACAACAAAACCATTAAAAAATGGGCTAAGGACAGAAATAGACATTTTTCAAAAGAAGACAAACACGTAGTCAAGAAGCATATGAAAACATGTTCAACATCACTAATCATCAGAGAAATACAAATTAAAACCACAATGAGACATCATCTTATACCAATCAGAATCGCTATTATTAAAAAGACAGAAAATAACAGATGTTGACAAGGATGCGAAGAAAAGGGAACTCTTATACACAGTTGGTGGGAATGTAAATTAGTGCAACTTCTCTGAAAAACAGTATGGAGATTTGTCAAAGAACTAAAAATAGAACTACTATACAATCTAGCAATCCCACTTCTGGGTACCTACCCAAAGGAAAAGAAATCAATATATATTATAAAAAAGATACCTGTACTTGTATGTTTATAGCAGCACTATTTACAATAGCTGATTTACAAAAGATATGGAATCAATCAATGTCCATCAATGCAGGATTTCATAAAGATTGTGGTATATATACACAATGGAATATCATTCAGCTGTAAAAAAAAAGAATGAAATCATGCCTTTTGCAGCAACGCGGATGGAGGCCATTATCTTAAGTGAAACAACTCAGACACAGAAAGACAAATACCTCATGTTCTCACTTGTAAGTAGGGGCTAAATAACCGGTACACATGGAAACAAGAGTGTGGATTGATGGACAATGGAGCCTGGGGGGTGGGAGGGAGCGGGAGGATGCTGGGAGGTTGTTTGGTGGGGACCATGTGTATTGCTTCAGTGATGGATGCACTGAAGACCCTGACTTCACCACAGTACGTATCAGTGTAACAAAATTGCACTTGTACCCCATGAATATATACAAATTTTAAAAATGCGGGAAAAATCTGATAATGTTTTCATCATGCAGTCTTTTAACTACCATAGCTTGTGTAACAGAAATTATTGCATGTCCCAGGAGATGTCTAAGAAAACATTGTAACCGAACAGTCCAGCAGTGGTTAATCACATGGTTTTCTTCCTTTGCACTTTTAAAGTTCGGGTGGACCAATGACCAGCTATCTGTGAGTGACTGTCAGCCTTCATCGCACCCTCTTCTCCCTAGAAACAGGAGCGAGGCCCTAGGTGCAATGGGGTTTCCTGTTCAGGTTAGCAAATGAGCACGCAGCGCTCTGCATACTTCAGGAGAAAATGTCTAAGACAGCCTGTTAAGCAGCATCCCTGTGATTTGTTTTTTTAAAGCATCTTGTAAATCATAAATCTGACTCATTGCGGAATCGGCGGATTCCATGGGGATGTCTGGTTCTAGCCTGCTAGCTTGGAAGCCTCTGCTGTCTGCGACATGCATTAGAGGTTCAACTCAGAATGCTGAAGCGTAAATACTTGGGTAGTGCATCCTTCGCCAGCTCTCTGGATGTAACCAATAGCCCTACTCCTGGGTGACTTTTGACAGTAACTGTCATCAATAAGCTTTACTAGTTGTGTAAATTTATTTTGCCTTTTTTTGCTTTGCATTCTGATTAACTTCCTCAAAACCCTGCTGTTATCCAGTCTGTCTTCTGTTCAAAATGTTCAGTGCATGCTGTCTGCACCTTGTATAAAATACCGTAGCTTTTGCACATCATCCCTTGGATGAGTGTTTAGGCCACGTAAAATTTTCTGTGATTATGAGCAATACTGTTCATAATGCAAATTTTCCAGCCTGCTATTCAAGGGCCCTCATACTGCGTCACAGATTAGTTAAATCCTCTACCTCAGCTGGGCTCCTGTACTTATGCGCACCCACCACGCCTCCATTCTTTCTCCCCAGCACCACTACAGGGGCCCCTCAAGGGTCAGCCCGAGACCCACTTCCTCCGTGGATGCCGGATTGATTGCTGCTTCGTGACTGCTCCCACCTCAGACTCCTAAAACATTCGCCATCGGTGTCGCCCAGGTGGAACTTATTGCCTTGAAACTTTTTGCGTATGTCCTGTTTCCCCAAGTAGATTAATAAAGTGACCCGCAGGCAGGAACAGTGTCTCAGAGAGCCTTGAACGGAAGGGAGATGCCTGAAGCATCTAGCCCAGCTCCTCTGTTAAATTCAATCAAAGTTGCTGACTGTCTTTGAACACAAAATCTATTCAATATTTGATAGTGCTGGTCATGGTGACTCACGCCTGTAATCCCTGCATTTTGGGTCCCCAAGGTGGGAGGATCACTTTTGACACCAGGAGTTTGAGACCAGCCTGGGCAACATAGTGAGATCCCCATGACTACAAAAAATTTTTTAAAAATTAGCTGGTGGTGGTGGCACATGCCTGTAGTCCCAACTACTCGGGAGGCTGAGGCAGAAGGATAGCTTGAGCCTAGGAGTTTGAGGTTGCTGTGAGCTATGATCATGCCACTACACTCCAGCCTGGATGTGATAGAGCAAGACCCTGTCTCCAAAAAAATGAATAAACAAATATTTGACAGTATATTTACAAGAGTTTTTTTTTTAAGTCTTAATATTCTCCTGTAGGTTGCATTATCCTACCCAAGTGAAAACAATTCATTGTAAAAAATAAAAAAATTAGTACAAAGAGGTATTTTTAAAATTTTTAAAAAGAGTAGAGGTCACCTCCAATCTCAGGTACCCCAATTCTTTTTAAATGTAGGTATCTTCATCACTGAAGATTCACACTTTGTAAAATTCCCCACATGAGTGGCGTGTGTTCCGCAGACACCCTTTTCTCAGGTGGGTGGAAGAGTTGGAGAAGAGAGACGGGCGTGACAGTTCCACTGTGGCTGGCAAAGCCCCCCGTGTGCACACGTTGGACCAGCAAGGTCACCGCCTCACGCGTGGGCATTCCGTTGCCCCAGACAGAGAAGCTCCGGCGAGCATAACCACCTACCACCCTCTATCTGTAATTTAGGGAAACTGCTGCTGCCTCTCAACCCCAGCTGCAGCGAAGGATGGCTGTCTGCAAACACTGGAGAAAATACTGGAAAGGAATAAAGAAGAAAATAAAAATGACCACCCAGAGATAACCACTAATAATATTTCAGAAAATTTTCCAAATACTACACATGTGGAGCACCGCCCCCTCCCCCACTTGGGGCTCACTCCTATACACAGGTGAGAGGCTGTGCAGGTCCGTGACAAGCAAGGTCCTTGGAGCCTGACTCCGCCCCCCACCCCTGTCTGAACCTGACCCTACAGCACACTAGCTCCTTGACCTTGAACAAAGCATTCTCTGCACATGTTCCCTCATCTGTAACATTGGAATAATAGTGTCTACCGCAGAGGGTTGCTATGAACTTAAATGAGGTATAAAGTGTTCTAACAGCACCTGTACATAGAAAGAACTAAGCAACTATGAATTGTCATGATTATACTGTTCTCCATTCTCCATCTTACTTTTGAACTGAACATTTTATCACAACCATGTTGTTAAATATTCTTTAAAAATATTATTTTTATGATCATACGGTCCTGTATCCTACCTTCTTTTACTTAACATTTTATCATAACCACGTTTTTAAACATTCTTTGAAAATATTATGTTTTGTGTCTACATAATTAATGTATTCTATTTCCTAGATATATCACAATTTACTTACCATTTTCTTCTGTTGCTGGACATTTTGGTTGTTTCCTATTTATTACTATTATAAATAATACTGTGATGATATACTTAAAACTTTGGTCACATCCCTGGTTATTTTCTTAGGATGGATTTCTGACATAGAATTTCTAAAATGAGAGGGCATACACATTGTTTAATGTTTTTATCACCAGGCTGCTATCCAGAAATAACATACCAATTTTACTCTCATCAGTCCTGTGTGAGTGGCCCTCTCATTACACCCTTGATAGCATTTTAGTATCATCTCGTTTTCTTCTTTGCCATTTGGAGAAAGGAAAATTTTTATTTCATTTAATTTTGATTTTGATTACTAGTGAGGCTAAACTTTTATGACTATATTAGTCAGTTGCATTTTGTTTTTCCAGAGACAGGGTCTTGCTCTGTCACCCAGGCTGCAGTGGCCCGATCATAGGTCACTGTAATTTAGAACACCTGGGCTCAAGCAGCCCTCCTGTCTCAGCCTCCTGAGTCCCTGGGGTTACAGTCAGGAGCCACCACGCCCCGCTCTCATGGGCATTTTTAATTGACAAGAATTGTACGTGTTAATGGTGTACAATGTGATGTTTTGGTATAGGTATATATTTCAAGATGATTGACTCCTGCTATTTAACATCTCCATCAGTGCACTTATAGTTTTTTTGGTTTTTTTTTTTGAGACAGAGTCTCAGTGTGTTGCCCAGGCTAGAGTGCCGTGGCGTCAGCCTAGCTCACAGCAACCTCAAACTCCTGGGCTCAAGCGATCCTCCTGCCTCAGCCTCCCGAGTAGCTGGGACTACAGGCATGTGCCACCATGCCCAGTTAATTTTTTCTATATATTTTTAGTTGTCCGATTAATTTCTTTCTAATTTTAGTAGAGACGGGGTCTCGCTCTTGCTCAGGCTCAAACAATCCGCCCGCCTCAGCCTCCCAGAGAGCTAGGATTACAGGCGTGAGCCACCGCGCCCGGCCTATCGTTTTTTTTGGTAAGAACATTTAGGAGCTACTCTCTCAGTAATTTTTAAGTATACAATACAGTATTATTAACTACAGTCAGCACGCTGTACCGTGGCTCTCCAGAACTTATCCCTCCTATCTAACTGAAACTTTGTGCCTTTCGACCAACATCTCCCCATCCCCTCACCCTACACCCCTGCCACTACCCACAGCCCCTGGTAACCACCATTCTATTCTCTGCTTGACTTTTTTTTTTTTTTTAATTTGAGTTTTTTAGATTCCACACGTAAGTCGGATCATGCAGCATTTGTCTTTCTGTGCCAGGTTTATTTCACTTAGTCTGTTCTCCAGGTTCATCCGTGTTGTTGCAAGTGACAGGATTTCCTCATTTTTTAACACCGAATATTATTTCTTTGGGTCTACATGCCGCATTTTCTGTATTCATTCATCTGTTGATGGATGCTTGGGCTGATTCCATATCTTGGCTGTCGTGAACATGCTGCAATGAACACGGGAGTACAGATACCTCTTCAACACGCTAAACCATGCATTCTCAAGGGAGGCCGCATCCCCTCAAAGGGGAAGCAAATTGGTTCTTAGGAGGTGGCAAAAATCTTACTCTTTTTGTGTACAAGGCATAGAAGCACATACAGTACATACACAGACACAGTGTGTGTTATTAAAATTTTATGGGGTGGGAGGTGACTTGGGAAAAAAAATGGCTAAGGGACCATAACAACCACCCAGAAAAAAGGTTGAGAACACTGCCCTTAAGTTTGGGATCTCAAAGGATGTGACCCTCCATCCTCTAAGCCTCAGCACTCGGTTCTTCCTTCCCAGGACGTGTGGTATGTCGTCTGTGACCTCATCCCCTTGGCACGCTCTCCCCACGGAACCACGCTGCTGGCGGTGGCACGTCCCGCTGGTCTCGGTGCCTTCGGCAGCGCACGCACTGCATGCAGCGGTCGCCGGCCGCTGCGGCGACGAGGGCCGTGCTTTGTCCCCAGAGAGGCAGGGAGCCGCCTGGGCTCCCGCGGCTCCGCCCATTCCCCCCGCGCGGCCGGGGGCCTTGGAAGCTCTCCTCCTGCGCCCGGGCCGTCAGGCAGCTCCGCCGCGTCCGCAACCTCCTCGGCGCGCCGCGCGGCCTCCGCGCCGCTGCCCAGGGTGGCGACGCCCGGGGTGGCGAGAGCCGCCGCCGCCGTGAAAATCTGTACGCAGCGCAGCGCGGTCCGAGTAGCCGGGTCTCTGTGGCGCAATCGGTTAGCGCGTTCGGCTGTTAACCGAAAGGTTGGTGGTTCGAGCCCACCCAGGGACGACAGCGCTTCTTTTCCCGAGACAATCTCCACGAACTGAGCTCATTTTAAAACTGCAACTGCGAGATTTTTAATCGACTGGAAGTAAGAAGCTGCCACGTTTCTAGGACAAAGGGCGACGCTACGTCTGGTCGGGGAGCCCAAGGCTTGGCTGTTCTGTCCATGCCATTTATCCAAGATGAACTTGCACGTGAACTTCAGGCGACCTGACCAAGAATGCTCACAGACAGCGGTCGTTGTAACAGGGAAAGAGCAACCCAATTGTGCATTGACAAGTGAATGAATAAATACTGTTGGTTTCTCTCAGAAAAATCTGACACCACCAAAAAGTAAACGTAGTTATCTAATATTGCCTTATCTACTTCCAAAAGGATGAGCAGCCTCCCGGAAGAAAACGTGCAGAGAGGAGTCATTCAAAAGTATGTGGAAGCTTAAGAAACTGTTTATTCAACTGAGTTCTGTTACCGCTTTTGGACAATGGACTTGACTCTAGGGAAAGACGTTAATGTTTACCGTAGATTGCTGACAGATTACCCCTGAAATTAAACTCAAGCAGAAATTGTTTGCATGAGTTACGCTGGAAGGTTTTGAATGATATATTGCAACTCTGGCTAACAGAGGACACAAATATTTTTCAAGCAGAGGATTCACATAAGACCTTCAATAAAGATAAAGAATTACATGACAATAACATGATAATATAATTCATTTTTGCCAGGATTGAAGTCATGTTGCAGGCGCTTTGTCTCTGGGATCTAATGTTGGATATAGTCTAAAATTTCAAAATGAAGGGCGTAATATTTGCTTTTGCTAAAATTATGAGGACTTAAAAAGCATGCCCTTCCACTTTGAAGCTGAATATATTTACCCTAGGATACAAGCTCCTTGGGGGCAGAGACCATTTTCTGTTATTAATATTAATGATCATTTTAGGCTCCAGGGTATCTCCTTCAGGGTACATCTTAAATCCTTGAGCTTAGCACACGAGGGTTTGCACGATCCATAGCCTTGTCTTCTACCATGTTCCTTCATGAAAACTTCACGCGGTTATATGCAGTTCCCGAGGGTTCCTTGAATGGCCCGGGCTGCCGTACACCCCCTCTCCCAAATGCCATTCCCTGATGTGCCCTTCCTCACTTCGACCCCTCGTACCTGGGTAACACCAGCTGAGGAGTCGCCCTTGGATGCTGCCTCAGTCTGATTTAGACGCCCCTCCTGTATGCAATCACCACACCCCCGTGCAGCAGTGAGTTGCTTGTTGCCTACACTGGAATATGAACTTGTTGAGAGTAGGGACCAGGTCTTCATTCATGGTGTTTGCCAATCTGCACAGGCCTGCCACATAGCACACACTCACTGTAGAAGCGAACTCCTTCTCAGGGCACGGTTTGCAAAGATGGGCAGTCAGATAAAAATACATTTTGATGAAGTGTCAACAATACAGCCACAGAAAAAAGTCCCCAGGCAGCAGAGGAGGTAGTCAACATAGCCTGGAGTTAAAACTATCTTCATGGAGTATTTGAAACAACCCTGAAAGACCTGGATAGGCGAGAGGCAGGGGAGAGGCATTTAAGTCTGGGGAAAATTTGAGACAAAATGAAAATGTTCTTCACTTGTGGAAGGGCTTTGAAGACCCCATTTCACCTTTAAAGGAAGTAACTATCAGAGGTTTCTGTTTCAGGACAGAATGAAATCTATTTAGGTGGTTGATCTAGTGACAGTGTAGGGGAAATAAAAGATCAGAGCATAGTTAAGTGGCAATTATATTTCAAAGGAGAGGCCATGAGGCTCAGGCCAAGGTGGGTATAGAGAAGGCAGCATGGGGACCATTCCAGGGAAGATTGGACAAGACTCGGGGACTGAAACAGGAAGGAAGTGTCAAGGTGATGTCTATGTTTAGAGGCTGGGTAATCCTGTTAATAGATGTTTGAAATCTGTGGGAGTCTTAAAGAAAACTGGAAATAAGAAAAATTATAAATTATCTATACTCTTAGCTTACTTGTGGCTGATTCTCTGCCATGAGTTTTTCTTGAACCTAGAACCTAATCATAGAAAGTCTTTTTTTTTTTTAAGTTAAAATTCATTTATTTAAGTCAAACTTCCCATGAGACTACTTTAGGGGTCCATGGAGCCCTGTGAAAATCCAAATGGGAAGGCTAAGACCAAAATATGCATATTCACAGATAAAATTTTGTTTATAATGTCCAAGAGCTCTGAAGCAAAGTTCTTGGCCCCAGATTTTGAAGTCCCAGCTTTTACTTTATTTATTGCATTTGTAATTATTTAATACTGATAAATGACACAAAGCATGTCAAATCCAAAGTGTTTAGGTATGGGAAAATTACTACACAGAAGATTTTAAGGTAACAAAAACCCAGAATAAAATTAATAATAAAGAACTTGAGACCAAAAAAGCCGCCTTGAGGTTTTAACACCTAATGCTTTATTGTGACAATCTGAAATGACTGGATGCAATGACTTTAACACACGGATCCTTTCAGGGTCACTTGGGTGGGGATTGACACCATTGGCAGATACCAATTTGTATTTTTTTCCTTGTGAGTTACTTTAATGACACCCAGCAAATCGCCATATTTTAGTTATCCCTCACAGAAATTGAGCCATTTTTCACTGCTTTTTAATAAAAATAAAACAAAAATATTGTCTGTGAAAGATGACAAACTAGTTATTTCCAAACAAGTAAATCAATACACACTTCAAAATAAGATCTTCAATTACCTTAGTAATAAACTGAGATTATCGTATGTGTGTGAGCATAATAATGATTTATACTTAATCGAACAGTATATTCACTCACGCTTGAGTACAGGTCTGATCGTTGGAATTCACTATGATAAAGACAACATAGGTAAAAATCTGCCATGGGTAAGACCCCACATAGAACTAAGGTTTTAAATATAGAATTTCCTTATTAATTACCAAGCACAGGGATTCTTTTTTTTTGAGACAGTCTCAGTCTGTTGTCCAGGGTAGAGTGCAGTGGCGACAGCGTAACTCACAGCAACCTGAAACTCCTGGGCTCAAGAGATCCTCCTGCCTCAGCCTACAAGCTGGGACTACAAGCGCACGCCACCACACCTGCCTAATTTTTCTATTTTTTTGTAGAGTTGGGGGTCTTGCTCTCGCTCAGGCTGGTCTTGAACTCTTGGCCTCAAGGGATTCTCGCACCTCAGCCTCCCAGAGTGCCGGGATTTCAGGCATGAGGCCCTGCGCCTGCCCCGCCCCCTAGCAAGGATTCTTTACACCGCAAGTTCCATAGCTAGTGGGAATTTAGTTTACAACTGCAAACATTTTGCCATCCTGCTGAGTAGGCCTGGTTTACATCACCTTACGGCTGAGGGGAGCATTAAGTATCAGGTGAGTTGTAGAGACATTTGAACCTCCTCGGTATATTTAGATAATATCTGCCTCCCAGCCCAGTGGGAAGCCTGTAATAAAGAGAAAGCTGGCAAGAAGGGTACTTTACCAAGCTATTAAGTGCCTGCAATAACTAAGCAGCAGATGCATTCTCATTTTAAGATTTGAAGTATTTCATAGGGTTCCTTTTCTCCCTATGCCCTCTTGCTTCTGTGGTTATATTTAATCAGCTGCTTGTTTTAAACTTCTCAATACCAGATTCATTGTCACGTCAGTACTCTGCTATCTTGCAAAAGTTCATTGGTGCCTTTCATGGATGTGCTGGCTTGGAAGCGTCCTGATGTGCCCTTCAGCCCCCCTGCTGCTTCAGGGGCTCCCTGGGGGTGCACTGCTGAGGCAGTGGGGGTGTGGAAGTCTTGGTGTTGAAAAGCTGTCAAAACACAAAATTTCAACACACTGAATTTTAATGATTTAATTGGCTTTTATCAGTGATACACGAATCGGGCAGCATCCCATCTATGAGTAGAAGTGTGCTCCAATGAGCTGAGCAGAAGAGCTTTATAGGCAGAAAAAGGCCGAAGAAAGCAGAAACAAGGAACGAAAGCAGGCCGGTCATTCCAAAGTTCCTTTCATTACAGAACTAAAGCAGAGGGGCCTTACCATGCCAGCTCTGGTGGACTGGGCCCCTTCTAATTGATTGCTGTGAATCTTTTGCTTTTCTTTGAAAAACTGGCTTGTTTTAAAGTTCAGTTTGATTATGTGGCACCTCGCACGAGTGACTCCATTCTGGTCTGGTCTGTTTGGACTAAGCTCCTGCTTAGTCCAATGGCCTATGTATATTTTACCTAACAAAGCTAAAAGGGCCAGAGAGACAGAGTCCTAGACACATTCATTGAGCAGGCCTGTTCAGAGCCCATGAACTATGGGTGACACTTTATGCATGGCAGGAGTGCCCACACCAGGGGTTGCCTCTGCAACCTACTCAGGATGAAGTCATTAGTTTCATGTCACTTTGGGATGCTTTCTCTAATCCACCAAATTTGTTTGACCTCTCTTGCCATGAACTCCCACAGCATCCTCTTCCTAGCTTGCCTTCCACAGGGACAATCCATATACCATCCCACCCCTCGGTTCCTCTGTCGCCTCACTTTTCATGAATTTACCTAACTTTGGCCTTGCAGACTTTGTCATCACCAGTAACTGTGCTATCTCCAGAAGCTTCATTTTCAAGCACAGCACTTTCTAATCGGCTTACTTCCACCAGAAGTCCATTCTGGCATTCTTTGAGCCCTCCTCTGATCCCTTGAGATCTGCCCCCACTTTTTTTTTTTTTAAGAGATGGGGTCTGGCCCAGGCTGGAGTGCAGCGGCATGATCACAGCTCACTGCAGCCTCACACTCCTGGGCTCAAGCAATCTTCCCATCTTGGCCTCTCAGAGTGCTGGGATTACAGGTGTGAGCCACCATGCCTTGCCTGCCACCACTTTTTTTTCCCCCTTTTTTAAAAAAATTTTATTTAAAAAACCTTCAGTGCAACATTAAAACCAATGCAGCCACCTGGAGTGACAACCAACAGAAAGAAAGAGGGGAGGGGGGAAGGCCCAGGGACCCCACCCCAGCTGCTCCCCAAGGGGCAAGGCTGGTGGGGGAGGGAGGAAAGGCCACACACCAAAACAAACACTGCCAACACTTTTTAACAGACTACCCATCACTTGTCTTATGTCCCTACTTCCCTCCCTCCTTATCCATCCCTATAATCATTACCCTTGCAGAAAGCTATAATTCCTTTTCTCCTCTTATCTCTGTCCTGTTTGCCTGACAATTCCTTTACTTTGGCTGAATCCAACTTCCCACTTACTGAGCAACTAAACATGATTGGAGAAAATAAACCACCATCTTAGCCGATCTTGGTAACATTTATGACCATAAGCCTCTGGCAGGCTATCAGCACAGCCTAGCAAGCCCACTGCATGTCCCTGTTCCATTAGCTCTCCACGCCCCAAGACCAATATTTCACCCCTCTTTTGCTCAGTCTTCAACTCCTCCTCCCCTCACATCCTCTGCTGATGATCTTACTAATTTCCTGAGAAAATACTCAGAAGAGACCTTTCTCATTCTATCACCAAATCTAACATCTGTATCTATGCACTTTGTCTTCCCTCGTATTAAAATGATGAATTCTTCTAGCTCTTAAGGTCACACCCTCCTCCTCTTACACACTGGATCCTGTCCCTGGAGAAATTTGCTCCTACAACTGCCCCTTCTCTCATCTACAACATCCATTCTTTTCTCTCCGTGGAACATTCAGGTCCACACATAAACGTACTATGACCTCTCTCATCTTAAACAATAACAAAAACCTTAACCTCTCATTCCCTCACCAGGCACCAGAAAACGTTTCCAAAGAGTGGGTCCACAGCTCCGCTTCCTCACCATCCCCTCTGCAGCTCACTCACACTTGTTCTCCCAGCTCTACTGACCTGTCCATTGACTTATCAAGGACTTCCCTACTGCCAAAGCCAATCGTCGATTCCCGTATTACTTTTCTCATTAGCAGCATCTGACAAATAATCATCCCTTATTAAAGGAAAGAAAAAAGCATTCTTTGATTTTCAGAGCACCACACTCATCTGTTTTTCCTCCTACTGCCCCTTTTGTTCCCAAGAGCTGTTGTCACTCCCTAAATGATCCCACCCTTTATCATGATGTTAAATATGATCCATGTATTCATAATTCCCAAATGAGTATCTCTAGTGTCTGCCTCTCCTGGGCTCCCAACGTTGCAGATCCATTTTTCTAGTAAATTATCTCCACTTGGAAGTTTAATAGGAATCTCGCACTTACATCCCAAACTGAACTAGCTTACCCCCTTTAAATTCTTTCCTTCCCAAGTCTGTCCCATCTCAGTAAACAGCGCAACCCATTTGCTCAGGCAAAAAACCCTGGGGTTCATCTTTAACTCATCCTCTCCCCATCCAACCTATCAACACATCCTGTTGTAGCTACCTTTGAAATCCAACAGTAATCTACTTTTGAACACCTTCATGGTCATCACCCAAACTCTAAGCAGAGTGTAATAGACTAGGACTCCTATTCTGATCTCTGTAGTCATTCTCTACATTTCAGTAATCCTTTTAAAACCCAGACCAGACGTTACCCTCTTGCCCGAATCCTTCCTGTGGCTTCCTATTCTCAGCAGATGTCTTCAACACGGCCCAGGAAGCCAAACTAGATCTGGTGCCTGCCAATCTGTCTACTCATGTTTCAACTCTCCTTCCCCTGCTCAGTCACACTAGTCTCTTCCCTGCTCTGTCATGCTGCTATGGTCTGAATGTGTCTTCCTCCCCACCCCCGGCAATTCATATACTGAAACCTAAATCTCCACTGCAGTAGTGTTGAGGTGGGGCCTTTTGGGAGTTGATTAGGTCATGACAGCTCTGCCCTCATAGATGGGATCAGTGCCCTCATCAGAGGTTGAAGGGAGTGCCCCACCCCTGTTCCACCATGTGAGGGCACGCAGGAGATGCCATCTATGAAGCAGAGTGAGGCTACACCAGACACCCAATCTGCTGGTGCCTTGATCTTGGTCTCCCTGGCCTCCAGAACTGTGAAAAATAAATTTCTTACTTACCCAGTCTAAGTTGTTTTTTTATAGCAGCTGAAACAGACTAAGACATATGCCAAGCACACTTGTTCCTCATGACTTTTGCTTTTCCTGGAATGCTCCTCCTCCAGTCATATGGCTAACACCCTAACTTCATAGAAGTCCCGTTGAAATGTCACTCACCTCCAAGAAACCTTCCAAGTCCACCCAGTCTACGATAGTTCTTCCCACTCATCCACCTTTTCTCCATAGTGTTTAGTACCATCTGACATGACACAGTTAATCCTCATTATTCAGATTCCATGTTTGCTAATTCACCTACTTGCTAACATTTGGAACCCAAAAAATCAATACTTGTAGTGCTGTGGTCATTCCTGGACAAGCACCGAAAAATTTGAGTCACCTTCCCAGCTGAGGTCGAACAAGCCCACCTTCTTCTTTCAGGTCTCCTACTGAAAATGACTGTCTTTATTTCTTGTATTTTTGTTTTTTTATTTCACTGTTTGAAAGTGCAGTACTGAAGTGCTGGTTAGCGTTCCAAAGCACAGGAGGCTGGGATGCGCCTTATGGAGAAAACTGTGTCAGATAAGCTTTGTTTAGGCCCGAGTTACAGGCCTGCTGGTCATGTTAATGTAATGAATCAACAGATTAAGGCATATTTAAATAGAAACAAAATACAAAGTCATATATTGATTGGTTGACAAAACTGTTGTGACCACAGGCTAGTAGGAACCTAATCTTGTATTTCCCCTAGGAGCATTATTTCAGTATTTGCTAATTCAGTGTTCATGGCAACTTTATAGTCCCTAACTATTGAAAATTACAAGAATTAACTGTATGTATCTCTTATTACCATCTACCACTAAATATTTATCTCCTTGTATAGAAGGTAAACTCTAAAGGGCAAGAATTTCCTCCATTCTCAGGCTTAGCCCTTAGCAGTAATCTACAAGTACTTGATGAATGGGTTAGTAACAAGCAAAGACGGACAAGCAATTCTTCAAAGAAACTCAACTGGGTAATAGTTAATGTTCAGTATCACTGGTAATCATGGAAATATAAACAAATACAGCAGAGGATGGTCCCCGCCCACCAATGTTACTATTAATATCTAGTGTTGAGGGTCCAGGGAAGCCAGTCATACAATCAAACTTCAAACGTTCACATCCTTTGACCAATTCCACTCTCAGAAAATAAAATTTGGATCTGTGCAAAAATTTATAAACAGGATAATGGCTGCTGTGCAATTAACAATAGCTAAATAATATAAATCATCTCAGAATCTAAAAAGACTAGTGAAACAATGGTTATCCAAAAAGACCAGTGAAACAATGGTTATCCATACAATGTAGTATGATAACCATTCAAAGAGTTGTCAAAAACTGAGCTGGAAAAATTCTCATTAAACATTAAGTAAAAACAGATCATAGAAATATGCAAGAGGATACCACTTTTATTTAAAGTCCATATGCATAAATATGAAAATGTTTGCAGTAGTTACCACTAAGATTAAAATGGATGATCAAAAATCTTCTTGGTGTTTTCCTACCTTTTCTCAGCTTTTCTTTACAATAAATTGTATTACTTTTGTGAACAGAAAAAAAAGGTTTAGGAGAAAATTTGGCAAATAAATTATAAAGTACTGAGTCCTTGGTAAAGTATTTTACCCCAAGACCACTGACTGCCACCCTTAAACCTCAGTAACTACTGTTAATTCAAATCACTATAGCAGTAGTGCTGTTTGGGTATTCAAACTTTAAATAAAGCCTGAGAGGTAGAACATATATTGATAAACTCAGCACTTCTAACTGCTATAATAAACACTCTACTCAATCTCAGCTCTACAACTTACTAGCTGTGCACTGTTTTCTTATCTGTAAAATGTGGTAAAAAGTGTCTCACCCACAGGGATGTTGAGGTTTAAATGAATTAACACCTGTCTCATGTATCTAACAGAACCCAACATACAGCAAGCCATCTAAGCACTGGTTATTATACTCTCCCAAAACAGGACTGTTAAATGATGTCACTTTGGTTATAGAAATGTCTTGTGGAGAAATATGGTATTCATGATAGCGATAACATGTAAACTTTTTGCACATCATTGTGAAAACAGATTACTTTTTCCTATTAAAGATCATTTATTGATCACTTAACATTACTCAAAGTTCTAGTAATAAGGTTTCCTGCCATCCTTTGTAAGGAGAGACAAAGAAGACAAGTGGTATGGGGGGGAGTTGATATTTCTACAGCACTCTATTTGTGTAAGAAACAGGTTTGGGACCTCACATAAGACCACACAACCATAAGGAAAACCGTCAGGCATTCATATACCGTATACAACAACTTAAGTTTATATAAACTGTTGAATATAACCAAAATTTCAAATCTAGCAATTTAATGCACCCAACTGTACAACTGCCAGAAATGAGACAACACTTTTCATCTTTTAAAAACATTTTGAAATCCTCATTCTCTTACAAGTACAAAATGAAACCCAAGAAGAACACATTACTGATTATTTTAATTTGTGAAACAAATTACATGCTTCACGGGCACAACCAAAGGTAAAATCTTCAGTCGCTTACATTTTGTTCATGGCTATTAACACAAGACCAGTGTATAAATATTACCTGAAAACATAATTTTTCTAAGAGTAATAATAAATATTAAAGAGTTAATAAGTATTCAACAATTCTCAAACAGATATTCATCAAAATGAGGTAAGTCTAATGTGTCATTTGCTAAAGAATTTAATGCTGAGGTGGAAAAAAACTCATCAAAAATATCAGTCTTCACGGGACTCTCCAAGTTTAATGTTCTAACGCAGGCATTATTTGTTAGGGAGTCTGGCTGAACTTCACATGCATTTTTCTTGGTGGGGCTGCAATAATTATGGTCCTGTCCCAGATATGTGTTCTGGGAAATATCATTTAATTTACCAGGTACTGGAGCTGGTATATGGTTATCTCCCATTTCCAAATATCTAAAGTCAGCTTCCCCATTTTCTGAGAGCTCTGTAGAAACAACAGATGTAGGAGACAATAATTCTGCTAAAATTTCTTCATGAGTTTGACTATTGTACGGGGAAACACCAGAAACAGTGGTGCATCCAGACTTCTTATCTGCAATGTCAATCTGATACTGTAGTTCATTTAACAAGTCTTCTATCGACTCACAGTCATTTGGAGACCCTCCCTGGGGCGCATGTTCTAAACTTTCACTTGGAGGTTTTCCACTTTGGGGGGAAGATGTAAGAGCAGCTAATTTCCTCTTTTTTGCCTTTAGTTTTTTAAGAAGTTTTAGGCGAAGTTTATGAATCTGACCTTCAACTGAGTCTCCGTGGTTTGCTGAAGAAACATCATTTTCATTTCCATGGGACCTGTGGTTGAGGTGAGCTCCGTGTGAGGCACTGTCACCTCTCTTCACACCTTCAGAAGCAGCGCTGGCACTCATGTGTGGGTGAGCGGCGGTGCTGCCCGACGACGGAGGACTTGGTGGAGGCTCACTCACTGGAGGAGGCTTACTTGCACCCCTGTGAGCTTTCCTGGACCCCCGGCTAGCCTTCTGCTTTATTCCTTTAGTTTTAAAGCCACCAAAATTATTCGCCCCTTTAACTGAAGGCTGCAAATCAGTTATAGTGTTTCTATTATGAGCTGAAACACAAGGTGGCATGAAAGAAGCACCCCTGCTTAGTAAGCCTTTCACCCAACTTCCCACAAACGGTTTCTTCTGATTTTCTTTCACAGACTGATTCTGCAAGGACTGAGCTGTCATGGTTAGAGAATGCGCTGCAGTTTCTTTTTCCTTCAAATTAGATACCTGAGATATAACTTGTTCTAGTTTTAAGTTCTCAGTTTTTGGTGTAAGGAACTGTTTTAACTGAGCGTCCTTCTCAATTTCTACTGACTTCATTCCCTGTATAAGACCAGCGGCGTGAGTATTATTCACAGGTTTAGCACCTACAGTATCTTCTACATTCAGCTCTACTGACTGCATGTTTGTATTTACCACTTGAGATGGAAAGTTTAGATCCACTAATTGGTCTTGGAAAAGATTTTCTTTACATGGAGCTGATGCTGAAGAAGGCATTAGTGATTCTTGTGACTGAGAAGTATTTGTTTTGACAATTCCTGTATTTTCTGCCACAGGTTTATTTGCTAACAGGAAAACTTCAGAGTTAAACTGAAAAACTGAGGCAGTTTGCTGGACAGTTCCTTCAAGTGTCAAGGGTAAAATAGTATTGTCAACCAAACCTTTTGGACCTGAAAGTAAATGCTCTCCATGAGCTACAGCTTCGTCCTGTGGAAGAGCTTGGGGAGCAACTGACGTATTTGTAGAGTGAGTTACTGGGGCTGTTTCAGCTGAGGCAGCATCACCCGCAGAACACAAAGCTGGAGATACTGGTTTCTCATTACCAAAAGCATGGTGATCATTAGTCTTTTTAAGCGGGAGGCAAGCAGCTTCTTTATCTGTCACTTGAGATGTTTTTCTTTCCCAAATAACAATATGTATCTCTGAAGCAGGAACTTCAAAGTTCTCATGCCTTTCAGAACATGGGCCTTTTAAGTCATCACTTTCCAGCCAGCTTCCTGGGGATGGGTAAGAAAGTAAAGGAGGTTAGACATTCAAAAACCACCATCCTAGGTTAACTTTCTTCTGGCCTCCTTAACTGCTATATCACTGAATCCCCACCAACGGAGAACACTTTAATACATGGCCTTGTCCTGTCACCATCCTTCTCTCCCAAATGTGGATGTCCTTATTTGTATAACAACAGTTATGGACTAGAACATATTCAGAAATTTGAAAAACCGAGGCAGTTTCTGGATAGTTTACACTCTTTCCTATAATACCCACAGAAATCAAGACAGTATATTTAACTTTTGGGACTTAGAATACAGTACACCTAATTGATCCAACATCAGAAAACAGAGTAAGTTGTTCCATATATCAAGATAAATGAAGCTTGACACCTCAAGGACCAACATTTGTTTTAATTTTTGTCCTATCTCTCAGCTTCTGTTTTTGCATTTTTCAAGTGGGAATGAGGTAATGGCTGTCAAAGGAAAAATTTAAGGACTAAGAGGAGTCTACAGTATCAAATACTTAAGTATTAAGACAAGAACTGTGAAGAGTCCATTATTTACAGCAGCGTGGTCACTGGCAGTTATTTTTGCCCACGTAATTTCAGTGGTGTAGCAGGAATAGGAGTTATTATGTAGTGGACTAAGGTGTGAATTAAGAGTAAGAAGGTAGTCATGCCTTCTTTAAATCATGCCTTTTTAAAAAAAGACAGCCATTAGGGTGGCTATTATCAAAAGTACCAGAAAAAAACACGTTGGCGGGGATGTGGAGAAACTGGAATCCTTGTGTACTGCTGGTGGGAATGTAAAATGGTGCAGCTGCTGTGGAAACAGTCTGGCAGTTCCTCCAAAAGTTAAACGCAGAATTCTGTAAGACCCAGCAATTCCACTTGTAGGTGTATACCAAAAAGAACTGAAAACAGACACTCAAACATGTGTTTGTCCACCAGTGTTCATAGCAGCATTATTCACAATAGCTAAAAGATGGAAACAACCCAAATGTCCATTAACAGATGAATGGATAATACATACAATGAAATATTACCCAGCCTTAAAAAGGAATGAAATTCTACTACAGGGTATGCCATGGATAAACCTTGAAAATATGCTAAGTAGGCTGGGCGTGGTGGCTCACGCCTGTAATCCTAGCTCTCTGGGAGGCCAAGGCGGGCGGATTGTTTGAGCTCAGGAGTTCGAAACCAGCCTGAGCAAGAGCGAGACCCTGTCTCTACTAAAATTAGAAAGAAATTAATTGGACAACTAAAAATATATAGAAAAAATTAGCCGGGCATGGTGGTGCACGCCTGTAGTCCCAGCTACTCGGGAGGCTGAGGCAGGAGGATCGCTTGAGCCCAGGAGTTTGAGGTTGCTGTGAGCTAGGATGACGCCACGGCACTCTACCCCGGGCAACACAGTGAGACTCTGTCTCAAAAAAAAAAAAAAAAAGAAAATATGCTAAGTTAAATACGCCAGACACAAAAGGACAAACAGTATATGATCACTTATATGAGGTATCTAGAATAGGCAGATTCATAGAGACAGAAAGTAGAATAGTGGTTACCAGGGTTTGTAGGGGAGAGTGGAAAGTTACTGTTTGATGAGTTTCTGTTGGGATGATGAAAAGTTGTGGAAATGCATGGTGGTGGTTTTGCACAACATTGTGAATGTATTCAAGGCGAATGAATTACACACTGAAAAATGTTAAAATGGTAAATTTTATATATATTTTACTACAATAAAAAATACGAAGAATGGCTGGGAAGTAAAGGAAGGTGGCTAGGTGCTGATAGGTGGTGTGGGGTTAAGGGAAGACATATTTGTTGGTATTTTACTCATTACCATGTGATAATTTGGGAAAATCTAACTATAGGCCTTGATGAGTAACTGCTTTTATTATTGATTTTTCAAAAAAATCCACACTTCTACTATATCTGTATACCTATGAAACAGAAATAGATTTTTAAAGACTATATTGTCACAGAATTGAGGCATAGTAAATGGGTAGCTTACTCTATTTCTATGAAAGCAAATGTGATAAATTAATAAATCATGATGTCAAACACCGTAATACTCACTATAAAACATTTTCTATGCTTTCAATTAAAATACTGAGCATCCAAACCACTATTATTTTTTCTAGGGAATGTGTTATTGTAGAAAACACTGCTTTAGCAAGTAGAGAAGTGACAACCAACATAGTGTTCTTTAATGTTGTAAAATTATGTTTAGAAACAATCTTAAATATTAAAAGTGCACTAAATTTCCCTTTTCCTTATACATGCGCATCTATCCTTTTTGAAAAAAGATTTCTAAAAGCACACACAAAAAATCCTTAGTTCACATAGATGTGACGTGTCTATCACATTCATTTTTTAGTGCCGAGAAAGACATTATCTTAATATTGTGAGGAAAAAGAGGACTGTGCCACAGGCTTCAAAGGTTTCCTATAAGGAACTAATCTTGAGGAATAGGGAAGGTCAAAAAAGGAGAAAAGCTTTTCCTCAGCTGCTGCTTCGGGCCAATTTACTTGCTAAATAGACTGGACAACTTTAAGGTTTCATCAGTAACTGAGAACAAGCAGCAAAGGTCTAAGATCAAACAGATTTTTTAAAAATTCCCCAATGGGAAAAATTAAAAATGAGATTAAAATACTTATTAAAATAGCTGATATAAACAAATTAAGAGCACAAGGTCGCACAACGGAAGTATGAATTCTCTGATAGTTAAGTTATAAAAAAGAAAACAATATACTCAGAAATCTGCTAATCCTCCCCACATACATACAAACAAAACAAAACCACTCACTAAGTATGTGGTTTATGTGGATACACCCTTTTCAACTACCTCGATCTACTTTCATTCTACACTTATTAAAACTTTGAGAATATTTTGTTTGCCTATGTGGTTTCCCTACCATGTGAGCACATGAGAATCACATTATAATCATGTGAAGAGCTTTTAAAATAATATTGGTATTTGGGCCAATCCCCAAGATGTTTTTAATAAGCTAACCAAATGATTCTTATATGCTGTCAGGGTTGGAAACCATGCTGCACTTGAAATGGATCTTTCATTCCTTGGACTGCAATAGAAGTTAAAATAAGTTAGCTCAGGTTATTGAGACATATTTCCACTCAAATTCTGAAACAAGGTAAAACTTTAAGGTAATAATTACATTCCTAATCAAGTTTTAGTTTACAAAGCACTTTTATAATACGGTTTGTGTCATGCATCCAAACCATCCCGAGGAGGAAAATATCAAATATGTAAAGTGTCCTAACAACAGAAAATGCTTATATCAAGTGAGCCCTTACTGATGGCCTGATATAACATCAGGGGACTGAGTTACCTTATCTAAGACAAAATGAACACTGTGAGAGAAACAAACTCAATACTAACCACATTAGACAAATGGAAGGCAAAAATCCCCAAAATTCACAAACTATACTTATTTAGCCTTCTATTGGGAGTTTAATTATTTAAATAAAGGCTTTACCTTGACTGCAGCTATTAGCGAACTATGGATTTCAGATACTGTATTTCACAATGACAAGAGGGCTACATAGTCTAATGTTTAATAGTCTTAGAAATAGATGTTTAAAAAATAAAAGCAAAAATGCTAAGTGGGAAAAAGCAAACTGTAAATAAACAGTAGTATATAATCTCATCCTGTCTCTAAAAAAGAAATTTGCACATGCGTACATATATACCCATAATACATCATATAAGAAAAGGAAAAAGGAAGCATACTAGAACCACCAAAGTTTTAATAGGAGGGGTAAGGGGAGGAAAACTAAAGGCAAAGGCAAAAACAGAAAAAGAGCCAAGGCAAAGTTTGCCATTAAAAAAAAACAAAACACTAGAGTTTAGTTTCCATGCCTTTTATCATAGAAGAAAACCTTTAAACACTTACCATCGGCATCTAAACTCCATGTTATAAAATGATTATTTGCTTGGTACTGAATCACAGAAGTTATTTGATAAAGGCAGCCTTCAAAATGAAATGCATAGCGCTGCAGGTCATTCTGCGGTAAGCCTTCTACAAAGTGCAACATGAATAAGGGAGACACTCTGTGGGGAGGAAGGCAAGAGAAGTCAAATTCAACACCATGTGTCTGGTTATTTAAAAGATGGTCTGAAGCAAAAAAGTCACCATAACACTTTCAAGGCTAACTGCACTAAATTTTTCTTGGGTAACTCCAGATGTGTGCCTTAATTAGAAATGGAGAACTTGCTCTAAGAAGCATGTAACACCAAACCCTTTTCAGAATGGTATCCCTGCCAGTTGGAAGCCATCGTGCAATAAGGCTCTAACACAGACCATTAAACAAAAATCGCTCTGTAAGCAGCAATGCTGCTTTGGCTTAAAGATCTCATGGTAGCTACTTTGTAGAATCCAAGGAAAAAAATCCAGACCTTTTAGAATTTTCTTTGGCATCAAGCGCTCAAATTAATTGCTTTTGTTAGGTGGAGTAGGTAATATGTGAAATAAAACAACAAACTTAAGATATTCAAATAAATATTATTTTGGCCTATTTCTCAATTATCTCAGGAAGTAGAGCGGTCTATCAAATTAAAAGTGCTACTTAGGAAATGTTTAATTTGTACTTAAGTAGAGAAACAAATACAACATGCTGGTCAATTTACCTATAAACTTGAAGACATCCGTAATATCAAAAATACATTTAATCATTAGAGCAACATGCTGAACCAGAAAATAGTCTCAAATAGCTAAATTGAACAAAGCTCTCAGGATTTAAGAAAAATGTTGAATATTCCTTTTCCCAATATTTAAACAGCTGTCAAAACTAACTTACTTTATCAAAATTTATTGAGCTGAAATGAACTTGAATCAATGTCCAAAATGCAGATTATTCATACTGACAAGGGATAATTTATAAATTACTCCTTGTCAATCATTTTGTTACAGAATAATCAAGTCCTCAAAATTTAAGCATCTATAAATGAAAGGTCTTACAAACTGTCTATAACACTAAATTCTCCCATTTAAAAAAATCATACCTATTTCAGGGAATTTAAGATGTCACTGATTGTAAAATATACCACCATGAAAATATACTGCCAATTAAACTGTACCATGCCATCAATTTCTAGATGTATTCCCATTTCAGATATGTTAAAATGTGAAGTGTACATCTTTGAATGAATGATCCACAGTAAAACTTGAGATGTATTCTCACAGCTGAATATGCAGGTTTTGGTTCCTGCCTGACTCTTTAATTACTAATATTTAGTTCTACTGGTCTCATATAATACCTTTCAAGGCATCTTCCGAGGGTAGTTAAGAAAACGATCTCTTGTTGATCCCAAACTACCAAATCTCACTAGTTACAAAATTTTAAGATATGCATTAACAATAAAATAATACACATAAAACATTTTTATGTTTTATGTATGTTCCAAACCTTCTAAACTATTCTTTTGCAAGCTAATAAAACTAAAAACCACCAAAACCAAAACCCACACTTGGCATACTTCCTTGGATGTAGTAGATACTCAAACTCTAGTTGAATACAAGTAAATTCTCTTAGATAACAAGAAATGACTTGTCAGAAACCTCCAAAGCCTACTTTGAGATCTACATAGGGTAGAAATTTGATTTTCTTATCCAGCAAAAGAAGGGCCAAGCATGATCAGAGCCCTTATATAAATTTAAAAACATCCTCTTAATATTACACTAGCTTCTGTTATCCAGAGCCTGATGGAGTGAAATGATGCAGAACAGAATCATAAATTTACATTTTTACTATCATTCCACCCCCAAATGGAGGCAAAACTCTCAGAAAGGCCTCCATACTACTCTCTATAACTATGAAACTCTGTAAGTTCCAAATGCCAATAAATTTCAATTTTTTCCCCGCTATTTTAACATTTCTGAGGTTGGGATGCACCTTATCGTTGATGGCACAGTTAAATAGGAGCATTTCTTTCTTAATGGCACATTTGAAAAACAGTACTCTGGCTGGGTTTGGGTGCAGCGAGTGGAGTGAGCACCTGCCTGCTCTTCCAACCCCCACCCTGTGGGGCTACTGGCAAGGGGGCAAGGAGAAAGAGTGATAAAGCTGGGTGGGCTCTCAGCACCTGGGAGGAGGCTTTTATTGTTTATATGAGTTTGGAGTTTATCCCCAGGTTAAGACTGGGATTCCTAGAACCTGGGTGTGTGTGTTGGGCGGGGGCCAAGATAGTAATTACCCCTTTACGCCATGAGCCATCCCTAACCCAAAGCCTAAGTTACCAGAAGTGGCCCTCACGACCTAGGGGCAGCGGAATTTAATAAGATAGTGCCAGACCCACCTGGCCCAGCCACCACTTGCTCAGAAGCAAGGCATTTCCACTCTTTTCTCAGCCTTGCTGGTTATTTTGGAGAGTTCAAGGTAGAAAAGGGGCTTTAAGGGAATCGGAAGGCCCCCTATTGCTGCTGATTTTCTAGAGTTTTTAAAGGGAGATGAGGGTGGTTAGCCCAGGAGAACAGGATGGTCAGAGTGAAGAAAGAGGAGGAGTCCACATTCTGGGTCAGTGGGGTGGTGCTTTTCAAGGAAGAAAAGGTTAAAAAATAAGCTTATGGTAGTCAGGAAATCATGGGAGGTACAAGGGGGGTTGGGTGGAGTGGGGCAGAGTCTCCCAGCAGGAAGGCAGGTCAGGAGGAGAAAAAAAAAAAGGTACAAACTTATAAACAATGGTATCTTGGAGTCAATCAAATAATAAGCTTCCCCCTTTTCTTGCTCATTTTCCTTTTTGGTTCCCCTAGACTCTGGTGTCACCTAGAAGTCACAGTACTCTCCTCCCCATAATTCCAGCTTATCTCATTTCTAGCCTCTTAGGTGAGGGTAGAACTTTATCCCTAGGTTTTGTTCTCAGGCTTCTTCTACCCGCAACGCCTGGAGTGTCAGTCAAAGATAATGCTCTGAGGTGAGGAGAGCAAGTTAGTGTCTGTTTCAACCACAAGAAAATGGGATGGAATGAATTAACACAACTAGAACCAAGAGTGAACAAGAGATTTCCAGCTAAGATCCATTTGCACTCACCTAACATGGGGTTAAACTCCTATTATAAAGATCTGCCCTCAGGAAAAGAAAAGAAAATAGAAAAGACAGAAAGCAAGCACCAGGGATTGTGCTAACTCCTGATACCCAGAGACTGCAGAGAACAGTCCCTGTCCCACAAAGAGCGGTCACAGTCTTGCGCTAATGACCTGGAGTACAAGTTTTTGATTTTCATCCCATCTAATATAATAAATCTTATTTTTAATGAAAATTTAACAATGTGCATATATATGTACATCTGAACTGTAATATGTATGCTTTAGGCAGAAAAAGTTCTGCAAATGTAATTTTAAAATCGTATTACATTTTAGATCATATCATTGAACTATTTCAGACTATGATGAAAAATGAAAAACATGAACAAAATCAGCTATAATTCAAATCATTAGCATTAGTTCATATTATATGTAACAAGAAAAATTCAACCATAAGATTTACAAACTGTTCTTTGGAGGTGGTTCGAGGATCTTATAAATACATAATAAAGCATTTTCTGTCAAACAATGAAGACTTAAATTAAGAAACAAAACTCTATTTTATATATCAGTATTTAATCCAAAATTTCATAGGCAATTTCATCTGTTTAAAAAAAAGAAGGCCTCAAAATCACTGTATTAGACACTTTAATAAGCTCTGTAAGCACAAAACAGAAATGTCTTATTTCTCTTTCTACCACTCCCTCATCCTTTACAAATAGTTATTTAATAAATTATTGTTGGCCAAACACAGTGGCTCACACCTATAATCTCAGCACTTTGGGAGGTGGAGGTGGGAGGATCACTTGAGGCCAGGAGTCGAGACCAGCCCATGCAACATAGTGAGACCCCCATCCATACAAAAAAAAAATTAGCCAGGTGTGGTGGCACACACCTGTAGTCTCAGCTACTTGAAAAGCTGAGGCAAGAGGACAGCTTGAAGCCTAGGAGTCTGAGGCTGCAGTGAGCTATGATTATGTTCCTGTACTCTAGCCTGAGCCACAGAGTAAGATCCTATTTTTTTTTTTAAAAAAGTCATTGTTAGAGGTTTAAATAAATAAGCTTTTCATATGCCAACCCAGGATAACATGCAACCAGACTCCTAAAGGAGATTGTGGCAGTAACCTTTCAAGAGTTTGTGAAATATGATTAAATCTGATTTTAAGCTCTTGGTGCTCCATCTTACAAGGCTCTGAATATAATTCCTAAACGACTGACTTAAAGAAAGGCAGCAAGGCATCATTCACCTGAATTATCAATGAACTCTTTTTCTAATGAGGAGACATTAAGAGATGTGGATTATCTGAGACAAGGTGTCTAGGGAACTTTATTAGTTTTTAGAATGTTGTATGATTTAATTACAGACAATATCATGATGGACCTAATTACTTTTAACTTATCCCTAAAAACTGTATTAAATTTGTTCTTAAATTCCATTAGACACTAATGAATCAAGTTATAAACATTTCAAAGTAAAAAGCCACAAAGGACTTATATAAAGATCTTGTCATTTAAAATTTAAGTGAAATTTCACTTAAAGAAATTTCACTTGAAGAATACAGGAAATGTCCAAATTATAAATTCCACTTATAAATTGGCCCACTGGAACTCAAAACATGTCTTCCACTGAAAAACTGTTTTACCTAATGGATATATTTCCAGATCACAGCATGAATCTTTAATGTAAGTAAAGCAATATACTTGTATAATTAAAAAGTATATGTTGCAATGCAATCAATTAACAGATCAAACAAAATAACATTTGAGTCTATCTTCAGTGCTGGGGCTTGGGGAAAAGCAGGTATAAACAGCTGGATGAAATCATATACATCAAGAAGCCACAGGCAGGTGCATGGTCTAGGACAGGATGGCAGACCCCCATGCCCTGCTACCCCTCCCCTGAAATCATCAAGGCCAGGGCTTGAAGAGCACCCTCAACACTCAGATCTCAAAACTGGGCAGCCCAGACAGATCACAGACTTTTGGTTCAAGATCCTCCTCTTCCTTCATGCTTTGTCCTCCTACTCAAATGCTATCAAATGAAGAGTGAAGGAAAAGAAGGCTCTAGTCCAAAAGGACAAAGAAAGGGAAAGGAGACCTGAGCAAACAAGAAGTCAATAATTATTCAGAAGACAGAAAGCCAAGAGAGAAGGGGCACCTCCACAGCAGGGTGGCTGAGGTGAGGGACTGGGTGTGCTGTGAGGAGGATGAGCTCATTTACCCCATGGAACCCCTAAAAGACTTGATATTTATGGGCAACAGATGCTGTGGGACGTGGGGATGAGGCCCTGGGCTAAAAACTGGGATAGTGACTAATGCATATATATGATAAAGAACACCTTTACGCACCAGGCCCAGATAGGTACCAACATAGACTAGAAGACTGGAGCAAAGGAATAAAAGGTAACAGAAGAGAGGTTTCTAGGAAAAAGGGGGAGGAGGGAAAGATTTGAAAACTGTGAAGCACCTGAGTGTTGAAAATTTATTAATAAGTGTTTAAAGCATTTGGAAAAAACTCACAGTGCATTACAAACAAAGCAAATGAAAACACAAGGCAAATAATAATTCCAGGAAAAATAAAGAATTATAAAAGAAATGAAACATAACCATGTATGCTGCCTGGCTAGAGAGGTAATAATATACGTACATTAATAACAATGCAAACACTGAGCACTGACTTAACCAAATATGTCATCACATTGGAAAAATGGAGGAAGGCTAACAGGGATGGGCCCGGGTGTTGGTGTAAGAACCCTAGCCCTCAACCAGCATGAAAGGAGAACAGGCTGCTTATGGCAGAATAAGTACTTCATTTTCAAATGTCAAAGTAAACACTACCTTAATTTGAAAGTTTAAAGTAGATGCCTGGGGGGTTGGGGAGGCCAGAGGA
>NW_012142190.1:2106397-2108501 GCF_000956105.1 Propithecus coquereli | reverse complement strand
TCTTCATATATCTATAAAAAAAAAAAAGACACAACAAAATAATTTATGTTAAATGTATTCACATTAATTTAAACCAATGTCTAAAATAAAAGGTATCCCCCCTTTAATTGTTTATTCATACATTCCTATTTCCCCAAATCATATATTAATATAAAAATGTTCTTCCTAACTCTAGTAAAGAAGCTTTCTGTGAAGACTCCCCACATTAATTACCAATAGTTTTTCAGCTATGAGATGCAGCAAGAAACTGTTGAAGGTGGGGTTTCTCAACAATACTAGGGACATTCTGCACCAGACAACTCTTTGTTGCAAGGCGCTGTCCTGTGTATTGTAGGATGTTTAGCATCATCCCTGGCTTTTACTCACTAGATGCCAGTAACAGCCCCCAGTTGCAGCAACCAGTGTCTCTAGACATTGCCAAATGTCCTGTCAGGGGCGAAATAGCCCCTAGTTAGGAACCAATACTCTACGGTTGTCAAATTTATTAAGAGCTCACCGCTTACTCAAATAACTCCATCTGGCAAGCCATTATTGATGACCAAAAATGAAATGGGGTGTTTTCAAATATATAATGAAGAACATATATTAATACAACTTAATTTCCTTTAGCCTTAAAAATAATTACAGCATCAGTTGTGAAAGAATTATGTTTTCACAGGTTAAACAAGTTCTAAATGTGTCCTGTAGTCCGAATATTTGATAGAATGGACATCTAAAAAGATGATCTTTAAAGATGTACACTGAACCTCAACAGCATCCACTTTAATAGACATGCTTTTTAATTAGAAGAGCAGTTACATATTACCAAAGAGACAAAGCTTTATTTCTAAACAATAACCATATTAACAAATCCTAATCATGAGATAACCACTGGCTGTTAAAAATGGATCAGTTCTCAGTGAAGTTAACATTTTAAAAGCAAAGCAACATAAAAGTATCAACAAATGCATTACCTATATTTCTGTTAAATTCTCAAAGATAATTGTTTAGTAAAGGCTCCTATATTTCAGTTCATAAAAGGGAGTTCATCTCAGCAAATAAGCGTGAATGCTCCACATGACATCTAACATTTCTGAGCATTCACTCTGTGCAGGGCAAGACATGGTGCTAGGCACTTATTTCCCAAACAACTCTAAGAGGTAGGTGCTATTCTTAACCCCATTTGACAGATGAGAAAACCGAAACAGAGTGTACATCAGATGATAATGGAAAGACTTGAGATGTGGATCCAGGGAGGCTGCCTCCAAAGACCATGTTTTTAACTGCCTGTAGGATATACTTCCTAAATCAAGCAGAAGCCCGTAAACTGGCACTAGCACAAAAACAAATGAATCTGCAGAACAATCTTTCTTTACGTTAAGTGGAAATAAGTTTTAGGTTATGACATATTAAAACATATTTAATGAAATGCCACTTTATTTTAGCTTTTCCTCTATAACTACATTCATTTTTAGAACAAAGGAAGATTATTTTAAAAAAACAAAAACAAAAAAGCAAACCAAAGTGGCCGGTGGCTTCTTTCCCTTGAGCTCTCACAACTTTTTCTGTACTCCTCTAAAATGCACTTAACACCTTGTATTCAAAGAAAATGTAAAGCAGCCAAAAGGTCAAATTAATTACTAAGTCACTGGCCCTCTATTTTGTGTTCACGTATTATCTCTCTAACTAACTAGTCTGAATTTGGCTAGGAAAGAGACTATTTCCAGTGCCTAAATGAGTTTCTGGCATATACGACACCCTCAATGAAAAACTGCCAAACAACTAAGATGTGGATTCTAGAAAAGCTATAATTAAGCTGATTTTAACCATCGAGCTTATTTCTATTACTTAAAACCCCCAGGTAGCGATTAGGGAGTACAGCACAGTAAGCAACAAAGTCTTAGAGACCAGAAAAGCCTAAGTGTCACTCCCGACTCTGCCACTCACTAGTGTGTCATTGGCCATCTATCTCTTTCAAGCTTCAGTGTTCATACTTGTCAAATGAGGATACCAAGATCTTCCTCAATGAGTGAGGAGAAAATCAGATAATTTGTACGAACCAATGACAGAAGATCTGGAAACAGATATTTGTTCTCATACCCACTTGCTTACACTAACTTATTTT
>NW_012142190.1:2103027-2105267 GCF_000956105.1 Propithecus coquereli | reverse complement strand
CAAGCGATCCTCCTGCCTCAGCCTCCCGACTAGCTGGGACTACAGGTATGCGCCACCATGCCCGGCTAATTTTTTGTATATATTTTTAGTTGTCTGATTAATTTCTTTCTATTTTTAGTAGAGACGGGGTCTCGCTCTTGCTCAGGCTGGTCTTGAACTCCTGAGCTCAAAGAATCCGCCCGCCTCGGCCTCCCAGAGTCTGAGAGGTATTCTTACTCAGCAGCAAATCCAGAGGGGTAGAAGGGGGCTATTCTCATTTGTGCCCACTTCCCGCTAAAGAAATTTTAAAGAAAACTCCTACAAGTAATCTCTCAAACCATGGGGTTTTGACCCTTTCAGTTTAAGAAAGAAAACAAACTGCAGTTTCTTGTGCTCAAATTTGTTCTTTTCACCTCAGTGGTGAAGAAACTTTAGGATGTGCAGGAAATTTTGTCAGAAGTAGAAGAAACCAAGGAGAGAGCAGTGCTACAGGTGGAAGCAAGTTTTATTCAAATTATATTACTTAGAATCATTTTCAATGGAATGAATTCATTTTAAAAAACAAAAAAACTAACCTGTTTTGATACTGGTGTCCACACTGTGAACATTCAAAGTCCCAAGAAAAAGAATATAGGAAGAGCTTTTCAATGTGAGGTTCTATTTTTAAGAGCAGGGGAAATGCAAACACAGGGCTTTCCATATCACCTTCAAAAAGAAAAGGAAAATTATTGTTCATAATTAATAACTGCAAAAAGTAAACCAAAATTAGCTGTTGTCTTTTCTCACTATATTTACAGTATGAATACATGAGAAGACAGTGTTACAGAGTAAATCATTCACAGTTGGGTGGCAGGGGGTTCAAATATTTTTCTAAAAATGTCCGGCACAAAGATTTAATTATCACCTCAGTTTCTTTCATTTTTCTTGGAAGACATTTATGAAAACCTCTTAAGACAAAAAGCACAAAAGACCTAAAGTGGTTTCTCAGATCTTTCTAGCTTTTCTCAGGAAGAAAAAAACTTTAAAACTATAATAGCCTTAGAGTACATTAAAACAAAAATTATGTAAATGGTTTGCTATAGATATTAAAAAAATACTGTAGAATAATATCAGAATTGGACAGAATCATTAAAACATCACTTCTATTCTGATCCTCTTGTTCTACATGTGGAGAGGGCACAATGTTAGGTAGGGATCAAATCTGCAGGTGGTGGGTACAGGTCAGGAGGGTGGTTCCTAGGGGCAGAGAAGGGGGGAACCAATCAGGGGGAAGGACTGCAGGAAAACACAAACACCTGGCAATCATTTGGTAATATCCCACACCTGCTATAAGCCCGCCCCCAGACCAGGCCAATAAAAGGAAACCACCTAGGAGTCCTCAATGTTTTTCTCCACTTGTGGAGACTGACCCGTTCCTCTCAGAGGAACATATTTTCACTTTGGGTAGCTTCCTTCTTTACTTTCACTTTGTATAGTTTCTTTCTTTTCTGTAATTAACTGTTTGTGTGGGATTGCTTTATATTTGTGATCATGCCATCATTGGCTCAACTAGGTACCAGTACTCACTCCTGACACTGGGAACCGAGGACCAGAGAACATTGAGACAGACCTAACAATGACACACAGGGATTAAAGGACAGGCCTCAAATCTGTGCATTCTTTATCTACCACTCGTCTAAACCTTTTAGTCTAATCCTTTCCTTTAGCAATTCAACAACTTTAAGACTAGAGAAGACCTGAATTTTGTTGCCATTAAAACAAAAACTGAACGGTCAATGCTGGCTTCTAGCTTTGAGACCAGCAAGTAAGTTAGATAGGATTTAAATTCTTCTCACACTCTCCAATTGGCTTCTCTCCTTCCAATCCTCAGACAAGCTTAGATGCTGCCTTACTAATTTGGCCCCAGAGAGAATGAGTCCTATCCCCTCCTTCCCCTGGACAGAGCTTCACTTTCATGGTTCAGTTCTCCCCTGGAACTACAATTGCCTGGAACATGGCCAGGAACAGTCACCTTGGCAGGACCACAAGGCAGACAGTAGGTGTTACTGGCCAAGCATATTCTATTTTAATAGAATATTAAAATAATTAAGGCTATTTTAATAGTCACCTTTGTGGTATAGTCCCACTGCTATTTTTGTACAAAAACATTAAATTTTTTAGAAATAGAAATACTAATCAATCTCTGAGAAATAAAAACACATAACACTGTACACATAAACAGTATGTAGTATGTAGCACAAGTTTGTAATTAGTCAACCTTT
>NW_012142190.1:2092159-2101912 GCF_000956105.1 Propithecus coquereli | reverse complement strand
TACTGACAGACCCCTCTTTCCCCTCTTATCTGCACAACCACCTCCGTGAAACTACGAAGTAACCAAAGGGGAGGCTTCTGATCTAGACTGTCCATCCTTACACCAGTACCCAATACTCAAAGAGTAAATCAGTCTTCAGACTTACATAAATAAGTAGAAACTTCAAGGGAAAGAAAATACCAAACTGAAGATAGTAGTTATCTTTGTGGGGACATAAGGAAGAATTGGGGAAGAATACAAAAGGGGCTTCTGTTGTATTTGTAATGTTTTATTTCTTCACTGCAGGGGAGAGCAAAGAGGATAGTTTACAATGTGTTTTTTTAAAAACAATAATCAAATGATAAAGAAGCTGGACTTAAAAGTTTAATCAACATTTGGGGTCAGTACAGATTCTACTTTTGTCTTTAGTACTTTAAAATAAACGTTAATATTCAGAAGGACAACACACAGATGGCAAAATTTTAAAGTGCTCTCTGAGGCAAAGACTAGATTTCATTAGTAAGCACTTCAGTTCTAATACAGCACCTATCACTGTTGAATGGGTAGCTCTAATACAGCACCTATCACTCTTGAATGGGTAGCACAAACAAGAATCCCACTATACTCAAAGAGTTGTATGCCTGTTTGTTATGATTACACAAAATAATAATTTAAATGGTTTGTTACATAGAAAACCAGGTCTGAGGAGGAGGTGGAGCAAAAGACGAAACTTTGTTCCAAATATAATTATCAGGGATAAGAGGGGTGTTGATTCAGATTGGAGGAGAAATCATTCTTTAATTCAACTACAAACTGCAGCAGGGACCCTGAGCAAAACATCTTAGGTTACTCTAAGAGGGAAATGATACCTGCCAAATGCAACAAGGAAGCCCCTCAGGCTATACTCTAGGGATCTCATGGAAAAGGCTCCTTTGAAATGAGTCACCCAACATATCAGTGGTTGGAGCTGAGCAAAGGGCTGACTACAAAGGAGCATGGTAAAGATTTTTAGGGTGATACAGCTTTCCCATACCTTGATAATGGTGGTGGTTACACAACTATATACATTTAAAGCAGGGTTTTACTGCACGTAAACTATACTTAGATAAAAAAATTCATTCCAGGCCGGGCACGGTGGCTCACGCCTGTAATCCTAGCTCTCTGGGAGGCCGAGGCGGGCGGATTGTTTGAGCTCGGGAGTTCAAGACCACCCTGAGCAAGAGCGAGACCCCATCTCTACTAAAATTAGAAAGAAATTAATCAGACAACTAAAAATATATATAGAAAAAAAATTAGCCGTGCGTGGTGGCGCATGTCTGTGGTCCCAGCTACTTGGGAGGCTGAGGCAGAAGGATTGCTTGAGCCTAGGAGTTTGAGGTTGCTGTGAGCTAGGCTGACGCCACGGCACTCTAGCTCAGGCAAAAGAGTGAGACTCTGTCTCAAAAAAAAAAAAAAATTCATTCCATTCTTTGCTCCACCTCCTCCTGATGACAAATTAGAACAGCTCTTTAGACCTAAAGGAGGCAATGGCAGAGATCTGGAATGTGGAAAATCAGATTATAAGAACGGAGTAAATTATATATGCAGGAGTCCATGACAAACAAAGTAAATGTACATTACATATCAATAAAAAATGTGGGGAAAAAAGTAGAAAACTAAGGGGTAGAACTGTGGGACAAAGAAGTAGGTCAAAAGCCATCTAACATGTACCAAAGACAGTGCTTCCAGATATGGTATCTGGGTCATAAATGCCATCTGTTGAAAGAAAAACTAGAAGACATTGATACTTAATATGCGTAGTTACTATTAGGGAGTGTCATATATTCTGCTACTATAATATTAATAGAAGAGTTACAAGGATAAAAAGGAAATAAAACAAAAAGACAACCGTCTCAAAAAAAATTAATGAATAAAATCACCAGCAGCTCCTTTACGTAATACTAAAAAAGTTTAGAAAGAGCTGGATGGAGATTCTAGTTTCCTTGCCCCACTCTGCTCCCACAGGCCAAACACCAATTCAGAGGACAAAGCAGGTCTCACCCTTGTGCCTCTTTTAAAGGTAAGAAAGCCTTCTATAAAAAAGTCATCAGTATATTTCTCCTAATATCCCACTGGCCAAAACTGTACCACATGTTCATTCCTAAACCAATCACTAGTAGAAGTAAAATTATTATGGTTGGTTTAGGTCACAGATTCTCAAATCTGTCCACATATAAGAATCATGTAGGGGTTTCTGAAACTTATTGATTACCTGAGCCCTATTCCTGAGATTCTGATTTAATTGACCTGGTATCGGCCTTTAGCACTGGCATTTACTTTTAAATTCCCTAGGTGCTTTTTAATGTACAGCAAAGGCTGAAAATGTGGAAAGTATTGGAGGAGGAACCAGTGATGTACCTCCTATGTATTCTGGTTCTGAGAACCGCACCCACTCTCAAGAGGTAGAACACCAGCCTGCATATTTATATGGAACATTTCCACCCAACAAGGATTTAACCACTGGTACAGTCCCAAGTCAAACTACCCAGATTCTCTCTCCCAAGAATATAATCATTCAAACAGTACCTTTCCCTATGATGTACATATTTCTATACGGTAGATGAGTAACATAGTTAAGTTGTACCAATTACTTACCTAATGCGCATCTAAGCTGGGGCTGAAGTCTAACAAAAATTTTATCTCTGACTTCATTCAGACAGGTCTCTATCTCCGCATATATTTCTGAAGCAAGTTTTTTACAATCTCCATCTAAAAAATACACACATTATCAATGCACATCTTTCCATAGAAAACTGAGACATTAATAAAACCAAAAGTTTATCAGAGTAAGTTTTACAAAGAGACAAAAAGCAAAACACAAAACTTCCTTAATTATTCCTCCTCTGGGTATCTTGTATATTCCCTTAATATTTATTATCAGCACAAAATCATTAATACTTACTGCCTGGGTAAAATCTCAGTGAAAGCCTTTTTCACCCAAATAATCACAGGACTAGTATTAATAAAATAGTTAACCTCTCAGATATTGTGCATCTCTGAAACAGTTGAAGCTATCTCTTTATGTGCTATTACTACTTATGCTAGGAACAGAATCACTTATTCTACTTTGTGTAACTTCTACTGAATTTAGCTAGGTTGTAAGAACAGATAAATTTATGAGGAATCTTAATGAAGTTATGATTCTTTCGCAAACTAATATTTGGTATTTTTCCCTCCTATGTCTTTTCTGAGGGGTGTGGGTGGTCTTCAGTAGCATCCTAGTCTTTATTTCATTCCATATATCCGTTTTTCCACACATATTTACTTCATTAAAAACTGCAAGCTATTTATTACACTGTGACTGAAACAGCCTTATTAATCATTCTCCCATTGCTAGACATTTGTTTCTTTTTTTCACTATTATAAATACCACTGTGATAAACATCTTTGGGCAAACGTCTGTCCATGTTTTTGATCACTTCTTTAGAGTAGAAGTCCTCAAAATGTAATTACCATGACAAGAAACTATTCAGCATTAATAAGAAAATTATTTTGAATAAAAGCCTCCATATGCATGTGACTCTAGTTACTCTTAAGCTATAAATGGATCTTTACACTCAAATCTCTTATAAATAATTCATATAGGCTGGGCGCGGTGGCTCACGCCTGTAATCCTAGCACTCTGGGAGGCTGAGGTGGGTAGATTGTTTGAGCTCAGGAGTTCGAGACCAGCCTGAGCAAGAGCGAGACCCCGTCCCTACTAAAAAAAAAAAAATAGAAATTAGCTGAACAACTAAAAATATGCATATAAAAAATAAGCCGGGCATAGTGGCACATGCCTGTAGTCCCAGCTACTCTGGAGGCTGAGGCAGAAGGATTGCTTGAGCCCAGGAGTTTGAGGTTGCTATGAGGTAGGCTGATGCCATGGCACTCTAGCCCGGGCAACAGTGAGACTCTGTCTCAAAAAAAAAAAAAAAATAATTCATACAGCCTGATCACACGCTGCTTATGTATTTCACTAATGAAAATATCTGTATTCTCCTGTAAAATGAAATAAGCATTAACCAGAATTTTTGTTAACCATGCCAAAAAAAATTTACAATACAAGGGAATGCAGCTCAAATATAATTAACAATCAGATTATAAAAACTACAACTATTCTGTAAAAAGATAAAAATATAAAATTAAAACTAATTTCAATATTGAATTATTGCTGTTCTGCAATAATCAACTGAATGACTATCACCTACTCAGCACTGGGGTTCCTGTAATTATAGGAAACAGAAACAGAAAACTCAAAGGTGAAAATATCTGAGAAATGAATTTTTAAAACTGCAAAAAGTTGCAAATGACTAACACATTTTAAAAAATTGAGTCTCAAAGGAACCCAAACTGAAACAAAACATTTGTCACCTAACAAAATCATTTTAAACATTTATACCCTAAGGTTAGGATATAAAGGTTAGGGTTAGAATGCTGAGAAATTTTCTTCTACATAATGAAAACAGAATTATATGTTGGTAGAACCCTTCTGAAAAGCCATTCAGTAAGACCCTTAATATTCATATTTTAATATCCCTCCTAGGATATTAATCAACAATGGATTAAAAGATACATGGGTATTTGCCCTGATGTTAATTCATAATAGCAAAACTTGGTCAGCAGCCTGAATGGTCAACAATGGAGCAATGTACAGGGATCCATATAAAAGACTGCATGATCAAAGTCACGCTTTTCAGCATATTAAAGAAAGCTTGGTATGATGTCATGTCTGTCAAAAAAATATACGCACAAGATCAGAAAAAAAAATACACCAAGATACTTCCATCAAATATGTTGAATAAAGGTGAAGATTCTTGCCCTACAAGATAGCGAGACTTAAAAAGCCGCCAAAATTTAAACAGTGTGGCTGTAGGGATAGAAAAAGTGGCCAAGAGAACAAAATTGAGAGTTAAGGAATAACGGCACACACATATGGAATGTTAATGTGACAAAGGTGGCATGACAGATCAACTGAGGAAAAAAAAAGTAGAGCTATTTAATGGAAAGACTGGCTATGCAAATGGAAAAAAAATGGATCCTTACCTCACACCATAATACATAAATATTAACTCCAGCTGAATTAAAAATTTCAAAGTTAAAGCAAAACTTTATTCATTTTTCGGCAGAAATACAGATAAATCATTTTCTGATCTTGGGAAAAGGAAAGATTTCTTTAAAAAGCCACAAACATCACTAGCTCCAAAAGGAAAGCTAAATACTTCCTTGTAAATTAAGACAGCTTTTAAAAAGTAAAAACATTAAGCCACAAATTGAGAGAAGATTCAGCAACACTTATCTGACATAAAAATAGCAAAAAGGATGTACAAAAACTCATATAAATCAATAAGAACATGACAATCAAGAGAACAAACAGGGTAATATACCAACAGGCATTTCATAGAAGAGGGAACAAATAGGATCAACATAAACATGAAGAGCCAACAAATTCTCTAAAATCTGGGAAAGGCAAATCAAGATCACAGATCATTTTACCCCATTTAAATAGCAAAAATCTCAAAGTATGAAAATAATCAAGGGACAATATACAGATCCAGAAGATGTCTTATACACTGTTAATGGGAGTATTAACTGGTACAATCACTTTAGAAGACAATTGCCATTATCTTCTAAATCTGGACTCAGAACCTATGATCTGGCAATTCCATTCATATGGTACACTGAAGGGAAACGCTTGTACCATGCCCCAGGAGCCCTGCCCAAGAATGGCCATAGCAGTAAGATTCATTGTGGCAAAAAATAACCGCATTGACCACTGACAGGTGGATGAATAAACAAACTGGTATTATTTACCAAATGGAAATATTATACAGCAATGAAAATCAATGAAGTACAAGCAGCTTCAAAGATAAATCTTTACAAAAAGGAAAACAAAGGTCCCAGAAGGCATGCTGCATGATATCCTTCTTACAAAGTTCAAAAGAAACCAAATGAGGCACTACAGTAGTCCCTCCTTATCTGCGGTTTTGCTTCCTGTGGTTTCACTTACCCGCAAGTCAACCACAGTCTGAAAACATTAAATGGAACATTCCAGAAATAAACAATTCATAAGTTTTAAATTTCATGCCATTCTGAGTAGCGTAATGAAATCACGAACTTTCCCGTTCTGTCCCGCCCAGTAAGTGAATCCTCCCCTTGTCCAGATTATCCATGTTGCCTACACTCCTCGCCCATGAGGCATTTAGCAGCCTTCTAGATTATCAGATTGACCAGGGAGGTATTGCAGTGCTTGTGTTCAAGTCATTATTTGACTTAATAACGGCCCCACAGTGCAAGAGTAGTGGTGCTGGCAATTCAGACACTCCAAAGAGAAGCTGTAAAGTGCTTCCTTTAAGTGAAAAAGTGAAAGTTCTTGACCTAGTAAGGAAAGAAAAAAAATCACATGCTGAGGTTGCTAAGGTACACAGTAAAAACGAATCTCTTATCTGTGAAATTGTGAAAAAGGAAAAAGAAATTCATGCTAGTTTTGCTGTCGCACCTCAAATTGCAAAAGTTACAGCCACATTGCGTGGTAAGTGCTTAGTTAATACGGAAAAGGCATTAAATTTGTGGGTGGAAGACATGAACAGAAACATATTCCAATTGACGGCAAGGAGTTGAGCCAGATTAATCTTAACTACACTTGATCATTAATTATGTATGTACAGGAAAAAAAAAGTATATATAGGGTTCAGTACTATCTGTCCCTCCGTATCCGTGGAGAATACCTTCCAAGACCTCCAGTGAATGCCTGAAACCTCAGATAGTACCAAACCCTATATATACTATGTTTTTACCTATACAAATATACCTATGATCAGGTTTAATTTATAAATTAGGCACAATTATTGTGATGAGAGATTTTGGGGGGTTGGAAAATTATGAGTGACTTTTATTTACTTCTTCATTCTGTTTTTCAGTAATTTAAACACTTAAAATTTTACTTTGATGACCATTATGGTCTTGATAGGCTGTAAGACACAACCACAGCCTCTTTTTCCTTTAGTTTTTGGAAAAAAACTGCCTTTGGGCAGTTATGATAATATAACTGGTGTTACCATAAGCTTCATGATACTGTCCTTGGACTCCCTGCTCCCAGATCTGTACATAAAACAGAAGCTACCAATGGCATCTTTCCCACCTGCTGTGAGACAAACTGCAACATTAACGTCTTTAAAAATTGAAGAGAAATAAAATATTAGTGCCAACCTGGAACTCCATCCAATTGATTCTCACACAAAAGCTTATTTGCTTGATTATATTTTGTGAACAGCTGCCAGAATACAGATTCCTCCTTAGAGCACAGTTCAGTCACAGTGTTCTTTAACCTTTCTAAGTGCACCAAAGCTGACAGGATACAGTCTAACCAACAGAGAGCATAAGCATTTTTCCACTGGACACGTAAAGTCTGGCGAAATGATGTACATTTGCTCCCCAACGGCATTTCCAGTTCAGATGTGTATCCTTCATTTTGAGGGGAAATTCCCCCAGTTCCAGAGACATCAATTGTAGTAGGATCTTTTTCAGTAGCCGGGTCAACAGTATCAGCTTCCAAAATCTCATTCTGCTCCAAGCAATCAGCTGTCCTAATTGGATTTGATGAGCTGTCACCATATACTTCTCCATTATGTTTGCTGTTCAAAATTTGTTCACCATCGGTAACGATATGATTTCTAGTCTTTTTGGAATTTGCTAAAAGAAGTGAATCTTTACAGCTGGTTTCCAAGATCTTTCTTTTTCGAGGCTTACTTGGAGTGTGACACTCTTCCGAATCAGGAGAAATTAGGTTAGTAAGTGATTTAGAGCCCAAAGGATAGATGCACTAAAAAGAAAAAATAAAATGATAAAAACCACAAATAACAAATAGCTCAAGTTTTACTTTACAGTTTCTATATCATGGAAAATATGTGTAAGATTTTAGCATTAATTTGACGTGCGGTGTATTTTATCCACCTAAATCTGAACTAGAGACAAATACAACTATTTAAGAAAAAATCTGGCCCCCAAAAGAACAATTTTTCTTAGTTAATTTGAAAAATCAAGGGTTTACCCTGAGTTACACGAGGAAAGCTAACAAGGAAAACATACATATTTTTGCTTTAATAAAAAATCTAATGTGAAGTAAATTAAAAATTTTCAACAATGTAAAGAAACGCTCTATAATAAAATGTTATTCTTTTGGGACAGACACACTGCATAACACTAAAAGTTTGAAAAGTATTTTCAAATTAAAAAATATCTTATATTTTGAAACTAAATATGAATCTGAGAGCACTGCTGTTCTTTCGATTTTTTTTTTTAAGCAACGCAGTCTATGTTGCCCAGGTTGGTAGCAAACTTCTGGGCTCAAGTGATCCTCCCGCCTCAGCAGAGTCCCTGGGATTACAGGTGTGCACCACTGTACCGGCTGTAGTTCCATCATCCTTATTGGGTTTAGAGTCAAACTGGCTGAATTTTAATGACCTTGTCAAATCTTACTGTGCATTAATACAATTTCAGCCAAATATCGAAAATGTAAACAAATTACTAAAATAATCAGTGAATCTTTCCTAAATTTACAAACTACCAGAATATTTTTACAAGATAAATTCAAGAAATCTATACTCTAAATGCCTTCATTTAAAATACGCCTTCTTTTACATAAGTATGGTAGACTGCTACCTTAATGGCCCCCAGTGACCTAAAGAACTACACCTCCTGGTAATTCATGCCATCCCATAGACTCAGCTTGGCCATGTGACTAGCTCTGATGGGAGATTAGCACACATGATGCCCATGGAAGCCTGACTGATAGGCACTGGCTCACTGGGCTTGTCCTCTTGGGAGCCCTTCTGGAACACTTCATCTCAGTCCCAGCTGTCATGCTGTGAAGAGCCCAATGAGCATCATGGAGAGACCCTCATGAAAAAGAACTGAGACCCCTGGCTGACTGCCTGAGCAGAACTCCTAGCCAGCAGCTAATATCAACTGCCAGGCATGTGGACATTTCAGTTGTCCGAACCAACATGGTGTGAAGTATAAGAATTGCCTTGTCAACCCTCAGAATCATGAGAATAAATGAAGCCATTAAAATCTGTAAGCCACTAAGTTTCAAGGTGATTCATTTCACAGCAACAGATAAATGAAATGCAGTAAATCCCCTCATGTAGCTTCTTCTATACAACTGAACACTACACTCATAATACCACACTTATGAAATTCTTTAGTATAAACAGGCAAGTTCTAGATTCTTCTGTGAACAACTACCTGCAGTCACCATCAACTAACAATCTGACTGACCATCAACTTTATACCTTGAGATTATTTCCTAGATCCTACCATATGTCAGAAAACTGCGAACACTTTAAAATCAATAGCAATAACTGTGTATTCAAAATATCACAAAAGGTACATATTCAAAAAAATTGAAAGTAGGATTTCACAGAGATATCTGCACACTCATGTTCATTGCAGCATTATTCAAAGACCCAAAAATTGGAAGCAACTCAAATATCTGCAGACAGGTCAATGGATAAAGAAAATTCAGCAGATAAATACAATTCAGTATTATTCAGCCTTAAAAAGGAAGGAAATCCTGTCACATGCCACAACATGAACCTTGAGGACATTATGCTAAGTGAAACAAGCTAGTCACAAAAAAAGGCAAATACTGTATGAATCCATTTACATGAGGTACTTAAAGAGTAGTCAGATTCACAGAAACAGAAGTAGAATGGGGCTGCCGGGGGATATAGGAGAGGAAATTGGGAAATAGTT
>NW_012142190.1:2067695-2091185 GCF_000956105.1 Propithecus coquereli | reverse complement strand
AAAAAAAAAAAAAAAAAGGAGAATTTAAAACTTCTACTGTTTGAAAACATGTGAGTTTCAATTTGGTACTAATTTTGTACCAGAGTCTTGAATATTGGTGTATACAAATCAAAAAACATTTTATATAAATATCTGATTAAAAGGGTTTTTCCAAATGGCTGTATGCAATTTAATAGCACAGTGGACTCCAAATTTTATAACAGAACTCTTTAGAAATTAATTTGATTCAAGTTTGCTTTAGGAAACGTTACTGATAAAAGGCCAGATAATAAATATTTAGATTTTGTGAACTATACAGTCTCTGTCACAACTACTCAATTCTGTTGTTGAAGTGCAAAAGCAGCCATAGACAATACATAAATGATTAAGCATGGCTATGTTCCAATGTGTTTATTTATGCACATTAAAATCTAAATTTCGTATAATTTTTCTGTTATGAAAGAGCAGTCTTCTTTTGATTTTTTTCTCCAACCATTTAAAAACTGTAAAAATCATTCCTAGCTTGTGCATCATACAAGAGTTTGCTAACTGCTGGTGTAAACCAATTCAGTTAATGAAGTACACTGAGCTCATATTGCTGATAAAATTTTATTTTAAAAAATTAGATCAATAATAACTTTATCAGTTCTTTTTTTAACATTTGCAAACTATATACTTAAAATTCTTGATTATTTTTCCTTATCACTTAAAAAGAATGCTTCAAAAGCTGAAAATGCATATAATATACCTAATCTTAATAGTCAAAACCTATCTCCTGAGGACGACTTCTCTACTCTCACAGTCCTTGGTTAAAGAACTCTTCTGAAATATTATATATTGTTCAAAAGAGGAAAAAAAGTAATTTTTATTTAGAATCAGTAATATTTGTCTTTCCAATGTTCACAATTCCGCAACTTTATTTGGAGCTAGTTAATTAGTAAACTCTCTGTATATAGTCTGTTGTTAGGGATGAGCTGTCAAAACTCCTAAAATTAATCCCTTCCCTTATGCAACAGAGCCCATCCCCTGCTCCAGGGATGTACCTCTAGCCACTTCCCCCTAATTTTCCCTCTCTGCTGGATACAACCAGAATACAAATGTGCTGTTACTTTTTCCCTACTTAAAAACAATCCCCCACAATCAATACTTACCAATTCTCCCCCCTCTAACTCCCACCAGGCTTTTATCACTATTACTTCACCCCAGCTATTCTCATCAAGGTCTCCAAGGACCCACAGAACACTCTAGTCAAGGGTGAGTTGAGTCCTCACCTTCCTTAAGCTCTCAGCAGCATTTAATAGTAATGACTTCTTCCCTTCCTTCCTTGACTTCCAGGACCATGCATGCTCCTTCCTGGTTACTCGTACCTCACTGTCCACTTCTCAGACTCTACTGTGGTTCTACTTCATCTCCCCAACTTAATAATGCTGGAGTGTTCCAGGGCTCAGACTTTGGACTTCTTCATCCATATTTATGGCTTAGTTATCTACATGCTCATGACGACCAAATATCTCAACCTCAAACTCTGACTAATGCCAGATGCACAGATCTGTTTACTCCACATACCCACAGATGTTAGTTAGAAGTCTCAAGCTTAACTGTTCCTGACCTCTTGGTCTTCCCCCAAATCTTGTTCTTCCAAGTCTTCTCAACTCATCAACTGGCAACTCCATTCCTCCAAGTGTTCAGGTCAAAAATCTTGGAATCATCCTTGATTCCCCTCTCCAAACCCTTATCCCAATCTTTCAGCAAATCCTGTTGTCTTTACCTTCAAAGTATAAACAGAATCCAATCATGCCTCATCCCCTCTGCCACTACCCTCCCCTCTGGAATACTGTAATTGCGTTCAACTAGTCTGAAGGGAAAAAATCTTTTTACCTTTCTGTTTGTCAACCGAAGTAAGAAACAGAAGCTCCCTAAAAGAAAATGATATTTATTCAGGAATAAAGCATTGCAAGGGGAACACGTGTACCATGGTAAACTATGTGTATATTCAGGGAGGTAAAGGAAGACAAAGGGTTTTAAAGGAAAAATGAAGAGGATTACTTGTTTTGAGATAATTATCCTTGGCTACAAGGATCAATAACAAGGGTGACACCTGTCCAAGGTTGGAGAGGCAGTTGCTGAGCAGATGTCCTAGCATATGTACTTTTTGTGTAAGGTTGTAATGGCCTTTGTGCAAGGTTAGGGTTCTCAGAGTCTTTTGTGATAGTTTTATCAGGCATTTATGCATGAGAACCCTCTCTTCATAGTCTTCTCTGGCTCATATTCTACCCTCACAGCACACACCTGTGATCAGACGTGTGGGGGGTTTTTCCCACACCAAGCAATTCTCCAGTGGACACCAATGAGGTATCCTATAATTCAATTTTGATGCATCTACCTGGAGACACTGTCATATCTTACAGGTTAAGGGCTCAGTCCCACAAGACATGTCTCCACTCCAGATGCCAATCCCAAGTCCAGGCTACCCGTACATCTGACCTGACTGGCTACAAACTGGGGTTCCCACCACCCCCTCCTCGGATACAATTAATTTGTATGGATGGCGCACAGAACTCAAACACTTACTTGGTTTATTCTAAAGGATATTACAAAGAATACAGATGAAGAGATTGATAGGGCAAGGTATAGAGTGGTGGTGGGCGGAGGTGCAGAGCTTTTAAGTCCTCTGGGCACAACACATGGGCACAACACCCTCCCAGTAATCTCAAAGCTCAAAAAATCCAAATCTTGTTTTTATAGAGCTTGAACTCTAGCCTGGTCCCTTGCCTGGAGGCTGGTGGGTGGGGCCACAAGTTCAGACTCTAACTCTAACTCTCTAATCACTTAGTCTTTCTGGGGAGTGGCCCCATCTGAGGCTACCTAGGGCTCCACTCTAGGTCACCTCATCAGTATAAACTCTGGTGTTAACAAACAGGATCATTATGAATAACAAAAGACACTCTTATCAGGCAGGAAATTCCAAGAGTTTTAGCTCTATGACAGGAACCAGGGACAAAGACCAAGTATTTTCCTATTATACCACAACTATCTCCCTGCTTCAGGTCTTGTTCATTACATTTATTTTCGATGCAGCAGCCACAGTACTCCTCTAATACCTGTCAGGTTACGCCATTTCTCTGCTAACATCCCTACTACGGCTCCTCGGTCCACTCAGAGTAAAAAGCCAGAGACCTTACAATGGCCTATAAGACCCTGTTTCGTCCAGCTCCCCCATTATTTTTGACCCATCTTCTTTCTAGTGCTCTCCTGGTTTCATTGCAGCAGCACAAACATGAGGGACAGCCTCCATCGTCTCAGGGCCTTCCTGGAACTTGCTTTTCCCCCTGCCTGGAAGGCTCATTCCTCTCTTCATCTCTTTCAGGCCTCTGCTCAAATTTCATGTTCTCAATAAAATGCTCCCCTCACCACTCTTATTTCAAATTGCAAACTCCTCCCTCCCCAGCATTCAGTCTTCACTGCTTTATTTTTCTCCACAGCACTTTTCATCACCTGACACAAACACATAGACTTTACTTATTGTCGGTCCCACTTTAGAACATAACCCCCTTAAAGGCAAGATATTTCTGTTTTATTCATTATTGTATCTAACTTTGTATCTGGAACAGTACCAACACTGTGACACTCATAAAAAAAATTGCATAAATGCATACGGAAATTTGTTTGTATTTACAGACATGCCTGGGATTGTTTCTCTTCAAATTATACCCAGTGAAAGTATCTATTACTTTGGTGGTCATGTGGTCTAAGTCTAGTATTTTCCAAACTTGGCTGATCATCAAATTCATCCAGAAAAGTTACAAAACTATAGTATTCTGTGCCAACTCGACTGAATCAGCACCTGGGGTGAGACCCAGAAATTTATTAAAAGCACTCCAGGTGATTCTATGAACTGCTAGTTTAGCTGCAATAAACGTATCTGAAATTAGAAGACTGCATTTCAATCACAGCTCTGCCACTCTACAAAGATCTTGCGTTCCTAAACTCCCTAAATGTATTTTCTTATTCATAAAATGGGAATACTTATCTTGCAAAGTTTTGAGAATTAAATGTGTATAAAACAGTCTCATCAACTGTCAAAGACAAAACGTAGAGTATTACAGAATTTAATGAGCTCCTGTATAAAAGTTGTACCAGTGGGTAGAAACTACTATAATTAATTCTAAATGATATTTAGAGCCTTTTAAAACTTTAAGTACATATTAGCTCAGAGCATATATATTGTTTTTGGACTGAACAATTTCCAAAATACTTTGCTGGGTACGTACGTTATAGTAAGTCCCAAAATTAAACCGAAGAGATGAGTAACTATGATACGCTAATAGCTAACCAGGACTCTACAGGTTTAAAAAAAAAAAAAATCAATCTTGACATATATTTTCACCTCACAAGTCAAACAGCCATAAAAATAAACATCATTATGCAACAACTCAGGAAACTAGGTGGAAAAACAAAAAACTATTTAAAATTCTATACCAGACAGATTTAGAACTCAGATTATCTATGTATTACAAATCTACAGTCTAAAAATTACAAAATTAGTAAAAATTTAAACAATAAAAAAGCAAAAGGCTAAAACCTATATAAGAGTAATACTTTACCTGCAGATCCTCACACAGAAAGATAGATTCTTGAAAACTAATTCGGTAAGTCTTTAAGGCTTTTAACTTTCCCTTCTCTCTACAAGCAGGACAATACCCATCTGTTGTAACTTTAGCTGAATCATAATTCTACAAGAGAAATAAAGCAAATTAAAATATAGACATTACTAGACTATACAAAATTATAAAAAGTTAAATGGAAAGGTAACCAGAAAAAATTATAATTTTTAGCTAGAAGAATCCTGGTAAGATATTTTAAACATGGCAAATAAAAGAAATGCATACAAGGCTTTAAATACAGCTATTATTCCAAAAAGAATGTGTTATAGTTTTAAATATTAAATTTTAAGTGTTGAGAAGAGCATCAATTTTATTTGCAAGAAAAAAGTAACATCAACTGCCAGGGAATGTGTATGTGTCATACTTTCAAAGAACAGTAAACCACAAGGTCTATGTTTTATTTCTACTTTCACATATCAATAAAACACAGAGAGGTAAACACATTAAAGCAATCTTTCGCCACTACTATAAGATTTCCGTGGAAGATACAGTTTTTTAGAAGTTAACTGGTAACATTAAAACTGAATTTAAGTCTCAAAAATAGGAGGAAAAAAAAAACAACAACTTTGCACCGAGGCAAAAAATAAGTTCACTAACTTTTCCCAAATACCCCACCATGTGGAGTGAAGATACCCCTATATCAGTCCCTGGTCCAATCACTGGCAAACCATTTCCAATCTTCGGGGAATCCATCATTCCGAGTCATTGGCTAATTTATGTCACTTGAAACATGTCAATATCACTAAGGATTTTTCAATGAACCCTGAAAAAAAAAAAGTCAATAGACAATTAAATAAAAAATCCTATTTACTCTAATAAAGAACTGTGCTATTTTGTATCTATGAAGTATATTTTGAGGGCTTTATGTCCTAGAAGAAACATTCTAAAATTGTGATTTTGAAGTGTAAACAATACCAATATTCACAAATCTAGCAAATTTGTGGACAGAGGGCAGATATTGACAACAGAACCAGTTTAGACAGCAGACTCATTTGCAAGCAAATTAAACAAAACTTGTAGCAGAGATAGTTACCATTTAAAGAAAACTATATTGACCAGAGTTTGAAAACCTAAGCTTTTAGAGTCTATGCACAATGTGAAACAAATATGCCAGCATTACACTGAGAAAGTACTTAAAAAACCCCAGATCCACAGTGCCATTATTTGACAGGGACAAAAGAACCAATGAACCATATATTCCATACATTCCTATTGCTTTCAACTACCAAGAATACTTCACCAGTTGGGAAAAATGCTACTTTTTAAAAGCTGCTAACAAACTACTATTTTATATTATTTGCAAATGATCTGTATCAGAACAAAGATATAAACACTGTCATTGTATAAATTACACATGTGAAAAGCTTGCTTTGAATGTAGTCCCAAGAACCACATTTAGTAGAGTTAAAATTATGAGAGACTGGACCTCAGTGTAAGGAAAAAATAAGAGCAGTTTAAATAAATATGGATTCACAATTTAGGGGAACCAGATACAGGAGACCTTTAGGCAGACGTGAATTATCACTAAGCTGAGATGTTATAAAATAATTCCAGGCATAAGTCTTTCCAAAATTTAAGAATCCTATGATTCTACATCAAACATCTCCTGGGAATCAATGGCTCACGGGATTCGCTTTAAAAGCTAGTTATGTTGTTCTGTTCCAGCTGTGTAAACTTCACAAACCTTTCAAGCCAAGGAATAATTCAAAAAAAAAAATGCTTTTTAAAAAAGTATCAGTGACTCTCAATTTCCTATTCTTGAAGAAATAACCAAAAGGCAGGGTTTCTCAACTGCAGCACTAGACATTTGGACCAAATAATTCTTCGAAAAGGCTGTCCTATGCATTGCAGGATATTTAGCAGCATCACTGACCTTTACACACATGATGTGACAGCCAAAAATGTCTCCAGACATTGCCAAATGTTCCCGGGGAGGTAAAATCACCTCACTGAGAACTACTGGTACCAACTTTTGCTTTTTAGGCTCCCCACAATTTATTTACTTTTGGCTAGTTCTACTTATACGCACAAAAGGGAACTATGTAGGAGGAGTCCAACTTCTACAGTTCCAGAGTGATTAAAAGCATGGGCTTTGCACCTGTAGATCTGGGTCCACAAATTTATTTGTAAAATTGATTTCTTCTAAGAAATAAATGTGATAATGCATGTAAAAAAACTTAGCACCTCACACATAGTAAATTAAAGCTACTATTCGGTGCTAATTTTTTTACTTCACTCTGTAGAAAATATGCAGGATACTTTGTATCCTCCTGCAGTAACTCGAAAGAGAAATTTTGTATCTTGAATACACTGTTCTTGATGAAAATTTTCATCTGCCTGAGGGAATCTAGAAAATTTTCTCAGATAGTTTCTGTCTCTCTCTATTGCAAAGGTAAAACATGAGGAGCCTTCAAATCTGCTATCATGATTCCACCACCAGCATTTCAATGGGAAAAGCAGGTAGATTGGTAGTTGAAATCCGGAACACACAAAACCCTTCAAATGAAAATTCATTTAAATAAAATACTAGGCCGGGCGCGTTGCTCACGCCTGTAATCCTAGCACTCTGGGAGGCCGAGGCGGGTGGATCGCTCAAGGTCAGGAGTTCGACACCAGCCTGAGCAAGAGCGAGACCCCATCTCTACTAAAAATAGAAAGAAATTAGCCAAACAACTAAAAACAGAAAAAACTAGCTGGGCACGGTGGCGCGTGCCTGTAGTCCCAGCTACTCAGGAGGCTGAGGCAGAAGGATCGCTTGAACCCAGGAGTGTGAGGTTGCTGTGAGCTAGGCTGATGCCACGGCATTCACTCTAGCCCGGGCAACACAGCGAGACTCTGTCTCAAAATAAAATAAAATAAAATAAAATAAAATAAAATAAAATACTAGAGGTGGGCTTTCCAGGTCTTCTTTTAAATCCAATTTACTTTGTCTTAAACACAAAATGCCGGAGTGGTGCTCACAACTTAATTTGTCCCTAAGTAACTGCTGTTCCGCCCTGCAAAAACAACCTGCTCCTACTTTCTGTATCTCACCTAAATTTTGGCATCTCCATCCTTCCAAACATAGAAGTCTAGAAAATTTGAGTCGTTCTCTACTCTTTCATTTCCCTCTTCTTCACGCAATAAAAATCACGAAATTCTATGGACCATTCTTTGGAAAGGTCTCAAATCCCCATTCCTTGCCCCCTCCATATCACAGTCAAAATAATGCTTTATAAAAAACAAGTCTGAACCTGTCACTGCTGATCTTAAAAACCCCTTACTCCAACCAGATGATAGGCAACTCCGTCCAAACAGCCCAATATGACCTAAAGATAGTACTATGACCTAAATAAAGCTCACGGCACTGTGAGACCAACCTAGCCTTCCAGTTTCATCTTCCTAAACACCACTTCACTTCCAGCATCTTTCTTCTAACATCCCCTTTTCATACCTCTGTAGCCACTAACGCTCCATAAACCCTAATGTGAATTACTAGCCCATGATGGACCCATTTACAGAACAATGAATGTCTCAAGTAGGCCAAGGGAATCTCGAAAGGTATGCAATTAAGTTAATTCACAATCCTTTGTGCAAAATGAGGAAACCCAGGCAAATGCTGTTCGAAGACGGGCCTTATATCCATTTAAGCTTGCCCTCCGAGACCAAGTGGGCTCAGCAGGTGAACTGTAAATGGTGAGGCCACAACTGCCTCGAAGCCGAAGAACAGGGTCGATTTTCAGCCCAGTCCTGTCTGGTACCAAACTCAGTCCTGAATCAGAGATGGATAGGACCAAGCGAGGTGAGTTTCAAAACCCAACCTTGGAAGCCCAAGGAGGCGCAGGGTCCGTTAATCCTGCCCATCTCCACACTCTTTAGGAGACGAAAACAAACTCTGATTTCTCTTCAGCGTTTACCTCTCTGAGCCCAAACAGATCTGTTACTCTAATTCTGTACCTTAATCATCAACCCTTCCCACTCGAGCCTTGTCCCAGCCCGGCCCATCCTTTCAGCGTGGCGACTATCCAACGGGTCACCCCAGCTCTGTCCCTTTTCCCTATATCGACGGCCAAAATAAACTACTCCCACTCCTCCCTTACCTGCCGCGAGCGCTCCCCTTCTTCGTACCGGCTCGTTCCAAACTCCTCTTCCAGCTTGAGCGCCACACCACCTAGTTGCAACGTTCAACTCACGTTACCCTCAGACTACTCCTCCCCCACCTGCGTCTCCGCTAGGAAAGCGACTTCCGGCTTGAGTCCGCGGCAAAAGAGTCCCCCGTCCTGCTGTACGCAGGGCCTGAAAGGACTTAGGCGTGGCGGGGAAGGCGAGGACGGAGCACTTCCGGCCGCGCTCCCCAGAGGCGTGGCTGTCCGCCGTGCTGCCGCAGCCGCAGTTTCAACTGCGGCGACGAGTAGGGGCGGGGCCGGTGGCTGCAGAGCCCGCCATGTGTGAGTGGCTGGGTTTGGGGAGGCGACGTTTCTGGAAGCTGCTGGAAAGCGTGCGAGTGGCGGAGGTGACGCCGACGGCCAGGGGGTGGGGCGTGATTAAAACTAGTGCGCGGCCGGCTGCGGAGGGATTACGCTGAGGAAAGAGATCGACGTGCATCTCGTTGCACTTTGGCCCGCGCAAGTCGTGGTCGGGAGCCGACCGGTCCGGAGTGACCCGGGGGGGTGGGAGAAGGAAGGGCTCCCGACGCCGCGGGGGTGCCATGGAGGCTCTCCGACAGCGTGGCCTCCACGGTTGGGCCGCGCCAGGCACCCATAGTCCGCATTTCCAAACCCTCGGTAGAGCCGATGCTGCCACAGAGTGCGTGTTCACAAAGGGTCACCACACACGGAGCTGCCCCTCCCTGTCTCCCTAAACCCCACCTTCGGGGCCAGGGGCTTTTCTACCAGGATTCTGGGGTGTCTCCTCCTTTCCTCCCTCCCAGATCTTCTAACGGTAAGGGGAGTAGCGAAAGCACAGGGACTTTGCTGTCCATGGTCCGTTCTGAGGAGTCAGCAGCGGATCTCTCCCTGCTGCGCTGATTTCAGCTGTCCTGCCTTGTTTTAACTTCAGAGAAAGGGGGAGTTCTCATTTAGTTTATAAGTTTAAGACTCTGCTTTCGTAGGAAGGTCATGTGGTTTAAGGGACATCGTGACCGCGAATGCTATTTCTGCTGCTGCATTCTGAATCTTGGGGCAACATATTCCTTTCGGTCGGTTGGTTCTGCATCCTAGGATACCAATTTGTAGTTCCTAACCATTTATTCATAGAGTAACCACGATTGGCATTTTGTACTGTGGAGTTTTTTGATGGTCTCAAACTAAATGATTGTATTCTTAAGTAATGCTGATAATTTTGATGAGGTAGTATGGAGGAATCAAGTCTCGTGTAGGACGAAATTCTTCAGTAAAATGGATTTTAGTTTTGAGTACTTAAGAATGCAGATGGCTAAGAAATCCTGGAGTGTTGTTTTTCCTCCGTAGAAAAATCGGCTGGTTTTTGTTTACGTTTTTTTGTTTTACTAGATTATTAATGTACTGGTATATGTGTTTAAGATCTAGTTAGTTAAGTGTTCTTTTTTTTTATGAATTGTTACGAAAATTTGAGAAAGTATTATTTCCTCCTGAAATAGTGAAAACGCAAGAGTTTTTTCTTGCTCATTATTGCTATTTCCATTTTTAGAATGGAATACGCTATTTGTAATAAACACTTCATGAATGTTAACTCATAAATTGAACAAAACAATGGATTCAGTTAAAAAAAATTTAGCTAAAATTTTAAGATTGCAGAACATCACCAGACTGAATTATATCAAAAAAAAAATCGTCGTTGCGAAGTTGATTTATAGTCTTTTAGTATAAATTTGATTTTTAGCCAGTAAAGAAAAGTATGTTATTAGTGACAGAAATAAAATGGAGATGGGGTTTGGATTATAGAGAAAAAGGAAAAGATTTTACAGTTTGTTGTGTTTTGACTCCTTGTAGGTAGGAAAAGTCTTAAAAGATAAAGGGAAGAATTCTCATACAGGAGATCAGGAAAGTTTGATTAGAAAACTCCCGTCTCCTTTATATTATAGAGTAATGGTCCCAAGTTGAAAAAATTGCTGCTTATTCCTTACTAATATATTTGGAATGCCTCTTTCTATGTACACTGGTCCCAAAGAGAGTGCAGTAGATACCTGCCAGTGAGATTAAAGCTCATTACCTCCATCCCTTTGGCAGCAGTATGGGATGGAATTTTATTTACTTATCTCCAATCATAAACACATGATTTAATCAAAGGAAGCGTCTTTTTAGATTAAATCAATAACTGATGAACAGGTACAATAGGAGTTCAATGCTGTACAATTAGGATTTTCATTTTTTTCTCATTTTCTCTACTCATGATGGATCCAAACCTGGGATATAAAAGCTGCCTGCTAGAATTTCTTGTTCTGATCTTATCAAAAAGATGAGAGTTTAAGTGACTAACCATACTTTCTAGCAGCAGCACCCACGTGAGTACAGTCTGTAACTATTACCTAAATCCAACATTCAGAAAGCTCTGAAACCAAAAACTCCTTAAGCTTGGCAACGAAATACGACCTGAACTAAGGAGAAGCTATATATAGTCTTTATCCCATATGTTTCGCTGGTACTATATTAAAATGTGTGATTATGGGGTGCTGCCCTTGGCCACTGTTATGTGGGGTATTATATAATGGTTTGTGTACCTTGTAACATTTTTAAATTCTAAGAAATTCTTATTTCTAAAACATATCCAACCGTTGAGTGTTAGTTAAGGAATTGTAAACCTGTATTAATATTTTTGGCAGCATACTTACGCTAGGCATTTGTATATTTAAAAAATTAAAATAACTTAAGACATTTTAGTTCTTCCCCTCAGTAAATTCAGTTGTTAGGAGAGAAAAAAATAGATCTATCCTGCTGTATAAGTGCAATGACAGAAATATGCGCAGCTTATTTTTAAGTGTAGCCATGTAGTGTTAATCCAAACAAGAAATTAATAGTCCTAGGGCTTAAAGTTGGTTTTTACTTTAGACTCTAAAATTTAGGTAGAACATAACAACTCATAATGTAGCCCAAACGTACTTGGCTCTGTTTTGCTTTGCCCACACAAAATGAGAAGATGGTATGATGAAGAGTCCTAGAGGCTGGGTGCAGTGGATCACACCTGTAGTCCCAGCACTTTGGGAGGCCGAGGCAGAAGGTTCCCTTGAGGTCAGGAGTTCAAGACCAGTGTAGGCAACACAGCGAGACCTCAAATCTACAAAAAAATTTTTAAAAAATCAGGTACAGTGGCTTGAGCCCTATAGTCCCAGCTACTCGAGTGGCTGAAGCAGGAGGTCACCTGAGTGCTGGAATTCGGAGATGCAGTGAACTATGATCACACCACTGCACTTGAGCTCTGGTGGCAGAGCAAGACCTTGTCTCAAAAAAAAAAAAACAAAGTCCTAGAGTAGATACTGGAATATTTGATATCTAATCCCATCTCTTCTGCTACGTGACCTTACACAAGTCACTTAATTTTCAAGGCCTTGCTTCACAGATCTATAAAATGAGAAGTTTGAAATAGGTGGATCTCTTAATGAAGGTTTCTTACAGTTTCAACACTCTACTTGCAGATATTTACTTTTAGAACTATTGCCTGCTGTTTTAAAATGTTTCTCACTAAGGACATGATCCCATTTCATCTAAGACTTCTATCTTGCTGATCTAAATTTGTCATTTTGTTTGTAGCTAATACATTCACATGGTTGAAAATTCAAAAGGTACAAAAGGATACACAGCAAAAAGTCTTCCTTCCGTACCTGTTCCTCAGCCACCCGGTTCCCTCAGTGCTAACAGTTTCTTGTGTATTTTTCCAGAAACAATTTTATGCATATGCAAGCAAATAAGTACTATATATATTTTATTGTTTTATTTTTGTAACATAAATGGTACATACTATGAATACTACTCATATGCCTTATTTGTTCACTTAGAAGTTCTAAATTATTATATAAAGTGTTTCCTCGTTCTTTTTTATGGCTCCATAATATTCAATTGTATTACATGTCATTATTTGATCAACTCTCTCCCTTTGGACATTTAGGGGTTTTTTTCAGATATTTATTAAAAAGATTATGTAATGAATAACTTATTCATCATTTTCCATGTATGTGAATGTATCTATACCTTAGCCAGTAGCACAGCTGGGTTTCATCTATTTTGACATGTGTTCTCTATGCCAGTATGATATAGTGAGTGGTGTCATAGCCCTATTTGATTCTAAGAATATGAGATAAATCACATCACTGGAATGATTATTTCTTCATTTGAGCCCTGAAATAAATATATGTATATATGTACAGTGTGTGTGTGTGTACGCGTATAGATGAAGCAGGTAGGTTATGTGTAGGGACTTTGTCCTAAACAAACAAATAAATCTTTAAGCATTAAAATCATACAGCAGAGCAAGATTCACAGTGAGAGGGATATGAGAATTGAGTCTGATTGATGTAACAACAGGTTTGTGATTTCTAGATTATGCTAATTCCAAGACATATGCTCAATGAGTACTATTTAAACTGATATTTTTCTTTTAAGTTTTTTGCCAAGCATAATATAGTTAAATTTGTGTATGATGCAACTTCTAGGTATTCCCTCTTTATCAATAAGGAAAAAAAAAGTAAACAATTTACGCAAATTTGCATAACAAAGTGGCAGGCCTGGGACTAAAGCCTACATCCTCTAATATCTGATCCGGGGCTTTTTCCAGTATGTCACCCACTCTCAGAATGTGTAGCTGCAGCTGTAGATCTGAGAATGTCTACTGGTTAGGGACTGCTTTAGGTACATTTACTCTGCGTAGACACTACAGCAACCTGGAGCTCAGAAAGCAGTAGTGCATGTTTCCAATGACAAAATAACGTTCTATAAGTACTTGTTAAAGTAATCATATAACATGCTGATTAGCAATCAGGAGGCCTCCAAATCAAAAAATTAAGCACGTATAGAGAAACACTCTTCCCTAATTGGGACGTAGTTGTCACTTCAAGATGAACTTATTAGTCATAAGGACTAAAAGGAATATAGGATTATTTGGAAATGGGTAGCCTTACATTCCCCAGAGCTCATGCCATCATTTAATTTAGCCAAGACATTTAAACTACTTATCACCAGAAGAGGAGAAGTGCTGATAGAAACAATAGCAAAAGAATTGAAAAATCAAGAGTTGGAGGATGTGCTATAGTAACTATATTGCCCTGAAGCTGGCATTACAGCACATGACCACTCGTTAGGGTCTTATGTCCCTGCTGGCAATGCTATTCCCCTTCTCTACACGACTGGCTCTTCTCATCCTTGGAGTCTTAGCTTAAATGTCTTGCATTAAGCTGTTCGCCCTCTCTGAGGAGCCCTCTATTGTCTACTCCCACTCTAATTCTTTATTACCACCCGCTGTTTGTTTTCCTCATAGCATATATATGTTTATATTATTTACATATATATTTGTCTCTCTACTAGGTTGTGAGCTGTCTGAGGTCAAGGACTACCTCTGTTTTGTTCACCATCACATGTACAGTGCCTGGTACATAGTGCATATTTGTTGATGAGTGATGATCTTGGTGGCTCCCAATTTCGATTTACATGGGTGACTAAACCTACTCTTAAAATGGGATTTTTTCAACAGCATATTTCCCCCATGTTATCATATTTGTTAGTTCAGATGCATACATAATTGACATGCTTATCTTCTTATTGAGAAAACTATTAACTCAGTCATTTTATGTTTACTGGTTTATGGTAAAAGACTTTTATAAAGCAACCATCCCCAAACTTTTTGGCACCAGGCACCAAAACTGTCCATGGGAGACAGGTTTTTTATGGACAGAGGTTAGTGGTGGTTTGGGGATGATTCAAGCGCATTACATTTATTGTGCAGTCAAACCTCTCTGCTATTGAAAATCTGTATTTGCAGCCGCTCCTCAGTGCTAGCATCACCATCTCAGCTGCACCTCAGATCATCAGGCATTAGATTCTCATGAGGAGCGCGCACCCTAGATTCCTCACATGAACGGTTTGCTGTAGGGTTTGAGCTCTTACGAGAATCTAACGGTGCTGCAGATCTGACAGGACGCAGAGCTTATGCAGTGATGAGAACGATGGGGAGCGGCTGTAAATACAGATGAAGCTTCCCCTGCTCACCTCTTGCTGTGTGGCCTGGTTCCTAACAGTCCAGGGACCAGTACCAGTCCATGGCCCTGGGGGTTGGGGATCGCAGCTTTAAAGTTTGCTTTAAATTCTGTTTGCTATAACTTATCCTTGCTAGCTCCTAGAAATCTTCTCTTTTGCCAAGTTGTTGCACTCACATACATATTACGAGTTCTTAAATGGGTATGAGTCAGCATTATAGTTGACTTTTGAACAATGCAGAGATTAGGGGTACCAAGCCTCCATGCTCTCAAAATCCATGTGTAACTTTAGACTCCCAAAAAAACTATAATACTAATAGTCCACTGCTGACTGGAAGGCTTTCTGATAACATAAACAGTTGATTAACATGTATTTTGTGTGTTACATGTATTCTACAATAAAGTAAGCTAGAGAAGAGAAAATTTTATTACAATCATAAGGAAGAGAAAATATGTTTATTGTTCATTAAGTGGAAGTGGATGAACATAAAGGTCTTCCTTGTCATCTTCATGTTGAGTAGGCTGAGGAGGAGGAGGAGGAGTAGGAGAATGAGGAGGAAGAGGAAGGGTTGATCTTGCTGTACCAGGGCTAGCAGAGACAAAAGAGCTGAAGGAGGTGGAAAGGGAGGCAGGAGAGGCAGGCATAATTGGTGTAACTTTTATTTTAAAACTCCACGTATAGGTGGACCAATGCAGTTCAGACCTGTGTTGTTCAAGGGCCAACTGTATATTGGGAACGTGTTGAAACCGTACTTGCTTGGGTCTCATTCATGATTTCATGAGTTTGGCATGGGGCCTGGGAACGTATATTTTTTATCCCTCAGATTTTCTAATGTTCACCAGCAATCACAATTTCTCACCTATTTATTAATCATGTGCTTTTTGTAGTTTATATTTGAAACCCTTCAGGTGTTTTAGTTTACACCCCAAATATACTGTAAACTCCACAAGGGCACAAAATACTTAGTTTAGAAGTTGATAAGTAATGCTCCCCCCTCCAACTTTTTGTATCTGCCTATGTTTGGATCCAGTTAAATCAAATAAGTGAAAATTGAAATGTAAGTTTAATTACCGAAAAAGTTGTTTGGAAAATGTGGCTGAGGTTTGCAGCAACAATGAGCTTCCCAGTATCGCACTCCAGATTAGACAGATTTAAACCTCAAGTTTCTCTGTCTACAAGAATAGAGCTGTCCCACTACATTTACTGTGTGACAGAACAGGCCAAAACAATGTCTGTCTTTAGTCAGCCAAATCCCAAATGGAAAGGAGAGAGAAAGTGACAGAGTCTCAGAATTTCTTCTCCCAAACTTATCAGATCAGTTACCCCCTCCTACCCTAGGAAGGAGTTATTGAGAGAGTAGAGATCTGCCATGAAAATTACGCTAAGGAAGTTTCATGTGGAATATGAAAGAGCTTTCATGCCCTCAACAGTACTCAATCAGTATTTTTTAATTTAAAATACCTTGTATCAGGAAGCTATGACTTTTAATACTTAAATTAGAAGTTATAAAGTTATAACTTCAGCCAGTTAAATCAGTATATATTATCGTATTAGCTGTCTTTCGGTATGTAACAAACTACCCCAAAACAGCTTACAACAACAAACGATTGTTATTTCATGCAGTTCGTGATGGTCAGGAATCTGGCAGTGGTTTAGCTGGGTGGTTGCAAGTCAGCCTCCATGTGGTTGCAGTCATCTGAAGGCTGCTTGAGTGTCCTCACAACATGTCCTCAGCAGGTGATCTGAGAGAGAGGCAGAAACCACAATGTCTTTTACAGCCTAGCCTCAGAAATGACCTACCGTCACTATGCTGCATTCTATGGGTTGCTCAGACCTACCCTGATACAACGTGGGAGGTATTTACACAAAGATATAAATACCAGGAGGTAGGATTCATTGGAGGCTGGATACTACAATTATATAACTTATGAATTTCATTTTATACCTTGCAGATTAAGTAATTCAGTAATGTCTAATATCCCAATAAAATGATTTAATGATAGTTTTGTGAAGCAATTATATTTTTGTGTGTATTATCATAAAATTTCCTAGCTGGAGAATAGGTTGAAACAGTGTATCCAGAGGATGATTTTCTACTATCAGACTGACCTTCTTGTCTAGTTTTCTTTCTAAATCGGTAATTTACATAGTATGATCAAGGACTATTCTCAGTTTGCATGTTCTTCCAGATAGTATGTGAAAGTTCAGGAGATCTATAGACAGATTTATTATAAGGTGATAATAGCTACTATTTTGATTTTAGTATGAATTAATAATTTGCTTCTGGTCTCCTGGTGGTTGCTTCATAAAGTCTGATTCCCATCTTCTTGATTTATTCAAGTGAGGGTTCTGTTTTTTGTTTTCTTTTTGCAGTGGTAATCAGAATGAGGTGGACTGGTTGGCTAGTGAAGGCCATTTACCTCACTGAGATAGTCCATAGGCCCAAAGGAGCACTGTATGTGGCTATGGTTTGATTAAAATTCTAATGCCAGATTTCAGAGATAGGCTTTGTCTAAAAATAAAAATAAAATTCTAATGGCAGAGCATTAAAGAAGTCCAAGTATAATGAAATGGTTAAGAATATAATTGAATTTCCTATAATATGCTAAGTAATTTTAGGTTATGTAAAAATAGCAAAAAAAAATTGCAGTGTAAGTTAGAGGGAACTTGAAATGTTCATTGAATTAAGGAGTATACAATTCATTTGTCCTTCTGTTTTTATAGTGTCTTAACACAGTGGAAAAGATAGTAATTTGAAGATTATGGCAGAAGATGTTTTAAGATAAACTGGAAATGCCTAAATGTTCTTTGGAATTCTAACCATAAGTATTGTTGGGTCAGTTTGCATTTTAAGTTGCTTGAAGAACTTACAGATATGAATGACCAGTTATAGAAGCCCAAATGTTGCTATAATCTGTTTTCTCATCTGGATGTAAGCTGTTTACTACATAGATAGAAGGAAGTGTAGGGCATACCAGCACCAGACCCAGTGAACTCATTTGGATGTCATAATTTCCAGTCGTGTAGATATGTTTGACAGCAGCTTTCACCCTCAAGTGTTTGGAGGCACTATTTTGCTAATCAGGAAAGAAATTTTAGGAAATTCGTTTTACTTTCCAAATGTAATCTGTCGTGATTAATCAATAAAATGATGTTTGGTTTGGGTACTGATTAGCTTTAAGATGGAATCTCCTATGAATTCTTATGGTAAATGAGAGGTGCTAGTACATATTTTCTGAATATGGAGTACATAAACCCTGGCAGTTGCTTAGTTGAGTCTTCAGAGCTGAAAGGTGGTGATTAAATGGAAAAAAATACTTAGAATAAATTGAGGATTTTCTGAATGAAAGGGCAGAGAAATATAGGAAGGTTAGGAAATGTTAATTTTAGACTGTTGTGCTAGAAGTCATAAATATATTCACTATCCTGAAAAACTCCCCTTCTATTAATAGAATAGAAGAACAAGTGAAATGGAAGTGACAAAGAGTCAGTCAAATGCATTCTCTAAGACAGGTCTTTTCAAGAAGTCATTATCATGTAGTAGAGACGAAAGAAACATGAAGTGCACGGACTTTGATTTGATCCTGGCTTGTAAAACACGTATTGGGGAAATTTGAATATGCCCAGCTATAGAATATATTTGGGAATATATTTTTAATGTTTCTAGATGTGTTAATGGTTACTATGGTTATGTAGAATGGGCTTATTTTAGGAGGTGTATCCGAAGTGTATTTAGAGGGAAAGAATTATAAGATACATACATAGTACATATAGGTAAAAATGATACTGTGGTAAATGTTGAATCTATGAGGTAAATATAAGAGTGATTGCCATACTATTCTTTCAACTTTTCTATATGTTTGAATATGTACAGTTAAGAACTTGGGAGAAAAAAAAAATCCCTCTTCCAGAACCCTGTTTCTTTACTCAGCTTTACAGGAAATGGCCTCAAGAGAGTATATCATAGTTTATAGCTACTGTCTCTACCTTCCCCTACTGTTCTCTCTCTTGAATTCAGACCAGTCAGGCTTTCATTCCTACCTCCCCACCATGTGGAAACTGTCATTTCTACATCAGCATTAGCTCCATGTTGCCAGACCTGGGGGTCATTTCCTAGTGCTCATTTTCCTTGACCTTTCAGCAGCATTTGACACAGTTGATCATTCTCTCATACTCCCAGTTCTCCTACTTCTTGGCTTCTCCTTTTTAGTAACTTTTGCTGATTCCTCCTCTTCTTTAAACATTGGAGTGCCTCAGGGCTCAGTTCTCTTCTCAATTTGCATTTGCTCCCTAAATCATCTTGTCCTGTCCTATAGCTTTAAATACTGTATGGATGCTAAGACTCCAAAGTTAGTATCTCCAGCCCCAGCCTCTCCTCTGAACTTCAGACACATATATCCATCTGCCTATCTGATATATTTACTTGATGCCAACTAGGCATTTCAAATTTATGTGTTCCAAACTGAACACTCATTCCAGTCTCTTCTGTGCACCCCAACAAAACACCTGCTAGTTACCTGCTACTCCCACATTCTTCCTCATCTCACTATGAGGAATTTCATTGTTCTGATTGCTCAGGCAGGAAACTCTGATGTCAGTTTTGATTCCTTTTTCCCCCTCATACCTTATGTTTAATCCTTCAGCAACTATGGTCAGCCCTACTTTTAAAATATATCCAGAAGCTAAGCACTTCTCCAACTCTTACCACTATTTTAATCCAAGCTACATTCCATCACAGATTATAGCAGTTTCTCAACCTCAGCACTATTGACATTTGGGGCCAGTAGTGTTGGGGGCAGGGGCTGACCTGCATTGTGCACTGCAGGACGTTTAGCAGCGTCCCTAGGTGCAAGTAGCAACCTGCTCCAACAGTTGTGGCAGCAGGAGTGTTCCAAGAGGGCAAAATCGAAAGCTACAGGGCTTCTCAAGGCCTAGTCTCAGAAGTCACATGTCATCAGCTAATGACGGTACATGCCTATAGTCCCAGCTACTTGAGAGGCTGAGGCAAGTGGATTTCTTAAGGCCAGGAGTTCAAAGTCAGCTGGGACAACATAGTGTTGTCCATCTTAAAAAAAAAAAAAGTTAAAAGTTACACATCATCAATTCTGCTGCATTCTACCACACTATTATATATGCAGATTAACTCATTTAAACCTCACAACAATGCTATAAAAAGTAGATACTTTATCATCCTCCCTTTTAAAACAAGGATACAAAAACTCAGCACTTGTAATTTGTCCGCAGTCCCATAACAGGTAAGCCACAGAACCAGATACGGTTTCAGTTTCTCCTTTCCTATCAACAAGCTCTGAGATGTTAATTTATCTGAGCCTATATCCTCGTCTGTAAAATGGGATTAATACGGGATGAATATCCCTTACCCCAAATTTTTGGGACCAGAAGTGTTTCGGATTCAGATTTTGAAATATTTGCATGATATCTACCAATTGGACATCCCTAGTCTGAAATCCAAAATGTACCAGTGAGCATTTCCTTTGAGCCTCTTGTTGGTGCTCAGAGAGTTTCAGATTTTGGAAGCATTTCAGATTTCAGATTTTCAGATTAGGGATACTCAACCTGTACCACTGTACGGAATAGAGTTTAGGATTGAATGAGATGAGTTCTGAAGTACCCAGCAGAACGCTTGATACCTAGCAGTTACTCAAAAATGTTAATTTTACCACCTTCTTCTTACCCTTCTCAGGTTTCTTTACTAGATGAAGAAATGTTTTTATAAACGCTATTTTCTCATTATTTTAAACAATACTTGAATGACCTAGACTAGAATTATTATTAAAAGAGACAGTGATTAAACTTCTAGTAGCAGAGAAGTAATAAAGAAAAGTCCATTCTGGTGGAATTTTAAGACTGCAGCCTGAGCCGTTCTACCCTAAGGTGTTAGCGGCTGATCATCACTTAATAGGTTACTCTTCCAGAGGTTATTTACGTTTTCAGAGGAAATAAAATGCCAGTGAAGGAATGGAATGGAAGAATTTTAGGTTTTGTGCCAAGCCAGTAAGGAAACTATGATTAGGAAAGGGATCCTTCAGTGGTGCTCTTTGTGGTCTATCTACCACCATAGGCCAGCCCTGGCAAGGTATCAGGTATCTCATCCCACCTGGTATACAATTTATAGATTTGGGTTTCTGCAGAAAAAAAAAAAAGATGTCTTAATAAATTCAGATCATTATTCTATATTATTTCATTTGGCTATGTGACATTTAGATTAGCACAGATGCAGTTACTGTGCCGTAGAGCTGACAAAGTTTGGGCTTGTTATTGCCTGAATTATGCCACCATCCCCCCCCTCCAGAATCTCAGAATGTGACAATATTTGGACATAGGGCCTTAAAGAGGTGATTAAGTTAAAATGAAGTCTCTAGGATCCTTACGAAAAGAAATTTGGACACGTGGGGAGACACCAGAAACAGGCGGACAGAGTGATGTCCCTGTGAGGACATTTCAGGAAATGGCCATCCGCAAGTCAAGGAGAGAGGCCCCAGGAGAAACCAAACCAGCCAACACCTTGATCTGGGACTCCTAGCTTCCAGAACTGTGAGAAAATAAATTTCTGTTGTTGCAGTAACCCAGTATGTGGTATTTTGTTATGGCAGCCTGAGAAAACTAATATAGGGCCCATTTCCCAGTCTTGCACATGGTATTTAATATTTGTTATTTTTTAAAAACCAAAAATTTTTGTTGTAGGAAAACAAATCAGGAATGGATTATAAGCCAAGCGGGGTGGCTCACACCTGTAATCCTAGCACTTTGGGAGGCTGAGGCAGGAGGATTGCTTTAGATCAGGAGTTCAAGGCCATCCTGAGCAAGAGTGAGACCCCATCTCTACTAAAAATAGGAAAAATTAGCCGGGCAACTAAAAATAGAAACAAAAAATTAGCCGGACATGGTGGCGAGTGCCTGTAGTCCCAGATACTCAGGAGGCTGAGGCAGGAGGGTTGCTTGAGCCCAGGAGTTTGAGGTTGCTGTGAGCTAAGCTGATGCCACGGCACTCTAGCCTGGGCAACAGAGCAAGACTCTGTCTCAAAAAAGAAATTTAAGAAAAAGAAAGGAATGGATTATAGAAGACTTTTTTCATGAAATAATCAAATTACATGATGTGGCACTTAAAATGAACCATGTTAGAAGAGTCTCCTTATCCTTTATTTTGCCACCAAAGCCATAAACCCTTTCCTTCCATTCTTCCCTCTTCCTCACCCTACCCTATACCACCCTATCTCATTCCAGCATACACGCATACCTACCTATGGCTGGCTTTTTTACTGTCACTCCCAGTATTTTCAGGTATATTCTTTTTAACAAGATTGAGTTGTTTTTCCTAAGCAACGGGGAACTCTCCCATGCTGTTTTTCTGTCTCTACTTTGTGAAAAGCAAGAGTAGGCCAGTTGAAGGAGAAGAGGCCTTAACATTTATTGAGTACCTGTTTTATGCCAGGTACTGTGTTATTCACTTTACATAAAACATCTCCTTTAGTGGAAAAACAGCAGTGGCCCAATCTAGAAAAAGAAAACAGCAACAGTGATGGCCTTGTGACATCACTTTATAGCTTTGAATCTCCAATCATTGCCCTACCATCTGTTTCCATGCTCAGCCCCACCATTATCAGTTCTACCATATCTAGGAAAAGTACCTTAATTATCTAAATCTCTAGGTGTACGTCATTTTGTGAGATGTGAAAGCAATATATCCTCGGGTATGTGTCTATTAGAACAGCCTGGAAACAGCACAAGGGTACTGGTGCTTCTGAGAGTATGTCATGGACAGCCGTAAGTGATTTGCGGGTGCATGCCCCCTTCTTCATGGAGAGTAACTGAAGGAAAAATGGAAACAGTTGCTCTTCTGAACTAATTAGACAATAATTCAGAGGAAGGGACAGCTGCTCTAAGGATACCAGAAACATGCCTAAGCTGGTGTCAGATATTTTCTACCTAGTAGAGAAAGGGATCAGAAATAGTTTCCTTGGGCTTGGAATGCTGAAGAAAAGGAGCCCAAGGGAAAGGGGGCTTGTTAACCCTACACACCAGGGGTCAGGCTGCGGGTCAACTGTGGACTGAGGCCTGTTTGTGTACATCCTGGGCTAAGAATGATTGTTACATGTAAGCAGTTGTAGCAAAAAAAATATGTAACAGAGACCTTATATGGCCCACAAAGCCTAAAATGTTTACTATGTGACCCCCTTTGCAGAAAAAGTTTGCCATTCCTTGCATATATTATAGAGGATCTATTTGTGTTTTTAGTGGAAAGACTAGTGGTATACTGTAAACAGCTGAATATGAGCAATCTTCATGAACGTTTGTAGTGTTTCATAGAATTATCTAATTTTAGACCTTACATAATATTAAGAGATCATCTGTTCTGTATTGGTTTGCTAGGGCTGCTGTAACAAAGTACCACAAACTGAGAAACTTGAACAATAAAAATTTATCGTCTCACAGTTCTGGATGTTAGAAGTCCAAAGTAACATAACCATGGATGGTTCCGTGAGAAAGAATGTGTTGTCTTTTCCTAACTCTGGTGGTTTACTGGCAATCTTCGGTGTTCCTCGGCTAGTAGATGCATCACCTGGATCTCTGCCATCATGTTCACATGGTGTTCTGCCTGTGTAGGTCTGGGTCCAAATTTCCCATTTTTATAAGGGCACCAGTCATATTGGATTAGGTCACCCTATAACCTCATCTTAACTTTATCA
>NW_012142190.1:2063617-2065861 GCF_000956105.1 Propithecus coquereli | reverse complement strand
ACATTGGGATAGTCCGTAACTGTGCTGGGGTTGGGGGTGGGGTACCAAAATGCTCCTTTCTGCCCAATAAGGGAAATCCCTGTTGCTCCTATAAGAGTTACATCCATCTGCAAGAAAAACTTCTCTTGCTGGTGCTTGGCATTTTTACCTATTCTAGTGCATTAAAAATGAGTAAGTTTGCTTTTGTTGGTGTAAAAAAAAATGACTAAGCCATATTTCATAGTTTAGTACAGGCAGTCCCTCTTGGAGACTGGGATATAAGACATTATTTCTTTTAATGCATGAATTCTTAAATTGTTTCAGTTGTTTTGTACTATATGAAATGCCCCAGGGATTCACTTTTTAAAAAGAAAAAAAAAAGCACTAAATTTTAGTTTATGTATCTGTTTATTTATGCATCATTCCCAACAATATCATGGGTAAATGCATAAATATAATTTTAAGATGGAAAATGTTTTTTAAGTATGAAGACAAGGCGACTTTGCATCTTCTGATGCTGTAATGATAGTTATGGCTTTGTTCCTGACTCTTCCCAGGTGGCAAGGTCTTAGACAATTCATTTCATCTGAAGACTAATGCATTCTCAGCCACTCAACTTTTTGAGTCTGGTTTCTGTAGGGAAATGTCATTATACATGGGCTGCTGAAAATACTGTAACTTAAACTTGGAAATAACATACTAATATGCTGAAGCTGGGATACTTTCTAATAAGAGTACCACTAAAGATAATTTCTGTTTTTTCCAATTATAACATAGGGAAATGAGTATGGTAGTATCATGTAGATGATCTTTAACTTAAATTGTATTACTTGGAAAGACTGATAATTTTCATGTCTTTCTCAGCCAGGCACCATGGCTCATACCTGTAATCCAGTGACTTGGGAGGTTGAGGCTGGAGAATCACTTGAGGCCAGGAGTTCAAGACCAGCCTGGGCAACATATTGAGACCCTGTCTCTAAAACGGTTTTTAAAAGTAGCCAGACATTGTGGTGTGCACCTGTAGTCCCACCTACTTGGGAGGCTGAGTCAGGAGCATCATTTGAGCCCAGGAGTTTGAGGCTACAGTGAGCTATGTCAGCCACTGCACTCTAGCCTGGGCAATAGAGCAAGACATCATCTAAAAAAAAAAAAAGTCTTGTCATTCTCAGTATAAGAATAAAGAAAATGTAATAGTTATTTATTCTCAATTCTGCTGTGTATTTTATTTTTTAGATTTCTTTTTTTTTTATTATTTCAAAATATTACGTGGCTACAAATATTTTGGTTACATGGATTGCTTTTCTACTGCTCGAGTCAAATTTATAAGCATACCCATCACCCAGATAGTGTACATTGTACCTGTTAGGCACGATTTCACCCATCCTCTCCTTCCCTCTCCCTCCTGCATGATTTCTGTTAAGTTTTACTTCCATCTGTGTACATGAGTGCCAATCAGTTAGTTCTAATTTAATAGTACATGTAGTGTTTGTTTTTCTATTCTTGCAATACTTCACTTACAAGGATGCTCTTCAGTTCCATCCAGATTGTTGTAAAAGGTATTAATTCATTTTTTATGGCTGAGTAGTATTCCATGTTGTACATATACCACATTTTATTCATCCACTCATGAATTGATGGCACTTGGGTTGATTCTACATCTTTGCCGTTGTGAATTGTGCTGCAATAAACATTCTAGTGCAAGTGTCTTTTTGATAAAATGACTTTTTTTTCCTTTAGGTAAATACCCAGTAGTGGGATTGCTAGATCAAATGGTAGGTCTACTTTTGAGTTCTTTGAGGAATCTCCATACTACTTTCCATAGAGGTTGCACTAGTTTGTAGTCCCACCAATAGCGTATAAATGTTCCTTTCTTTCCGCATCCACGCCAGCATCTTTTGTTTTGGGACTTTTTGATAAAAGCCATTCTCACTGAGGTTAGGTGATATCTCATTGTGGTTTTGGTTTGCATGTCTCTGATGATCAGTGATGTTGAGCATTTTTTCATGTTTATTGGCCATTACTCTGTCTTCTTTTGAAAAGCTTCTGTTCATGTCTTTTGCCCACTTTTTAATTGGGTTGTTTGATTTTTTTTTCTTACTGGTTTGCTTGAGTTCTTTGTAGATTCTAGTTATTAGCCCTTTATCGGATGTATAGCATGCGAGTATTTTCTCCCATTCTGTAGGTTGTCTATTTGCTCTGTTGATTGTTTGCTTGGCTGTGCAGAAGCCTTTTAATTTAATCAAGTCCCATTTATTTATTTTTGTT
>NW_012142190.1:2051543-2052846 GCF_000956105.1 Propithecus coquereli | reverse complement strand
TGTCTCTACAAAAAATATAAAAATTAGCTAGGCATGGTGGCACGTGCCTGTACTTCCAGCTACTTGGGAGGCTGAGGCAGGAGGAACACTTGAGTTTAGGCGTTTGAGGTTACAGTGAACTATGATCATACCACTGCCCTCACTGTCCAGGCAACGAAACAAGACCCTGTCTCCAACAACAACAACAACCACAACAAAAAGATTTAATTCCTGGATCTGATTCCCTCTTTTGTTTGTTAAAAAAAATTTTTCCTCGTATTAGGCCGCGATAGACATATTGCTGTAAGTTTGCATCGTCTACAGTAGAAATGCCAAAAAGAAAGAATGTCCTTCTGTAGCTGCTGGTTTCCAAGGAAAGGGTGTCTCAGTTCTGATGACCAGTGGGGATTAGCTACATGGAAAAATATGGCAGTGGATAAATATAACCTATTGGGATAGAAATTCTCAAAAAGATCTAACTTTGCTCTCTTTTTTGCCTTGTGTGTCATTTTAGTCTCTAATTTTATTCAACTAATAGTTATTAAATGTCTATTATGTGCAAGGCATGGTGCTAGGCATTGTCTCCTGAGAATATCCTTCTGTTAGAAAAAAATGCCTAATATAAATAATTGGCATCTATTTTTTTTTGCCATATGTAGCCTATTCCCTGGCATATAGGAGATCAATAAATATTTGTGGCTGAGTTAATATCTTCCATTATAAATCAATACATTGATATCATTGCTTTTAAATTGCTCTCTTGTGAATTCAATTAACATGAGTCAATGGAGGAATAGATAAATAGAACAAGCCAAAGCTGATATACAACCACGAACCCAAGGTGTTTCCAAATAGCCTATGACATCTAACAATTTTAACAAGATGACTGAAGTATCTCTTCCTTTTTCATACTGCCACGTGTAGCACTTTAAATTAAATAAATACAATACACTCATTTAGGGAAAAAGAAGGGAGAGCTAATTTAGGGGGTAGAATCAGGCAGGTATTTGCTGGCTAATAAACAGAACTGATATTTCTTTTTGAACACCTACTACGTTTCTGGTTTCTGATGTTGTCCTAGAACTAGAACATTTTTTAACGGAAAAATCTGTGAAATTGTAGTTATTTTTAACAGATGAAAAACTGAATCTAAGAGAGATTAATTTATTTGAGGGAAGCCCTGTTTTATCACTGTCTTTTTGTATCAGAAATATAAGTCCTAGTTTAGGAGATTGATAGTTTGATGTCTTATTTCTTTTGTCATAAATAAGGTTCTATAGTCACTTGTATTATTTTCCTTTTCCTCCCAATTAAGCACTCCACC
>NW_012142190.1:2049575-2051493 GCF_000956105.1 Propithecus coquereli | reverse complement strand
TTTGGGAGAGAAAGTCAAGAGTTTTTTTCTGAACACATTAAGTTCGAGATGCCTATTGAAAGTCCAAGTGGATATGTCAAGTAGATCCATTATTCTAAGCGCGCCTAGGAAAAGACTGGGATATAACGGTGTTTTTGGTGTTTACATAGATGATATCGAAAGCAATGGGACTGAATGAGATTGCCCAGGAGGGAGAAAAGTCTATGTCCAGTCCTTGGTAACGCTCTTAACCTGTAGAGGTCAGATGACGGGAAGCCAATAGGAGAGCTGGCCCAAGAGGGAGAAGGAAAATAATAAAATTGGGTATTTTAGAAGTTCAGGGCAGAGTATTTCAAGGAGGGAATTATCAGCTACATTTAAGATTGGGTAGGATGAGAACAGGAAATGTCTACCAGATTTGGCAACATGAACATCATTGATGACTTTCATAAAAGCAGTTTTAGTGGAGAGTCCTGAGAACTGATACCAGATTGGAAAGGGCTAAAAATAAGCGGAGCAAGAGGAAACAGACAGGTATCCTGGGAAGTTCTGCCGTCAAGAGGAGAGAAATGGGCCGAAGGTTGAAGACTGAAGTGACAGGACAGTTTTTTCCCCTTGGGCTGGGATTGAATAGAGCATATTTACATATGTGTATTCAAATGAGAATGAGCTAGCAGTCTTAAGCCTATACATATTGGAGCTTTGTGATGTTAAAAAAGATATTTATACTTTTTAAAGGCCCTACAGCATCAACTGTATACTTTTCTTTATACTGGATCTAAAGTTTCAGCAATGCATTGCTTTTTATTAATGAAATAGAATTTAGTGTATTCCATCTAGTAGTGAATACATATTGCTAGAGAAAATTGTGTTAATAGTAAGCATTTTTAGAAGTTATCCAGTTGCTAAACTTAATGTAATACTTGTGGTTGACCAAAATAGTAGATATTTTATTTAAGTAATTGAAAAATACCTATGAAATATCAATATTTAATTACATTTCAAATATATGTTTGCTAAGAAAATGAAATTATATAAGTAAAATGAGTCATAGCTAGTCAATAAACAATTTTTTTATTAAGTACTTGCTATGCTCCAGGAACTCTGTTAGGTCCTGATGATACAGAGTGAAACTGTTGCTGCCCTCAAGGAATGCTTACATTTTAGGAGGGTGGGCGAAGAAGACAAGCACATCCTAAGGTAATTTTTATGTACTGAAAAGTAGCATGAAGAAAATAAAATGGAACAATGTAGTAGAGAGTAACGGGATACCTAGTTTTGCTAAGTGGTCAAGAAAAGCTTGAGGGGGCCTTTGAGTTCAGCCCTGTCACCTGCTAGTCTCACTTCTAATACATGCGGTTCTGCTCCTAATAAGCGCTATAGAATGCTCGTACTCTCCAAAGATCAGCACACTTTCTATGAAGGGTCAGAGGGTAAATATTTTATTTAGTCTTTGTGAACCATATGACTTTTGCCACAACTACCCAACTCTGCCATTGTGGTGCAAAAGCAGCCATTGATAATATAAAAATGAGTGGGAATGGCTGTGTTCTAATAAAACTTTATTTACAAAAACTAGCAGCAGGCAGGATTCAGCCCATGGGCCATTGTTTGCTATACCCTTCTCTAGGGCTTTGTTAGGCAAACTATTACTGTTTAGCTATTATCAAAAGCCAGGCTGAGAAAAGTACTATATATGGAATACGATTAGAAGGATTCACTATATAATAGATATATAGTGGATCATATATCCACTCCTCTAAGTAATCTAAATTATAAGATTCAATTCCAGGCTGGGCGTAGTGGCTCACACCTGTAATCCTAGTACTTTGGAAGGCCGAGGCAGGAGGATTGCTTGAGGTCAGGAGTTCAAAACCAGCCTGAGCAACATAGCAAGACCCTGTCTCTACAAAAAATATAAAAATTAGCTAGGCATGGT
>NW_012142190.1:2042698-2048415 GCF_000956105.1 Propithecus coquereli | reverse complement strand
CCCAATTAAGCACTCCACCATTGTACTAGATGAACATGACTTTATAAATAAGTACTCCTTTTAAACTAGTCATTTTTTATTTTACTGTAATCCAGCTTTCTAAGATGCCAGCAATGGCCTCCTGCCCCAATTTGTTATCAGTAGTGAAGCATATCTGACGGAAGGAACTAATGTTTTTTAATTCTCTCATGTGCCAGGCTCCATGTTATTATCATCACTAAGATTTATTGAGCAAATACTAAGTGCCAGGCACTATGCTAAAGGCTTTATGTACATTCTCTCGTATTCCTCACAGCGCTCTATGAGGAATATCCCATTATTGTCCTATGGGTGATTTCATTGAGGAAACTAAAATTTGTGGGTAAGGTTAAATGTTTTATAAAGTCTTGCAGCAAGCTACAATATGAACTCAGTTTATCTATACTTTTCACATTTCATTTAATCTTCCCAAAATTCTACATTGTGGACATTATGTTAATATTATCATTGAGGTCATTATAAAAAATAATAAATTGTGGTAAACTAAGAAACGACCATATGCAGTGTTTTCCAAGCCTCTGTTAAAACCATACTCCACAGTGGGAAATTCAGTTTACATTTCAACCCAGTACACACATACTCATGCATTGACTGAAATAAAAATAATGCCCTTTGATTTTTATGATTATTCTAACTCTTTTTTTCTTAATGGATCGTGACTTACAGTGTGAAAAGTATCGATCTAATGTGATTCTACTCAGCATGTATTCTTAGCATGACGTGACACACAGTAAGCCAGAGGTTCTTCTCATTTTTTTCCTAGCCATTCTGTTCATTAGTTTATTTAAAAACTGCAAACATATTGAGTGCTTAGTGTATCTCAGAGGTAGTTCTAATTCCCAGGATATCTGAAGATGAGTGTGATTCAGTCCTTGCCCTTGAATTCAAGTGGTTAAGACAGACAGAATTGTAATAATTTTTGACAAGAACTGTGACATCGGCATGAACAATGTACTACGGGAACAGAGAGGAGCAAACAAGTAGTTCTCCCAGTGGGTGTCCAAGAAGGGCTAGATAAAGGAGTGATGTACAGAATAGGTCATATAGAATGAACGTGAGTTTTCCAGGTGTAAGAGAGGAGGACATTCCTGGCAGAGGGAACTGCATTTGTGAAGGCAGGGGGATTTGAAAGCATGGAACTCATTCCAGCAACAATATGAAGTTTAGCAAGACTTTGGTGCAGATACAGAAGGTGGAGAGTAGATTAAACGACCTATGCGCCTTGTTAAGAAGATCAGACTTTATTCTTCCGCAATGAGGAGCCCACAGAGGTTTTGAATCTAGGATATGTAAGATAGGATATTTGTGCTTTCAGGTGACAGTTCTGCCAGCTGTTTAAAGAATGGTATGAAGAGAGATTAGAGGCAGGAAATCCTTTGCATTACTTCAAATGGAAAATAAGGACTTGAACTAAGGCACCAGTGGTGGGTATGGAAAAGATGATCTAGATTCCAGAGTTTGGTTCCATTCAGTTTGTCAAACATGTACTGACCTTTACCATATGTCAGGTTGCTGAATGCTGATATAAAAAAGAATAAGAACTGGTCTCTGACCTTGAGTTTTCTGTCTAGTGGGAAACAAAGGCACACAAACGATCACTTCAGTATCATAATGGTTAAGTGCTATAATAAAGGCTTGCAAAAAGTATGAAAGGAGCAAAGATGAGGGGTTCATAACCCAGACTAAGAGATGCATAAAGGCTTCCTGGGAAGGAAGAGTCCAAGCAGAATCCAGAAGATTGAATAGGACCTGGCCAGGTGAAGCAGAGGGCGAGGACATTACAGGCAGAGGGCAGAGGAAAGCAAGCCTGAGCGTTGTGGAACAGCGGGGAACTGCACAGAGTTTAGTGTTGCTGAGCTCAGTGTGGGTGAGGAATGATATGAATGAGCCCAGAGTGGGAGTGGAGAGTTCACATGAGTTCCTGTAGTGGAACTTTCAGAATTGTATGGAGCCTGTAAGTCATGCTAAGGAGCTTGGACTGTGTGCTGTTGGTGTGGGGAGCCCACTGAAGTGTTCTAAAACATGAGACTGACGTGGGCAGCTTTGTAGTTTAGGTGACTTATTCTGAAAATGTAAAAGATACTAATGGCTAACTTTCTTTGGATGCTTGTTGTTAGCCTCGTATTTTACAGAAAGGTTACTGACACACAGAGAGATTAAGTAACTTGCTCAAATTTACACAGTCAGTGGCAGAGCACGGACTTAATCCCCAGCGATCTGGCTCTAACCCACAGCGATGCTGCTAGCTAGATGAGAGAGTGACCAGACTGCAGGGGAGAGATTATGATGAGCTACCCTGGGGTAACGCAGCAGATGGAGAGAAGCTGACTGATTGGTCTGCTCAGGCTGCCGTAACAAAATAGCACAGACTGGGTGGCTCAAGCAACAGAAGTTGATTTTCTCACAGTTCTGGAGGCTACAAGTCCGAGATCAGGGTGCCGTCAGGATCTGGTTCTGGTCAGGACTGTCTTCCTGGCTTGTATGTGGCCACCTTCTTGCTGTGCCTTCATGTGGCCTTTCCTTGGTGCATGAGTGTGGAGAGAGCTCTCTAGTCTCTTCTTATAAGGACACCGATCCTATTAGATCAGGGCCCCACCTTTGTGACCTCATTTCACCTTAATTTCTCCTTGGGGCCACATCTCCAGGCACAGTCACATTGGGGATTAGGGCTTGGACATACGAATTTTGGGGGACACAGATATTGCCCATGACACCGACAATTCCAGAAAATATTTGTAGAGATAAAATCAGCACAAGTTGGTGATGGATTTGATGTAGAGAGGGTGAGGAGAACGGAGGTGTTCAGGATGACTCTCAGGTTTCTGCAAGTGTGGGGGAACGCTAGTCCAGTCGGGGTTGTGGAAACTCGGAAGCAAGCACGTGGAAGAGCTCCAGGAGACAGCCGGCAGTGCTGCTGTGAAGGGAGGTGATGGCGGGTGTAGACAGCAGTTGAAGCCACAGGCCAGGTCAGATCACCCAGGGAAAATATGCAGAGTGAAAACAGAGGTAGTACTGCCAAGATGGGAAAATGTTTGAGGCAAGCAGAACAGCAAAAGGAGACTTAAGAGATAAGAGACCTTCATCCCCGAATCCAAAGGAAGAGAGAATTCCAAGCCGCAGGGAATCATTGCTTCCCTATTCTGTGGCCTCCTGTGTATCAGATTTGTATTCCTAGGTGAGGAAAAGGAACGGTCATAGAACCATAGCCTTTTATTGCCCAGGAGGACCAGAGAGATGGTTTTTATAATTCCTCATTCTATGAAAAGGAAGCTGAAGCCCTGTAAAGCCTTGTGATTTTTGTCTTTCATGGTAGAAACAGGACTAGAATTTAGGTCTCCCAAGCCTTTTGACTTCAGCCCACTGCTTTTTTACAACATATCAAATAAAATCCACCATGGTGGGGTTTGAAAATTGGGTCTCAGTTGTAAAAAATTACACTAAATAAAGTGGAGAAAGAAGCGTCAGAATTTTATTTTTATATGTATTCGAGGAGAGGAAGATGCAGGATATAAAATGTCTAAAACTTTGTTTGGGAGGAGAGAATGAGAGTGTTGGCCTTGAATAGTGATAAGAAAATGGACCAGTGGGAGAAAGCTCAGAGACAGGGATTCTGTCTCTACTATATTTAGAGTGGAGGTGGCACATTGCCAGGGTCACTTATTATCTCCTGAGCTCACTTTTTAATGTGACTCCCTTTTATGTTTTTTTCTATCACTGAATAACCCCATATTACTAAGAGATACATAACAATACTGCATTATTAGAAAATTGATTTTAAGTCTGTACTTTCTAGGCCTGAAACTGACAGACTTCCTTACTTAAGGAGAGGAGTGGGTTCTCTCTTCTCTAGGATTTCAAAGCTGCCATCAGCCACATAGACTCTCCTAAGTGAAAATTTCTGTCAATAACAGTCTAATAATTCAATTAATGAAGTATATTTTGAGTATCTGCTGTAAATGAACCACTATGTTAAGCACTTCAGGTGGTATTAATGAATCGAATAGAGTCCCTAAGTAAGACATGTGTAGCCTGTGTCTGTAGGGTAGGAACGATGTCCTAAGAACCTTTAGACTCACAAGTATTTTAATAGTGTCTGCATAGTCAAGAGGGCCAGTGTGTCCTCTTCAGTACTTACTGAAAGTATTTGAGCTGACTTTGGGTTATATTTATCACTTTCAAATTTTAGAAAACAAAAACTAAAGCAAGTTTAGCCACTGTCTTGGCTTGTATGTTAATTACTTTCTTGTTTTTTACTAGCTAAACAAGCCTGAATTTGACTTAACACGACAGAAGGACTACTTTTTCCCATTTTATAATCTATAGTTTGAAAACATATAAGCTGGCATTTAAAATAATATGTGCACACCATGCAGATATTCTTGCTCTGAGTTTATATTTTTGGTAGATTTTAATATATCAGTTGAGATAGAATTATACAGAATAGCTGATTTGCCAGTAGGTACATCTTTAATACTAGGCCATTAATAGAATTTTTATGTAGTGTATGCGTATTACAAAGAGTACATTATATGGAAAATAAGTCATGCTAGGTGTATGCAAGCATTAAATAAAGACTAGCATCATAAAAAGAATTTTCACATGTAACAATAGTAGCATAAATTTCTGCATCAGGGACAGCCCTCTGTAAAATTATGGCTTCAGAGGGTATCAGTATCTTGGCACAACCCATTAACATGTTATTCCAAATACGAAATCTTACCACTGAAGGTATTTCATGAAAAGTTTGATGCATAATTCTGAACTAGTCAAGGCTGTCAGTAGAAAGCCTTATCATACTCATCCTTATGGGCCCATTTCCTAGCAAGCTCATGGAAGTTAGTGGTTTCTCAATGAATGTTTATTAAATGAACACATTCTGTTAAAAGTAAACATTAAGAAGAAATTTTGACTGAGGATGATGTTACCATCGTGCTACTACCATAAGAGGATTCATTTAGCAAACACTTCTTGGGCATTATCTATGTGTAGACACTGTTGGCACTAGGAATACAAAAATTAATAAGACAAGATTTTGAGCAGTGGCATTGGGGAAGAGTAGACCAAAGAGACAAAAGACCTTGTAAATAGCTGTAAGAGAAATATGTAAACAACTATAAAATAGTAATGCTACACAGAAATATCAGTAAGCAAAATTTAGTTATGCTATTATAAAAATACTAAGTGCTGTGGGAGCCCAGAAGAGAAATTAATTTCAGTTGGAGCTAGGGGTGCTTGGCAAAATTTCACAGGGGAAGTGACTTTTGAGTTGAACTTTGAGGAGTATCTTAGTAGCGACTTGGGCATCTCAAATCCACTGTGTCTGTAGGTGTATGCATTATTTTCCCCGTCCACCTATCCATCCCTGCATGTCTGATAGTCTCGAAATGATTACTGATGTTACCATTCACCCTGGGGTCCTTCTTTTTACAAAATGCCAGAATCATTTGATCCCCTCTCTTTCCTCTCCATTATTCATTTGGTGGTCACTATAGTTAAATGAAGGTTTGAATAGTTAGCAGTTTTTTCCTATAGATTTTTAAAAATTTACTATTTTTTACTATTTTGTACATATTCCAAAGCTTATCAAAAATATTTGAGTATATCAGCCTACTAATCACATATTTTAAATTTTGTTAAATTATACACACAAATGTCCTATTTTGAGACAATTCAATTTT
>NW_012142190.1:2040750-2042413 GCF_000956105.1 Propithecus coquereli | reverse complement strand
ACTCTGTCTCAAAAAAAAAAAAAAATACACAATTCTGGTTTCTAAATGATATACAGAAAATTATAGAGACCTTGTGTAGAAATTATCCTTGCATATAATCCTGACAGTATTTTTATTTTAAATAATACTATTCTTCTGAGAATGTATTTCTGTTAATTTGTCCTTATCTCCATAGCACCCTGAAATGTTAGCACTGCTGCAGAATTTCTAGACAGTAATACGTTTCTGCTGCCATTTGGAGGAGCCTGCATCGCAGAGTAAGGAGTTGAGTGTGACTTGCAGAGATTCCTTCTTTGAAATTCAGACCCCCAGAAGAATTCGTAGTCAAATCCCCATAATTAATGAATTGTGTCTTCTAGATTTCCTTAAGGACCCAATCTGATGGGCATTACGATTATAACTATTTTTTAGAGATTCTGACAATATTCTTACACCACTGAAACAATAGGTAGTCTGAAAACTGAAAGTGAAACTGTCAGCCCTTGGCATCTGTAGTTAACTAACTGCTAAGAGTTTTGTTGATAGATATCTAGGTAATTGTGAGATTAAGCCAAGAGTATGGGAGGCCTCTGCCCTTTTCTAATGAAACAGTTTAAGTTTTGCTAAAATCCAGGAAGCATAATCATGCTGTCTTTTAATCCAAAATTTTGAATAATATCTACAAATACTCTTTAGAGTGGTCTTGGGAGTTAGGGAAAGCAGAAATATATGAAAATGTATTTCATTTATTTTTCCATGTATTTTTGTATTTATTTTGCCTAATCCTTATGCCAGAGTCACTAAGAATTAGTAAAGTTCATTGGTAAGAGATTGATGCTTCTGATATCTTGTTCTGATGACATACTAGAAGAATGTTTTAAAAAGTAAAGGACAGATGTGAGAGTTAAAGGAAATTTCAGTTAATTAGCAGAGTTGCATTAAAATAATCTTACCATCATTGTGAGGTCTTGAATTCTAATTTTGCCTTTGCTAGTGTAATGCTAATTAGATATTTTACTTGATTTTTGAATTTTCATAATAAACAGCCCAGCTTCAATCAACAAAGTGGAGAATTTGCCTTTAAAACTGCCTTCAAAATGCAGTCAATTCCTCTCCCATTAAAAGTGTAACTGAATCTTCTCTAAAGGCCAAGATGAATACTTTATCTCTGAGATGTCACTGCATTCTATTGCAGTTATTTTCTGATGTGTGCAAGGAAAGAAATATACTTCCTAATTTGAGTGTTTATCAGTACAACTTACCCTAATTCCTATGAACTGTTCTACTTCTGCCTGCAATTGTTTTATATTTGGTGACACCACATTCATTCTTCAAGTTTTAACTCAAAGTCAGTTCTTTGAAGTCATGCTTACTCACCTATCATAAGCTTGCAAAACTAGGCCTTAAGCTATTTTATTTCCAGGTGATACCTGCTATTCAGGTATATATCAGTACAGAAACAGCCACAGGTGTGGTCACATGGTGTATACATCTGGGAACCTACGACCGTGGGTTATTAAAAGGATTTGTTCTGTAAAGTTTGGATTCGGTCAAAAGGCCACACTCAAGGACCTAGAAGGCCACATGTGGCCTTGAGGCCGCAGGTTCCCCACCCCTGACTGGGCTTATCATACACTAAATTTGCTAAAAGCAAATATAAGCATAGTAGTCCATTAAATTATTT
>NW_012142190.1:2012558-2040300 GCF_000956105.1 Propithecus coquereli | reverse complement strand
TACCCTTGAACTATTTTCATTTTCTGCTTAGATGATCCTAGATTTCTTTAGACTCAAATAGATGTAAATGTTTTTTGTTAACCTGTTTGTGGCTTCAAAACCACTAGCTATCAAAAGTAGAGTGTTTTTCCCCCCACTCCATCCCCTTCAAAAGTACAGTTTTATTCTGCAGCTTAACTGTCCGTTAAAAAAACTTTGTCATTTTTTGCTAATCCTGGAATAGGACCTTCCCACACTCATATTACTTCTTTAAGTTGTCAGACTTCCTATATCATTGTTTTGCCTAGCAAAATCAAAATAAAACAACACAGAATAAAATGCTTATATATGTCAAAAATTTCCTTATGACTATGCATTTCTAATCAGAATAAGATTTTTCTTCTACCTTCTAGCTGCTCTTACTCTTTTAAATTTGAATTTATGAAAATATATATAATGCATGTGCACATTTTTTTATGAGCCTGACTTTTGAACATGACTATTTTTAAAAGGCCTATGATACTATTTTTTGAGAATTTATGTGAAAAATCTTACAAGAATATGAAAATGAAAGCACATTAGGTAATATATTTAGAGAATTGCCTTTATTTAAGAAGAGGGAATTGCCTGAAATTAGAACTCCCTTAGAACATAGAGAATATATCACCATCATCGCTGTGGAGCATGACCCTTATCTATTTGACGTTGTCTTAGTGCAGCGCGTAGCACAGTGGCACCAAAAGATGGGCATTTAATAAAAGCTTTTAATAATCAGGAGGTGAGCTTCCTTTGATAAGGAAGTAACCAAAGCTGTGCTTTATTCTCATTGTTCCTAAAAGTGTAGGAGACACGCATTTAATACAGTGCTTGAACAAGAAAATTACACACCAAATCAGAAGTATACCATGTAGAAAGATCAAGATTTACAGAAGCCCAGTTACATGAGGGGCAGGTAAGTAGAGCCCCCACGTCTCTGTGCGGATGCAAACTGATGAAGTTAAGCACTTACCGAAATTGCTTTCAGAAAGCTAAGTGACCTTAAAATAAGATGCAGAAGTTTGAAGTGAAAAAGTTACCTTAGACTAAGTAAAATGAGAACCCAATTATGCATTAAAGCGGTTTTGTAATACCTAAAAGTTTTCACCAACATCTGGAAATTTATAAATGAATTTTTTAGCGAATAAGAATTTGAATCATTATTACTTGCTTTATTGGTGTACTTGTTTAAGCAGAGGGTTGCTTCTAGGCAATGCCTCCTACTCCCTCTGCTTGTGAGTCATCAAAACCAGTGTGCCGTCCTTCACATTACAAAGAAAACACTGTTGACCCATCACCGGGGAATGCGCTGGGTTTGTAATCATCTGTTCTGCTTTATCCCGTCTTCCTTCTGCTCAAGCCCACGCGTTTATTTAATACAGTGTTGGCAGGTGAGGGAACTGTTGATGGCTGTAGATTCGGGCAAGCAAGGAGAACCAGACCTGCAGAGATGACATGCGTGGCCCCTGTCCTCACTGACACCAGAACCAGTTGAAGTTGTAAAGTGTCTAAATTCGGTTTTGGTGTCTTAAAGCCTTCTCGTTGATATTTTTTATCTTATCTTCCTTCCCCCTCCATAGCCTTGCCCTGCCTGGTAACGGATGCTCTCTGCTCTTTGTCCATCAGAGCGCACTCTATGAAAGGCAATTTGGGACGGGCAGGGCAGCGTGAGAGCAGGGGCTTTGGGAATCAGACTCAGCAGCTCAAGGCGTGGCTCTACCATTTGGTAAATTTGTCATCTCCGACAAGTGAGGCATTTACTGACATTGCTTTCTCAGTGTTTTTATCAATAAAATGGGGATGGTGCCTACGTCACAGAATTCTGTAGAGGTTAAAGAATGTAATGTATGTAAGGTGCTTAGCGCGCTGCCTAGCATATAGAAATGCGTGCGAAATGGCTACAAATGAAAAAGGAGCTAGACTTGTTTACAGTAAGACTCGTCTGTCTTTTAACTTATAATGTCTTACTTCTCCCAGAAATATTTGCTTTTTAAACAGGATATAAAGACATAATCTTTAATTATGGGATTAGGAATCCCACACAGTTGGTAGAAAGAGGCCCTGTTTTAAATAAGCCTATCCCAGCACCCACGTAATCATATACCTCATAGACACACACCTGTTTTGCTGAATACAGAACTACAGACCTTTATCAACCTCTTTTTGCTACTTAAGACTTGTCTATGTCCTAGAATGAACCATTTTTACTTTTTTATACTGTGTATTAGGTTCCTAATATTTCTATAACAAATTAAGGTTGGTGGCTTCAAACAGCAGAAATTAATTCTTCACACTCCTGGAGGCCAGAAGTTCAAAATCAAGGTGTCAGCAGAGTTAGTTTATTCTGGAGGATCTGAAAGAGAAACCATCCCATGCATCCCTCCTAGCTTCTGGTTGTAGGCAATCCTACGTTCCTTGACTTGTAGCTGCGTCACTCTGATCTCTGCCTCCGTCTTCACAAAGCTGTCCTGTCCTCTCTGTCTAAGTCTCCCTTTCTCTTAATAAGGACAACTGTCATTGGATTTAGGGCCCACCCTAAATCGAGGATGATCTCATCTCAAGATCCTTAATTATATCTGCAAAGACCATTTTCCCAAATGAGGGCACATTCACAGGTTCCAGGGTTAGCACATGGACATATCTTTGCAGGGGGAACCATTCAACCCCCTACATACTATGTAATATAAGAGAGAAGAACCAGAAGCTGGGGAAGAATGGGATGAACTAGTAAAGAAAATTATACTGTCTGAGGATTCCACCCAGTGGGAGCACTGGCGCTTCCCTGCCCATATGGTGTCATGGGACCATTGAAATTAATTTTCTAGGTACAATTAAGCCTCTGCCCAGTGGGCAAGTCTTTATCTTCCCCTGCGGAAGCACAGCCTTTGGGATTTATCCAATTGTGTTTTTCAAGTCTGTCAGTGCTATTTAGTGCCTGGAGCCTGCTCACTATATTTGGGTAAAGAACAAGCTAGGGCCTGTAATCCTAGCACTCTGGGAGGACGAGGCAGGGGGATCGCTTGAGATCAGGAGTTCAAGACCAGCCTGAGCAAGAGCGAGACCCCGTCTCTACAAAAAATAGAAAAATTAGCCGCACGTGGTGGCGCATGTCTGTAGTCCCAGCTAACTGGGAGGCTGAGGCAGGAGGATCGCTTGAACCCAGGAGTTTGAGGTTGCAGTGAGCTCTTATGACACCACTGCACTCTAGCCCAGGTGACTTGAGACCCTGTCTCAAAGGAAAAAAAGAACAAGCAAGGGAGCTAGACGTACCTTCATGTGGTTTGGGCCTGGGAGCCATGATGGAATGTTCTAAGAACCAGCTGTGGAAGATTTCAACAGTTACCTGCACCTGTTATCCCCTTGGTAACCCCACCACCACCGTCTATTTTTCAGCAGGCATTTACCCTGTCTCGGATGTATGTAATTAGAAATTTTGTTAATAAGTAAAATAAATAGAGGGGATTGTATTCTTGATGTTTTTTATTTTGCTCTGTATGGAGCACTGGAAATTGACTACAAGGGCTGAATAAAGAAGATAAAAAAATCACTTAATTTTATTTACCACAGTAGTGTGACTTGTGACTGGAAAAAGAACAGTGCTAATACCAGGGCAGTTAGTGCCTGAGACTCAGAATTTGATCCTAGTAGCTTTACCTAAAATGGTTTGGAATGATAGCTGGTTCAAGAAAAGCCAGGGTGGTGACGGTTATGACTGATAAAATTTCCTACCAACTTGCATAGCAGCCTGCCCATCAAGGTAGTGAGTATTGCATAGATTTTTGAAATCAAAACTCATTTGTTTATTGAATCTCTAGACCAAGATATCCTCCAAGTTAATTAATACATGATTACTTTTTGCATCTGTGGTTCCTATCACAGTGCCTATTTAGGTGGTTTAATCATCATTAATATACCAATTATTTAGTATATTTCATCACTGCTCACCTTTTAAGGTGCTATAATTGATTTCCATAACGATCAAAATATTGAGGAAGCAGATGACATGATCTAAATGCTGGCTTAAGTGGGTACAATCTTTTCGTTATTCAGAATAACTTCTTATTGGTAAGAAGAGATGAGAATTAAAGGCATGGTTTGAGGCAGAAAAATTTGTGGATATAAATTGGATTAAACTATTACTGCTTCAGAGCAGGGTCAGCACACCCAACCCACTGCCTATTTTTATATGGCCTGCAAGGCTAAAAATGGTTGTTACATTCTGAAATGGTTGACAAAAATCAAAGAATGATAATATTTCATGACTCATGAAAGTATATGAAATTCAAATTTCAGGGTCCACAAATAAAGTTTCATTGAAACACAGCTCATTCATTTATGTATTGTCTCTGGCTGCTCTTGCCCAACAAAAGCAGAGTTGAATAGTTGTGGCAGAAATCATATGTGGCCTAGAGAGCCTTAAACATTTACTCTCTGGCCCTTTTTTTTTTTCTGAGACAGAATCTCACTCTGTTGCCTGGGCTAGAGTGCCGTGGCATTAGCCTAGCTCACAGCAACCTCAAACTCTTGGACTCAAGCAATCTTCCTGCCTCAGTCTCCCGAGTATCTAGGGCTACAGGCATGCGCCACCATGCCCAGCTAATTTTTTCTATATATTTTTAGTTGTCCAGCTAATTTCTTTCTATTTTTAGTAGTGACAGGGTCCCACTCTTGCTCAGGCTGGTCTCGAACTCCTGAGCTCAAACGATCCTCCCACCTCGGCCTCCCAGAGTGCTAGGATTACAGGTGTGAGCCACCACACCCAGCCTACTCTCTGGCCTTTGACAGAAAAAGTCAGGTATCCCTTGCTATAGAGCCATGTTTGATGAAATTACTGGTTTTTAAACCTTAATACTGTATATTGAGAACTTGAGTGTGTCCCCTCAAGCTTTAGTTTGACCCGAGAAAGGCAGAGATGCATTGTATCATAGCTGCTGGGCTTCCCCCGCTCCATGCGCTGAGGGCAGCGTACGAGCCCTTGTAAACTGGGCGGCTTCATGGTGCTCAGAAAATGGCCCATAACCAAATGGGCCAGGAAGGCAAGCCCCAGTCTGATCGAGACACTGCCACCAGCTCCACGGATGGACTCTCGATGCCACCAGGGCTGGGAATTATTTCTAAATTGTCCATGCATCTTTGCAGTGTAACTTCAAGGGTCAAGTCCTTGGAAAGAATTATCTGGTTGGCCAGACCTAGGCCACATGCCCATACCTAGTTGTCAGATAATAGGAGAGTCAGGTAGACAGTCACTGTTAATTTGCTAATTTTTTACCTCATCCCTCCCATTGTGATGCACAAAGAGATCTCCTCTAAATGAGGAGGCGTGCTGGGCAGCCAAAGAACAAATGCCAGCATCTCCATTTTTTGCTACTCTATGTGTGGTCTGTGGACCAACAGGGCCAGTGTCATCTGGAAGCACGTTAGACATGCAGACTCTGCAGACCCACTGAATCAGAATCTGCATTTTAACAAGATCCCCGGGTGATCTGCTTGTGTGCTCAAAATAGAGATGAGATCCAAAGGAAGTCCAAATTTGGCAGGATTTCAGGCAATATTATAGTAAAAGGAAATATTCAGGCAATTTGGGCACATATATTTTTGGCCCTGGGAGGTTATCCATAATCGTGACAGATCTGCCTGAGAACCTGTTCCTCTGGGCTATGCCTGCTTTTACAGCTTCTTTCTTTTCTAAACCCTCAGATTTAAAACCTCTAAAATTATAGCATTTCGCTGGCAGTGGCTAGGAGCACTGACGGTAAAAGTGGACAGTTGGAACAGTGGCCGTGTAGATGTGTGGGTTGTTAGTAAACAACAGCTTGCCTGTGTAGGTTACAGGGCCAAAAATTATTTCAAAGGGCCAAAGGTGAGTTATCGACCTGATATAAATTAAAACATGGAAGCTTAATCTGAATCCAGTCACACTTGGATTCAAATGCAAACTCTGTCCCTTATTTTGTGATTTTTATATAACTTAACATAACCTTCCTGAGCCCAAGTGTTGTCATCTCTAAAATGGGCTGAATAATATGAGTACGAGAGATAATCTATGTAAAGGGCATACCATAGTGCTCAGCAAGAACTATGCACTTTGTTATTATAGCTACCATTTGTTTTAATTTGCTGCGTTAGGTGGCCACGGTACTTTACACTATAGTTAACCAAAGTGGTCTACCTTATCAACTCATTTTGCAATAGGATTGGGGGTTTGGAGGTTTTTTAAATAATTTTTTTCTGTGACTCAGCTTCCTAAATCAGAATAGGTTAAAAGAGACTGCCAGTAGTAGGCTTGTTACCACCACTAATGCTGAATGATCTATGCTGAGTTTTAGAATTACAGATTCTTAGGTATTCAACCTCTGTTTCTGCCTCCAGTTTCTGTACTTGGGGCATCTTGTTTATACCATTAGGTCAATTTGATAAATTGCAATCATGAACGTTAGAGGGAAAAAAGTACATATTTGAGAAACTGCTGAGTGCGCTAAGGATATTCTTTAAGCATGACTTCTGGAATATTGCCACTACTGACTGACCACAACAGAAAAATCTCAGCAGAACCTTTCACATGACAAAAATGATTACTCTTAGTTATCATAAACCTAAAATTTACTTCTAACAATCTTGAGTAGGAAAGACCAACGAAACTCTTTAAGCACAGGGCAGCGGTTGATATCTTAAGCAAGTGCCTAGCCCTGATCATTTGTCCACTTTTCCTTTGAGAATGTATCACTTTATAAAACTGATCCCCAAAAATGTGAATTGAAATTATTCCCACAGCTAAAATGTTTTGACCACCATGCCCCTGAAGTTATTAAAATAAATTCTTTATTGAAAAGCAAGATAGGCTTTCCAGTTACCATTTTAAGTTTTTATTGCCTTGTGAATTAAAGAACACAGTTATAAAGTAGAAAACCAGCTAATAAAGCTTAAACAAGTTGTTAATAAATGAACTGTACTTAAGTTCATTAACCCATATCTCTGTTAGCAGTGAGGCATCTTTCTCCTCAGTTGATTATCTAATACATTTCACCCACATAACACTTGTGTCAAAGATATCTCTAACATGAAAATCCTAGGTTTACGTAGAATCTAAATGTAGAATTGCAGAAAAATAATTTTAGCCTTTGAAGCACATGGCTATAATGTACTAAAGGAAAGAAAATGTTTTTTTATTACATCACTATTAATAGCCAGGCAATATTATTGTTATTATTGGCCAATGAATATAGGGGGACACCCTATCAAAAATTGAGTTTGCAGGGATTTTTCCTCATTCTTTAAACAGAGAACTTCTAGATGCCCCTGTAAATGCAGAAATCGATTTTGACCTTGAAGCAGATCTTCCTTGCTGGAGTAAAATTTACCTGAGTTTTGCCATTAGAATGGCCAGCAGCTGGCAATTCCCTGCTGTAGAGTTACATAGACTCCCTGCTGTTGCTGGTACCGGAGCCTTAAGCACCGTGCTCTGGAGGCTGACACCTTTTTTACCCCTCAAACTGTGTAGAACAAACATCCCAGGTCCAATTCTTACGTGTTATTATCATTAACATTTGATCTCTTCCCCTGTGGTTTACTGATCTTGTGCCTTCCATAAACCATCTTAACCACAAACTTTTTGGAACACACTAGGTTCGGATACTAACAGGGGAGACCAGAAACTTTCTCCCTGATTTGCGAGTTATCAAGGCCAAGCCTCTGCCACTGCAGTAGTAATACTGTACCTCCTCCCACCGATCTAGGAGCAATTATGTCGCCTTTAAATGTGTGGCCATATTCTGACCTTAGGGTCCCCAAGAATGAGGTCTTTGTACCTCCCACGTTCATAGCACTCTCACTGGTGTTGGGTTGCTTTTTCACTATCAGAAATGGATAATTAACATGTCTGTTATGTGAAGTCATTCTTAAAAAATATTTATCGGCAAGGGCAACATACGTAACCTAAACATCTGTACCCCCATAATATGCTGAAAAAAAAAAAAGAATGAAAAAAATATTATCACTGCGTAAACTTATGTATAAGAAAATACTCTCTAATAAAGAAGTTTTCTATAACTTAATATATAAACTTCCATGAAACAGAGTATTTTATAGTAGTTTACATATAATTTTATATATAAATTTGTTTATATATAAATTTTACAAACTTATAAATGAGAGTATTTTATAATGATCATATATATATCAAATAATTTTACATATAAATTTACTTCTATATGAGAGTATTTCTTATGAAGAAGTTCACATAGTGACAATAAATACTATATATAAACATCTATATAGACAGCGTTTTGTCTGACTCCATCCTTAACCAGGGGATCATGCAGCCCTTTCCCGCCTTCGGTCACGTCTCCACATTCTCCGAAGCCGGGGCCCAGTAGCTGGTGTTTCACCCTCCTGCCCCTGGCTCCCGTCTGCGTTTCCTGTGGCTGGGATTTCCCTCCTGTGTCTCAGGAAATGTCACTCCCTAGATCCCCTCTTTCTCTTCCACCTTTCCTTCGTAACTACGCTTTTTCAGTGTCTGAGCAGAGTGGTCCGCCCTCTGTTTCCACTCACGCGCTTCTCTCTCCGCAGCCCTCGATCCAGCGTCATCTGTCACCCTTCCGACTACTCCACTGACTTTGCTCTCAGCGGGGTCTTTCCTTGTCACTGTCGCTGACTCTTCGGCAAGAGTCTCAACTGTACTCATTCATCCTTCCTTTGGGAACGTTACCTGCCCTCGGCTTCTGTGAGTCCACCGCCCTGCCTCTTTGGTGACAGCTGCCTGGGCTCCTTCGCAAGCCTGTCTGCTTGTGTTGTCACTGCAGCCCCCTGACTGTGCTCCTCAGGAGCATCTCCTAGTCCTTTTTCTCTTCTCACTGGACACACACGGGCCAGGCGATCTCAGCCACCTGTGTGACTGTGACACCATCAAGTAGAGTTGCCTCCCCTGAGTCCCACACCAGGAAGTCACTATTGACCATTCTCTCCTCTGTGAAATACTCTCTTTTATTGGCGTCCCTGATTCCAGAATGTCTTGATTTTCCTCCTGTTTTCTTTGGCAAATGTTTCTCAGGCTTCTGAAGTCTGTCGCTCTCCTCCTTAGAAGACTTCAGCTATTTGAATTCAGTGTGAATTATAAATCCGGCGATTCCCTGGGCCCCACCGTGCACTAGCCCCGGCCGTCCTCATCTTACTCTTCTTCCATTTCTTCAAACACCCTCTCCTGTTATCCTGTGCTCCTCGACAAAAAAACGTGTAACTGTATGACCTGAAGCTAATTCTGATTTACAGACTCCAACCTCTGCTGGTCCGAGTTCTTCCAGATATCCATCACTCCTCAGATCCTGCAGTGCCACCGCCGCGACCCTTTCTCCTGCCGGCTGACTTTGCCACCTCTTCCAGGGGAAAAAAATATGCGCCTATCATGCTAGAACTTCCTGAGCCTCTTCCTCAACTCTTAGAAATTTACCCCCGTAGGAACCTACACTTTCTTCTTTATTCTCTTTTTCAGGGGAAGAAATGTGCTTCTACCTCTTTCAGCCTGGTCCAGTTTCTTCCCAACTCTTCAGAAATGTGTTTTAACTTCTCTGTTGCTACTGGCTTTTATCTCAAGCGGTTCTCATCCAGTGTTATACCTTTATACTCCTTGGGGAAAAAAGCAGCCCCTTGACCCCACATTTCCTTCTAGCTGCTGACCTAACTCTGCTTCCCTTCAGATTCAAGTGTCTCGGAAGAGTAGCCTATAATTGGCTATCCCTACTTCCTTACCCCGGTTTGATGACTCAACCCACTGCAAATAGCTTCTGTTCCTTGATGAAATAGTTCTTGCTAAGGTTACCAATAAGCTTCACGTTTGCCAAAAGCAAAGGATAATTTTTTCTCTTTATCTTACTTTATACCTTTGTGGTATTAGACACTGCTGACCACCCCACCATGGAACTTTTTTCTTCCTTCAGTTTATATGACCTTACTTTTTCCTGGAACTTCTCTCTTTTTAGCTTTTTCCTTCGTAGCCTCTTTGGGGGCTCCTCTTTCCTCATTTATTCATTCAACATATATTTATTGAGCCAGACCCTGGAGTGAGTAGGATATAATCCCTGCCCTCATGGAGTTTACAGACTACAAGGAAAGAGAGAGAGTCAGCTACACAAATCACTATAAATATTTACACATTCTGGTAAGTGCTGTGAGAGCAAGTGCATCAGGGGTCTGATCCAGTCTTTTTTTTTTTTTTTTTTTTAAGAGACACAGTCTCCCTCTCTTACCCTGGCTGTAATGCAGTGGTTCAATCATAGCTCAGCTTTGAACTCCTGAGCTCAGGCGATCCTCCCGCCTATACCTCCGGAGTAGCTGGGACTACAGGCACACACCACCATGCCTGGTTAATTTTTGTTATTTTTGCAGAGACAGGGTCTCGTTATATTGCCCAGGCTTGTCTCAAACTTCTGGCCTCAAGCAGTTGTCCTGCCTCGGCCTCCCAGAGTGCTGGGATTACATGCGTGAGCCACCACGCCCAACCTAATCTAGTCTTTTTTTTTTTTTTTTTTTGAGACAGGATCTCACTCTGTCACCCATGCTAAAGTGCAGTGGCGTCATCATAGCTCACTGCAACCTCCAACTCCTGGGCTGAAGCGATCCTCCTGCCTCAGCCTCCCAAGAAGCTGGGACTACAGGTGCTCACCATGACACCTAGCTAATTTTTCAGTTTTTCATAGAGAGGAGATCTCACTCTTGTTAAGGCTGGTCTCAAACTCCTGGCTTCAAGCAATCCTCGGCCTTAGCCTCCCAAAGTGCTAGGATTACAGGCATGAGCCACCACACCCGGTCCTGATCTAGTTTTAATGGTAAAGAACACTTGACGTGTGAAGCATGCGTAGGAGTCATCCATCATACCATACTACCTTTGCTACTTTTTTGGAATATGAGATTTTGGTGAATGAATGCATATTCATCTCAGTCATACTCTTAATTATTTAATAATTGTCAGTCACATACCCTTTTACGATCTGCTGTTTCTAAGTGGAGGTATTTTTAGCTTTTTAATATACAGCTTCCTTCTCAGTCCCCTATTAGTAGTTATGTGGAGACTTGGGCTTAAATACATTTTTGTAAATCTTCAGTTCAATTATGCCTTAGTTGAGTAGCAGCAGCTAGAATTCCACAGAATTCCAGGTGCCCCATCTCTTCGAAACTGAATTCCATCCGGTTTTCTTAAAAACTGGATTTCCCCATGTGGCTATCTAAATTTAGATCTCATGTGTTAGAGCAGGCAGCCTACTACAAGCACATCTATGAACACTCCTTTCGGATATACCATATTGTTGAAGAGGTGTGGACAAAGTACACAGTTGGTTTGAGTCTGGCCTCCATCATTTCATAGTTTTGACAGTTACCTAAATGCAATGCTCGAAGAAGCAAAATTAGTAAACCAGCACTGAAACACGGGCAGTGTGACCAGGATTGGGAGTTTGACCTGTGCAATAGTCCAGTGTCTTGCAAATGGCCACTGTCAATGGTGAGGAAGCAGTTCTCCCTCCGTGTGCTTCCTTGGCCATTCTAGAGCACGGGAAGCAGCAAGCCTTGGAGTGAGGCAAGTGCCTAATCTAGGTTGCTCAGGGATGATCTAAGGCCGTACATCTCAACTGGGGGCAATTTTGCCCTCCACCCCAGCCCCAGGTACATTCAGGATGTAGGCCATTTATTTATTCAACACATTTTGAACACCTCCCATGCGCCGTGTGCCAGGGTTAACCTTCAAGTTTGGTCCTTGCCCTCAAGGAGATTATAATCCAGTCTGCACTGGTGGTCTTCCAATTTTACCATGCATCAGAATCACTTGGAGGCTTGTTAAAAAAAAAAAAACAAAACATTGTTAGGCCCCAACCTGAGAGTTTCTGATTCAATTGGTCTGGGGGATGGGGGTAGAGGGGCAAGAATTCACATTTCTAACAAGTTCCCAGGTGGTGCTGATGAACCCTGTCCCAGATCACACTTAAAAACCATTGTTCTCCCGGAATAAAGAAAAGTAAGCTCCAGTAGTTTTGAAGTCAACATTTGCAATATTTGTGGGATGCTGGAGAGATTTGATTGTATCCGTCAAAATGTGTTTGGGGGAAAGGGGAGATCTCATAGCCCATGGCTATTAGACGCAGACTTGGTGTTTCACTAATAACTAGTATTATTGCTGAAAGCCCAGCCATTTCAATTCATATTTCTCTAAATCCAGCAAGACTGAACATTTTGTCATCTTTAAAAAAATTTTATCTACTTTTTACATGAATTATGTTTTCAATTATTTTTTTAAAAATTTTTCTCCTGAGGTCTCGGTGAGCAAATGGTTTTAAACTCTATAATTTTGGCTAAGAATGAGATGCAAGATACAGACACTAGTTCTTAAAATTCAGCACTGTTCACTTTTGCCAAGTGAACATAAACTGAATTGCATCAAATTATGGAGAACAGAGTGTCTAGAATATTGTTTAATCTTTTTATTTTTACCTTTCCATTGAAAAATGTAATCAGGGAATCAAGGTAGCAAGTCTCAAGACAGCAAGGGTTAAATTTCCAGACTACCACAAGTCCGAATTGACAAGAAAAGCTTTCTGTTCCATATTTGCCTGGGAAGGCTCCAAGGGAAACACAAGAAGCAGCAACTCAAATCCTGTTCTCTTCATTATCCTTTTTTTAATAGCTCTTGCATAGGCTCGGTTTTTGGAAGTTGTATGATGCTAATTTAGGTATATATGTCATTACAATTTTAGCATGGATCCTTCTCAGGCATACACGAGATATGCCAGACATGTGAAAAAAGGAGGGAGCCGAGCACAGGAACCTCAGGGGCACTGCATAGCTGTTCTAGAATCAAAGACCACGGTAACACATACTGAATTGACAGACCTGAGGTTCAGATCCATCCTGTTCCATGTCTCAGTCTCTCCCCCACATCCCCTGCTCTTTCCGTTAACTTTATTCTATATAAATCCCTAGGTTAGAACCAGAACCGTTAGGTACAAGACTAAAAACAGGCAAAGTTGGACTGGATTTAAGAAAGCTGATTCTTAAAGCTGGTAATAATTAGCTTTGTCGTGGTTAAGGACATCATTTGTCTTGGCCTAGAGAGGTGTTTTTGCAAAAGCTGGTTGCTGGTGAAGTAGGATGGGTGCTTAGGGGATTGGGTTAGATGACCCCCAAAGTCCTTTTGTCTCCAAGGTGAATCGATAAATCTAGGATCCTTTGATTGACATTTATCAGAGCCCAGCTATGGGGAGAGCACGGTGCTAGGGACTGGGCACACAAAGAGCCAAGGAGCATGGTCTTGGCCCTAAGAGGCTTGCTCCCTACTTGAGACCAGACACAGACAGACATGCATACATACATACATAAAGGGCTGGGCACAGTGGCTCACACCTGTAATCCTAGCACTCTGGGAGGCCAAGGCGAGAGGATCCTTTGAGGTCAGTTGTTCAAGACCAGCCTGAGCAAGAATGAGACCCTCATCTCTACTAAAAATAGAAAAAATTAGCTGGGCACAGTGGTGCGTGCCTGTAGTCCCAGCTACTGCTGAGGCAGGAGGATCACTTGAGCCCAGGAGCTTGAACTGCAGTGAGCTACCATGATGCCACTGCATTATAGCCAGGGTGACAGAGAGAGACTGTCTCAAAAATAAATACATAAATAAATAAGCAAAGGAACACAGGTGAGACATTGTTTTTTTAGCCCTGGAACTGGCATATATTATTATGATTACGTGTAGCGTCGAATTCTTATCAATTACATTATTTATACTGATGTGCAACACCCAAGGAACTTTTAATAGAATTGAGGGACAACTTATTTCCATTAAAACACTACTTTGTATAAAATAAAGATTAAAACGTGGGAAAGGAACCGTAAGAAAATGTGGAATTCAGTGCAAATTATATTAGACTACAAAAACACATTATACAATTATTACTCTTTAATTTGTTGTGTAAGTAAATTAAGTTAGTTTCAGTGTCTTAAGGATACAGTAACTTGTTTTAATGAATTTCCTCTTTGAAGAGACGCTGGTGTCTCCTGCTTATTGACAACCATGGTGCCAGCTTCCCAAAGCTGCTTTTTCTGAGGTCTGTAGCTGTTTGACGCTTCTCCCATTGAGAAAGTAGAACTTTTCTTTTGAATAATTCTCATTTTCCACTAACTATATAAGTAACCTGATGTATCCTGTTGAGATCCATACAGATTAATATTTCAAGCATAATAATCCTTATACATTCCCTTTTGATTATAGAGATTATGGTAAGTAATAGAAGTTTTTGAATAAAGACTGCTTTTGAGGTCGCAAAGCTTTGAAAATCTTAGGTATAAATAAAACAACGTATTCTGATAAATTATTGATATCTAAACTAGTTTTCTTGACTTTCTTACTCAAGGGTTGAGAATTTCTTCCTGAAATTTAGATTGAATACATTATAGAAAGGTGGTTTATCTTTTCCTCAATTTAAGATGATTATTTTAAAAAATAATTCTGGGCATTGTTTAGTCTATGTATTAATGTAGTATTCAGTACATTAGTTAGAACTTGGGTTGCTAATAAAGGCAACCAAAATCAGCCAATGCAAAAGAGGGATGTAGGTGGAAGAATGCAGCTAGGCCTCAACCAGGGAACGGACCCCGGAACTGGAAGCCGTCAAAACTCGTAGAAGTTCTTTGTCTTTGTGCCCTCTGTCTCTTGTCTCTGCTGCTTCACGAAGTTCTATGCTCAATTTTGTTTCTTTCTGGAGACAGATTTTTGTACTTCTTCTTCCATGTGCCAAAATATGGCCCCTCCACAGATCTTGGGTATATGTTTTATAGCTAAAGCCATATGAGAGATAACTGCCTATTCTTCTCAAGAGAAAGAATCTATTCATAGGGCAATTAGCTGTGGCGAGAGGGGGCAGATCACAAAACCTAGTAAAGATGTGAGCACATGAACCCACCCCCAGGAATCTGAGGGGAGGGGCAGTCAATTTTAAGAGAAATGGGAAGGGCGAAGATGGCTCCTATGCTGGACAGACCCAACGTGGTTTATTATAGTTAGTCATTACTCTAGAAATTTATATATATCCTGTGTGTGTGTGTGTGTGTGTGTGTGTATCATGCATATATATATATACCTAGAAAGAGAATTTCTAATTACCATAATCCTACAAAGTAAGTATTATCCTCATTATAAAGTGAGGAAAGTGAGACTGAGAGACATTAAATTACCTGCCCAAGGTCATGGATAGTGAATGACCAAACTTGGATTCAAATTCAGGTCTGTCTGGCTCCCAAGCCCATGGTCTCTTTACATTACTATGCTCTCTTAGTCTGGGCTCTCCTGGAAGCAAAGCCTGTACCAAAGACTTGGATGTAGGGAGTTTATTTGGGAATGTGACACCAAGGAACAGACTGTGAGGGACAGAAGAATTTGGCCCCAGGAAGGAAGGAAAGCCAAACCAAGGATCTTTTTCAAACTGGCAGCCGTTACAAATATCTGCTACTTAATCCTGTGGGAGCTTCTGAGGAACCTTATAAAATGCACCTCAGAATTGGCCACCCTGGGATCAAAATGAGGAAAGCATTTTTCTGTGAGTTCCTGCCCTCAGTGGTCAAGGGTGACCTTCCAAGGCCTTCACTAACCCCCTCCACCACCATTTCCAGATTGCATGTACCTGAGTGCCAAGTGGTTCCCAGGACAATCATAGCACCAACGTAGCCTCGAGGCCAGAAACGAGTTAGATGGCACAGGCCAAAGCAAGGTGCCGTCAGGGCGCATGTGCACAAGGCTAGTAGAAGCCTACACAGGACTGGGCACCACGGCAGTGCTTGAAATAAGAGGTGAAGTTAAAAACACATGAGGTACTGCCCAGAATGTTCTGAGACACACATTGGCCAATCATAATGAGAGTAGAATGAGAATCTTGAATATCACCATTCATTCATTCATTCATTCACCCATTCAGTCATCATCTAGTGCCAGGCAGTATATAATCCTATAAATTAGGAATTAAAATGAGTCTAGCTGAGTTTTAGATACTACAGAAAAGAAAACAGACAATGTAATGGTGTGTTATAAGTGCTTCAATAGAAGTATACAAAAGGTACTAAACTTGTAGAAGAGAGACAACCAATGCATTGTGTGTGTGTGTGTGTGTGTGTGTTAAAAGGTCATGTCATTTTCCTAGATTGTAGTCTTGAGAGATAAATAAAAGCTAGTTGGGGAGAAATGTGCATATCAACTGCATCTTCAAATTAAATGTTAGTATTCAATTTCCTGAGCGTGATCATTGCATTGTGGTTATGTAAGAGAACGTCCTATTTTTAGGAATTACGTGCTGAAGAATATGAGAGTAAAGTATAAGTGCGCAACTTCCTCTCACATGGCCAGCAAGGTACATATGTGTGTGTGGCGGGCAAGAGCAAGTAAGCACAATATGGCAAAATATTAACAACCGGTGAATATAAGTGACAGGCATGTGAGGGTTTGTTGTACTAATCTTACAACTTTGTAAACTTGTGTGAAATAAAAAAGTGAGGGGAGAAAGTTAATTGAAGGCCATGGGCAGGGGTTGAGGAGATGCAGCCTGGGATGAGCTTGTGCCGGGACAGCAAGGCACGAGGATGCTTGGGGCTTTTCAGAAAGGGCATGGTCAGGTATGACTGGAACACAGAGTGCCCATGGTAAAGGAGCAACGACAGTGAGACAAGACAAGGCAATGAGCCGTGCAAGAGTGTTTGGTGGCATCCTGAAGGCTGGGGTGACGTTGAAGGATTTCACGCATCTTTTGAGTTTTGAGTGATCCCATTAGCAGCAGTTAAACAAGGATGGATTGGAAAGGGCCAAACTATGGCAGAAAGATTAGTTCCTATGTTAGGACAGTAGTTAAGATGACAAATTCTATAGGCCTAGAGGAAAATGGTGCCAAAGATAAAGTGAAGACAACTTTGAAACTATACAGGGCAGAAGAATCAGCAGGACTTGGCCACCGGTTACACTCAGTACGTTCCTGGTTCAGTTGGGTGTGGTGAGTCTCTTTAAACCCAAAAGAAAAGGAAGACTTATGGACGGATAAGATTAGCTATAGAACATGTTTAGCCTTACTTAAACTAATAAATTAAGAGCATTGGCTTATACATCAAGGGTTTATTTATCTTTCATCACCATATCTAGTCCTGTCTGCAGTGTAGTAGGTATTCACTAAAAGCTTTAAAATTGTATTTAGAAATCATGGTAGTAGATGGTAAAATACTTCCTTCAGTTGCTGATACTCAGGGGAAACATGCCATATATTTGGGTATGTTTTCTTCCTGAGGGCTAAGCATTTGGGGAACATCTGCCTCCCAACACCTGTTGGACTGCTTTACCTGGCAGTCTAGAACGAACACATGTCCCGGTAGTGCCACTTAAACAAAGTACTTTCCTTTTTTTTTTTTTTTTCTGAGACAGAGTCTCACTCTTTTGCCCGGGCTAGAGTGAGTGCCGTGGCGTCAGCCTAGCTCACAGCAACCTCAAACTCCTGGGCTCAAGCGATCCTCCTGCCTCAGCCTCCCGAGTAGCTGGGATTACAGGCATGCGCCACCATGCCCGGCTAATTTTTTCTATATATTTTTAGCTGTCCAATTAATTTCTTTCTATTTTTGGTAGAGACGGGGTCTCGCTCTTGATCAGGCTGGTCTCGAACTCCTGAGCTCAAACAATCCGCCCACCTCGGCCTCCCAGAGAGCTAGGATTACAGGCGTGAGCCACCGTGCCCGGCCAGTACCTTCTTTTTAAAACCTATCAGATGTATCTAGAACCAGTTTTGTCTTCCACTAGCTAGTTAATTGTCTCAGTTTAGAAAGTACAAGTATTTCTACTTCTCAGTAAGTTTACTACATGAAAAGTGAATTTAACGAATTTGCAAAGTAGGAAGGAAGCACTTACATTTCACACAACATGCATTTTCAAATGCAAAAATTTCCTCTCAGAAGTGATTCTTAGGCTCAGGAGCAGGAATGACAGAACAAATACAGTACGGAAGCCAGGCTCACTTAGATATTGCAGATGCTCAGGGAAAAGAGAGGTGGCCTGTATGTGTCATCAGAGGGTCCCTCAGCACAGGAGCAGTTCCTCTGGCGGATGGTGAGCTGCGAAGCCCGTGGTAGTCACAGAGGGAGAATGCATACATCATGGAACTATGAAAGACATCAGGACTTGATTTAAATTCTGTCCAAAAGCCTTCCTTGACACCACCACCATGTTAGGGAGACCGTGTGCTCTCATCCCACCCAGCCGTTAGCACTGACCATGCCGCTCATAATAGCTTCTAATTGTCTGCTTTGCCCTCGACTTCAGGTAACCCCTCTGGAAGCTGCCCACCTCTGTGTTCTAGCATTCAGCTTGGTGCCTGCACAAGGTCAGTGCTCCGTAGTTTTTACATACATGAATGAACAAATGGACAGATGAACACACATGGCTTCCTAAAGGGATATTACAGCCCCTGATAATCATAACAGCACTAGTATTAACCCTTTTCTTTGTAATGAGTTTCAATTTAGTGTTTTTAAAGAAAGCATGGGTTTTTTTTAAAACTAGTACACATATTCCAGAGTCTTTCTAATGTATATGAATATTAATTTGTAAAATGATCTAAGCTCATATGCTTTAAGAATTAGTGTTTATTACCAAGGTGTTGTTTTAGTTTCTGCCAAATACTGGGATGCTGCCCCGATCTGGTCAGACCTTTCTCTGATTCTTTCAATTCCAGTGAAGCTAAAATTTCAGTATGACAAGAGATAGAGCAGCCAAAGGAGCTCGCCTTGTCCCTTTATTCACTGGCCGGGACGATGTTGATAGAGACTGCTTCCAGCTCTCGGCACAGTGCCCTTGCTATCCAAGGTCAGAACTTCCAAGAGAGTGTGGTTCATTTGGTCCTAGGAGCAGAGACACTGAGGAGTTGGTCCACAATCCACAGCAAAGTTCTGTAGGCTCCTGCTTCCATGGAGAGATGGTCTATTAATAACTTTTTTATACACCCCCCAGGGCAGAAACTTTTGGTCCTGAGTGACATCTTATCATAACTCAGTGGAAACATTGAGAGGCAAGCAAGCATAATTCTGGGCAAAGAAGGACTCCTCTCATAAGAATTTTGTAAACAATACGTACTTTCTGATTTTGTAACAATGCTTGTAATATACCTTTTGGGAAAGAGGCACACAGATCTTGATGTAACTTGTGTAATACTCACTGCCTATTAATGAAATATCCTTCTCAAACGAAAGGAAAAAATAGTAGTGATGTTACAGAGTGTCCTACAGCATGTGCTTATGACCTTTAAAATCCTAAAACACAGTGGTGTTGCTATTGCAGATTATGTTAGATAGACACCATTAGATAAAATGCAAAAAGGGATGAGACAGAGATTTCTACTGTAGAGAATTTTTTTTCTCCTAAACATAGGTGACTAACCCATACCTTTATATTTAAAAAAAAAAAATTCTACAATCCTGTTTGTAAAGACCCTTTTCCCATCGTGTTGGCCAGCTATTGCAACATAATGCTATGCAGCAAACCACTCCAAACTCAGTGCTTTATATCCACATATATCTATTCTCATACTCACCGGTCTTAAGCTTGTCCCAGGTTTAGCTTACATAGGATGAGCTCAGCTAGGTGACTCTTCAGGCTGTGGGTAAAGGACACTAATATTTAGTCAATTGAAAATAACCTTGCCTAGCCAGGGGTGGTGGCTCATACCTGTAATCCCAGCGCTTTAGGAGCCTGAGGGGGAGGATTGCTTGAAGCCAGAGACTAGCCTAACCAAGATAGCAAGACATCATCTCTACAAAAAATTAAATATTAGTTGGGGGTGGTGGCATGTGTCTGTAGCCCCAGATACTTAGGAGGCTGAGGCATAGGAGAAGGCTGTAATGACATCACTGCACTCCAGCCTGGGCAACAGAGTGAGACCCTGTCTCCAATAATAATAATAATGAAAAAAGAAAAAATGAAAATAACCTTGCCTTCATGACGTTTTGCTACCATATGTAATTATTAAACTTTCACTGAACTGTTTAGCAACAATATTGTTCATGAAATGGGAGGGTAAAGTAAGAAAACTTACAATTAGAATAGTGCCTTGCCTTAGTAAGTTCTCAAATAATCTTTGGAAAAAAAATAAAACAATGGAATATGAAGAAATCAGAGATGAAAAAATTTTGTGAAAACTATAACATTTAGGAGCAAACCTTGGACAAAGCTTGACAAATCTAAACAACAGACCACTTTTTACTCATTCCCTTTGTCACCAATTATGTGAAGAACATTCTCAGGAGGACTTCAGGTTTAACATGGCAGATCGAGCACACATGTTATCTCTGCTCCCTGCCTAAAATCCAATAGAGTGATAGTGATGGAGTAGGATAGGGAAGATGAAGACAGATGGACAAGAGGTAATTAACAGAGAGCTGAGACCTACTGCCTGCATGTGTGTGTGTTAGAGTGGGGGGTGGTTAAGAGTCAAGTTTCAACAAAGGGGACCTTCAGGTACCTCTGAAGCTGGGTTCAGGGTGGGATCAAAAATTAAAGAATTAATGAAAAGATTGTATAAAGAATAATCAAACTTCAGATACCCTCCTCCAACAGTATAGTTAGGAAAGTACTTCTCCCCAAGTATAAAACCCGAGGTTCAGTCTCCAGCACTGTCCAATAGAACTTTCTGTGATGATGGGAATGTTTTGTATCTGCATTGTCCTTTGGCAAGTGGCTCAACAGCCACTTAAAATGTGGCCTGTGTGACCAAGGAACTAAATTGTAAATTTAATTTTTCTTTTTGCTGAGACAGAGTCTGGCTCTGTTGCCCGGGCTAGAGTGCCATGGCATCAGCCTAGCTCACAGCAACCTCAGACTCCTGGGCTCAAGCAATCCTTCTGCCTCAGCCTCCCGAGTAGCTGGGACTACAGGCACGCGCCACCATGCCCGGCTAATTTTTTCTATATATATTTTTAGTTGTCCAGATAATTTCTTTCTATTTTTAGTAGAGATGGGGGGGTGTCACTCTTGCTCAGGCTGGTCTCGAAGTCCTGAGCTCAAACGATCCTCCTGCCTTGGCCTCCCAGAGTGCTAGGATTACAGGCGTGAGCCACTGCGCCTGGCCTAATGGCTAGTGGCTGTATATCGTGGGCAATGCTGCTCTGGACTCAGGGATCCCAGGCACTGCTGAGAGCAGGGATGGAATCTCTTGTGGAAAACCAGGGAAAGTGAGTGAAATTCTTCAAGTGAATGGTGAGATCTCTCAACCTCTTCTCCTATATGGGGCCCAGATTGGAGGATTCCTTTCTGAGGAAACTTGCCTGCCAAGGAGAAAAGATGTATAAATGCAGACATTTAGTTATTCCAGTAGAGTGGCTGGCACTCTGCCTCATCACCCTGACAGCACACCTCCAGTACACCTCACACACAGCTCTCTCAGCAGTATTTTGTTGTTTTTGTTTTGTTTTGTTTTGAGATGGGATCTTGCTATGTTGCCCAGGCTGGCCTCAAACTCCTGGGCTCAAGCGATCCTCCCACTTTGGCCTCACGTCAGGCAGCACTTCAGTTACCTTGCTCTTCAGTATGACTAGGCAGCCAAGGATCACCGTGCATTGGAGGAAAGCTGCCTAGCTGAAATGGAAATCAATGCAAACAGAAGAAGAACTGAAACCAAGACCGGACAGAGAACATAAGAAAAAATTTTTTTTAATTTTTAAAAGAGAAGATATTGCAAGCTGAAACAAGATCGGGAGGCTATTTATAAGACTGGGAGCCAGAAGTGCAGACAAACAAACATTTCTACATTCAGGCACCTCCTGACTCACCTGAATTCCAACAAAGCACAGGAAGTGCCAGTTCTCTGCCTGCCCTGGATTTGGCCTGGTGGCTGCAGAAAAAACTCAGGAGTAAAAACAGAGGAGAATCATTAAGTGATGTTCTATTCTGAACCACTGGCTGCAAATCAAGTGTTCCCACAACCTCCTCCTCAGGTTCAATTAATTCGCTAGAGCAGCCTGCAGAACTCAGGGAAACACTTGATTTACGTTGACCCATTTATTATAAAGGATACAGAGGAACAGCCAGATAGAAAAGGTGCATAGGGCAAGATATGGGGGAAGGGGTGCAGAGCTTCCATGTCCTTTCCAGGGCACCACCCTCCAGGAACCCCACTTCTTTAGCTATCCAAAAGCTCTCCAAACCCAGTCCTTTGAGGTTTTATGGAAGCCTCATTATGTAGGCATGGCTGATTAAATCCTTGGCCATTGGTGATCAACTCAACCTTCATCCCCTCTTCCCCTACTTGGAGGCTGGGGGAGTGGGTCTGAAGTTCCAGCCCTCTAATCATGCCTTGGTCTTTCTGGTGACCAGTTTTCAACCCGAAGCTATCTAAAGGTCCTCAGCCACCATTTATTTCATTAGCATACAAAAAACACCCTTATCCATCAATCTGGAGATTCCTAGGGTTCTAGGAGCTGGCCAGGAAGCAGGGGTGAAGGCCAGTGGGTCACTAGAGGGCTTCCATTGTGTCACCTGTGGAGCAGACTTGAACACTCAGGTGGGGAGTTGGTTCAGAACCTCTGACTCGGTGTGTTCAATCCCAGGCAGAGGGACACGGCCAGGACCTGCTGGGACAGGGAATCCACCCACATGTCAGTCACCCGCAGGCACATCTGGCTGGGAGTTGAGTGTCACCACCCCAGGCTCAGAGGCCCATTTCCCCAAGACAATCAACAACTGGTGAACCTCTGCAAGCAGTTTGGTCTGAATACCAAGGACAATACAAGCAGCGTTGCCTTCAAGGTTGCCACTGCTGTTATCCATGGGAAAGGCCCTCATGCCTAAACTATTTTGATTACAGAATGAAGAAATATCCACTAATTCCATAGTTAGCTATATAGAGGGTGGGGTTTTGGCACTGTTTGACTGGAAACTCTCAGTGAGGTAGGAAAAAACATTCAGAAATTGTGGGTGTGCATTTATAGAGACTTGACAGTTTAATTTTGTAGTTGGGTCTATGGGGCCTTTAGAATCCCTGCTCTAGTTGAAGTTAGGCACACCCTTTCCCTGGTACCCAATCCAGGCTAGCTTAGGAGCCAGCCTGCAAGGACTTGGCTGATGCAGTGAGTCCCAAATCTTTAAACTATTCACCAGCGGGGAATGGGCTGATTTGATCGGGTGGCTGAGATAGAAGTTCTCCTCCTCTGCAGGGAAGACACCAGGACTGGGAGAGTCCCACCTCCCACCCTGGCAGCAGCTGTGGCCTCCGGGTGCTCTCAAGGTGGCGACCTCTCTGGGCTCCACACATGGAACAGGCAGAACTGGGAGCATGTGGACTTCACATTCTGTGCCTTTGGAAAACCCACGTATCTGGATGACTAAGGAAAAGTACGTGCAGCAGTGGTTCGGGGACCCACGTGGAAAGGAGTTTCCATGTCCACTGACAGGTGCTCACGACAAACGGTTCTCACCATTTGGAATCAGTTGGTTTAGGGAATCGCTGCTGCTGCCATCAGCGTGTTGGTCCCAGACACACTCATGAAGCAGCCGCCCATTCAGTCTATGCTGGGCCATCTGCTTTGCAATGAAAAAGGGGAGATGTCCACGGAGAAAGTGAAGGTCAAATGTTAATGTGTGTGAAAAGAGGCCAGACTGTGACCCTGTGGAGTCCTCAGATGAGGAGCATGAGGAATTTCTGTCCATTAAAAAAGCTGAAGAACAAGAGGCAGAGGTGAGGAACAGGAGGGAGGAGCGGGAGTGTAGCCAGCCCGGCTGCAGCGTTTACAGGACGGGATCAGTGATGATGGGATGAGAGATTGGCTGGACGTCAGAACAGCCTGGAGCCTGACGAGATGGGCGAAAGCAGCCTGCAAGCAGGAGACGTTTGGGGCATGGAATGAGGAGGTAGCGGTGAAGAAGAGGAGGAAGAAATGGAGGGTGAGAAGATGGAGCAGTGCAGTGGCGGATGTGTCACGGAGACAGGAGAAAATGAAGAGGGAAGTCATGGGGGCGGACGACGAGGATGTCCTGAGGGCACGCAGGGTCAGAGTCTGAGCGCACAGAAGGTGGGCTGGAGCCCCACCATGAGCAAGCCGGGCTGCATGAGGAAGAAGGGCCGAATGACAGTTCCAGAACGTGGGGCTGAAGCATTGAGCAGAAGGCACCGGAGCAGGAAGCGAAACTCCTGGCTGGGGAGAGGCGCCAGTGCACGCTCAGGATTGTAGGAGACCGAGGATGAGATTGTAGGAGACCAAGGGCGAGCTGGAGGAGAACAAGTGGTCCCTGGCTGCACGGGTGCCCTCCATACTGCTGACGGGAGTGACGAGGATGAATGCGAGGCATGGAAAGTTGGGGAGCTTTTTAGAATCGAGGGACAGAGAAGATGGAGAACTGCTTGAGAAGGAGAAAGCAGCAAGAGAAGCGAGCTGAGCTTCAAGCAAACGGTGAAGTCATTACCAACAAAGCTCTTCAGGACAAATAGTTCTTACAGAAGTATCATCCCTGGGGCGCCTTCTTTATGGATGAGGGTGAATACAGAGAGATTTCAGTGCCCCTACCCTGGAGGATCACTTCAACAAAACCATTCTTCCCAAAGTCATGCAGGTCAAGAACTTTGGACGCTCTGGTTGGACCAAATACATCCACTTTGTGGATTAAGTCACCACCTCCTTCCACTCAGCAGGGGGCCAAGAGAGTGCCCAGAATACAAAGTTCTTTAAACAGAAGGCAGCAGGGGTACCAGATGTATCTGAGCAACCATCTGCCAAGAAGTGGAGAATGACGTAGGGTTCAACTACTTACTCTTCCAACTGTGGGACACACGGGCAGTCTCAGCCTCTGGTCCTTGATTAGCTTCTACCATTATTTACATGGAAATTACCGTTATTTCCCACCTGTTGGACTGACTGCCATAGTTGTGATACTGGGTAGCCCAGTTTTTGAAGGTGCTTTGTGAGATTGAGAGTCATGCTGACAAATCCCCAGAAAAGCACTCTCCAGGTAGGATTAGAGGCTCACCACTTATTTCTGAGAAATCTTAGGTTTCATCAATGCTTTGGCTTCCCATACTTACATGGACTGTTTCGATTTTTTTTTTTTTAGAGATGGGGTCTCACTATGTTGCCCATGCTGGATTCAAACTCCTGGGTTCAGGTGATCCTCCCGCCACAGCCTCCTGGGAAGCTGAGACTACAGGCATGTGCCACCATGCCTAGCTCTGCGTTTCTTTTTCCAGCCCCTTAGCTTGTGTCAGGGACATGGGCATGTAAGTGGATAGTACATTACTAACCCTTAGGGTTAGGAGTAATACACCAGGAAATATAAGCTCATTGAAACCTGTTTTAAATTTTTTGGTTGGAGTCAATTTTTCTAGGTGGACATACTTTTTGGTCCATTTCTGTGTGCATGTTAAGAAATAAAAGAATCACACAGCAAAATAAAAAGAGAGAGAGAAAGAGAAGTGCAGGAAGGAATGCAAAATCTGTGCCAGGACATTCACAGTCTTTTGCTGGTGCCCTGGGGTCTGTATGCGTTTCAAGAAAACTGAAATGTGCCAAACCTGCAGAAAATTGAAGAATGTCTGTCACACCCCCCTCTTAGACCTAGAGTATGGCCTGCCCATCCCGGTTCGTGACACAGGATTGTCTTTTAAAGATGGCGTGCCAACATCAGATGTGGCATCAGAGAGTACTACACACACAATACGGAGAGAGTGATTTCTAACTCTGATGAAACATGGCCAGTTGGCATGCTGGGAAAAGCCACATCCACCAGTGACATGCTACTCAAACTTGCCCAGACCAGACCCGACGACAGAAGGAATAGGCCCCACATTGGCTCCTTCTGGGTGAAAGGAGAATGTCAGAGAAAAGAAGAGCATCCATGCAGACACAAGAAGCCCGCAGATCCAGGTGACCCTTGCTAATCAGAATGTTAAGACCAGTACTGTGGAATCAGTGACCCTGCAGCAGATAAGCTTCTCAAGCAGGCTTCAGACATGCCTCACCTGGACCCACCCGAGGACAAGACTGTCACCACACTGGATGCTGGCGGTCCGGGGGATACCATTCCTGAGACAGATCTGAGAAATCATTGCTACCAGTTCGGAGAGATCTTAACGATCGCTGTTGTGCAGGACGGCAGTGTGCTTTCATCCAGTTTGCCCAGGGCACCCTTCTCAGGGCTGCTGAGAAGTCCTCTAATAAGTTGATTGTCAGTGGCCACAGACTCGATGTGAAATGGGGAAGAGCCCAAGCAGCCAGAGGAAAAGAAAAAGAGGAGGACAGAACCACAGGTCCTGGGATCCAGCTAGAGCCTATTCCAGCACTGCCAGGAGCTCTTTCTTCTCCTTCCGCAGCAGCAGATGATGCATCTGCCAACGATTTCAGCCTACCCCCAAGTGGTCCTCGGCTGCGGTGAACATTGCCCTGCCGCCCCCACCCCCTATAGCGCCCTGCCGCTATTGCCAGATTTGGGACCACACATGTTCCACCACCCAATGGGCCTACCCTTCGTTTCATGAGGGCTCTAGAACCAGTCCACTGTCCTTCCCAGGACCCCCGGAGGATGGAAGCTCATGCTGGAAAACACAGCGGTCCCTAGCATATTCCCACACTCTGGGACTCTGTAGAAGAAAGGGTGCTTAAAAATCCCAGTAAATGAATTTTAGAACAAATATATTTTTCCTCCCTTTGTAGTTTCCGTGGTAGCTGAATGTGTTCAGATGTGGGACATTGGCGAACAACAGCCATGCTTTTCTACACGTGTTCAGAGAATGCATGGACCTCAAATAAGCTGCCATTAACACATCTGGTTACTGATATAACATGACTACTAAACCCTAATACCTGTTCCCCTCACCTCTGTGGGGGACAAGTGGCCGTGTGAATTGAATTGTCTGACGGAGTTGCCATCCCAATTATATGTTCATTTTGTGTCTTTTGTGCAGAGGGAGGAATAGATCTGCAGTAAAGAATCTTTTGCCTATTTTTATGTCCATCGAGTATTTTCCTTTTTAACATCTAAACAAAAGATTATTACAGCTGTGTAAGTGGGATTGAACTCTTTTGAAGTCACACCCTCAGAAACATAGGTAGAAATCAGCATCCTGCAAATCCCAGATCTTTTTTTTCCTCTCCTTTTCCTCATTTATTACTAAAGGAATCTATTAATAACTGATAGTTTCACTTCTGTATGCCACCAAAAAAAAGACAAAAATTAAAATTACTTTTTATTCCTATCAATTGGATGGGAACGAATTTCATGGAGCTGTGTATCATGGAAGAAACCTGGTGTCTGGGATGAAATTATTTCAAACACTTCCTGCAAAACACTTTAACAAACCGAAATGAAGAGCATCAGAGTGTGTTTGAGCAGAAGATGTGTGACCTCCCGCTGGAACTCTGATGTTCAGCATTCACCTTCGTGTGTCTTCAGGGTGTCATTGTAATCCCCGGCTTCTAGGCAGGAGACTGTCTGGTCTTAGAATGTTCGGGTGTAACTGCATTGTAGATGATAAAGGATATGCGATGGATCAAAAATAAAATTCAAAAATGGGATGGAGAGAGAAATCATCAAAGAAGTAAATTCCAGAAATTTTCACCAAACTGAAGAAAGTAAATATTCAGATTTAAAAGGTTCGGAGTCCCCAGCCAAAAAATGAAAAAAAGTCTCATACTATCCAACAGAACTGCATACATCTGTTCAGCAAAGGGCATGTACAAAAACAGTGACAGCCCTATC
>NW_012142190.1:2008472-2012033 GCF_000956105.1 Propithecus coquereli | reverse complement strand
GCCCGGCCACATTTTTTTTTAAGAGTACAAATTTTTTTTTATGATTTAATGTCTGTAAAAATTCAAAAACAGGCTAACTGATCTATGATATTGGGAATTACAATAGTGGTTCCCACTAGGGGCAGGTACTGGCTAGAAAGGGGCTCTTGGTAGTATTCTGTTTCTTAATCTGGGTATTAGTTATGCAAAATGTGCATTTTGTAAAAGTCCATCAAGTTGATATTTACTATTTGTGCTCTCTTCTGTAAGTATGTTATTCTTCAATACAGACTTTACATAGTGAAATTGAAAACCAGAGGTAAAGAGGAGATTCTAAAAGCTTTGGGTGTGGCTGGGGAAAAGAGGCAGGGAGATAAAAGGATCAAGATAGAATAACTTGAGACTTAAAGGTAATATTGGGAACTGAAAAGCAATGGAGAAATGCCTTCTAACATTCTGAGAGGAAATTATGCCCAACCTCTCAATCAAGTGAGAGGGTAAAATAAAGACATTTCATAAAACATAGTCTCAAAGGTTTTACCACCTGTGCACCCTTTCTCAGGAAGTTTCCAGAAGATATATTTCACAAAAATAAGAGAACAGGGAAACCAGAGGACCCAGGAAACAGAAAAGAGGGGGAGAGAATTTCCAAAATGATGGTATTATAAAAAGCGGCTCCAGAACTCCACCCTGCACCGGCTTGGCCACGAAGCCAGGTGCTACAGAGAAGGACCAGGGAACACTGCCAAGGAGTGTAACGGGGAGCCGTGTTGTGTGAGAGGAGTTTTAAAGTTGTCTTGGACAGTATGGTGATAGTGATAGGTACCTAGAAATCTTAGCAAATGAAAACAAAAATGATAATTACTAACTACGGGACAACAAAAAGATGTCTAAGAAAGGAAATGCCATGAGAGTACGCTACGGTGAACAGTATCTACACAGTCAGCGAATAATATAAATATTGAATATTGATTGAATTTTTAAAAATACCCATTGAGAAATTAGGGGGAAGGGAAAAGTGCATTGTATCGTGAGGAAGAAGTTGGGAAGAAAGTCAAAATCCTAATATCCTATGGTAAGAAGTCAATATTATATACTTTATAGACTATACACATATATTACTTTGATAATTTTTAAACACCGATTATGAGAAGAAAAATAATTGGTCCATCTGCAGCACAATGAGAATTATTTATCACAGTAACTTCTGTCTAATTGGAGAAAAAACATTTTCCATTCCTTCTGGAGGAAGCTTTAAGTGCACTTTAGTGTTTTGTCCAGTTCTGTAGAGCACAAGGTAAGAAAATCAAATTTAAAACATTTCTGCTTCCTGAATTATGTTATTGGTAATAATCACAAAAATGAGTTTAGATTATTTGAGTGTGTTGCTTAGCTTTTGCCTGTAAGTATTGATATATTTCTGCCATAATTGTGAGGGGGAAAATAGTTTTTTAAAGTGCGTATTCAAATAAGCGGAATGATAAGATGTAATAAGCAACGTACCTAGGTTTTGAAAGCATCTTTGCAGTTTTCCTATGGAAGCAATTAATCCTAGAAACTGCTTCCCAAAATCCCAAATGGTTAAGATAAGCATGGAGGAAAAGATGTTCTCTTTATACAGTCTTTTCCCAGAATAGTGGATTTCAGGAGTTCTCTGTCATTCTCATGACAATGCATTTTTGTCTTTTCCAAATCTTGACACTTATGAAACTTCCAAGTGAACCAAGCGAATACCAAAGTCCCCCGTATCTTCTCCCCGTGCTGGCAAAGCAGAGCTTCAGGGGAACTCTGTCGCATACTCCAGACGGCGTCGAGACGGGCTGGTATTTTGTGGTGGGGCAGAAAGAGAAAGGCCAAATGGAGAAAGTTTTGCAGAGGACCCTCATCACCCCAGTATTCATTATTAGAGCCTCTGCAGGAAAGACTGACAAGTAATCTAATACTGACTTACGCAATTAGTCTCATTCCCACATCCCTCTCAGCTTCACGTAAGTCCACCGAAACAGTGTTGTAAACATTAGAGCAGAGCAAATGGATAGCAGAGTGAAAATGGAAATCTTCTAGAAGGATAGCATGATAGATGGGTTCGAAAAAGAATGACAAGAATATTGTAAAATTTAAGGGAGGCCCTTGGAAAATGGACGAGCCCCTCCTTGAATATTTGTGAAAAAGACCATTTTAATGGTCAAGCTGTATAAGTCAGACAGGGATAGAAGGGTACTGTATTGTGCTAGCACACAGAACAGAGCTTGCCCCCAAAGAAGGGAGCCGTCAGAAGCTAATGTGGGAGGCAAATTGAGCCTGGCCAGGCTGTGAGGTGTCATTGGACCAAAGATGTGTGAACTGGCCGAGGTGAGCAGGGGAAGGAAACCAGCTTAGGGAGGAACTTGAACACCGGAATGAGGAATTTGAACCTTAATCTTTTTACGTGCCTACCTACCTGGGGAGCAAAGACAGTCTTTACCAGAATTTAGTGCAGTTTTCAAATTGGGAATTTATTATTATTTTTTATGTATGAGAAAATTTTATAATGCATTGCATGTAAATAGAAGTGTTGTCTTATGACACTTCCATTCGGTTTCACTTGTATACAGGTGTATGCATCCTGGGTCACAGGGTGAAATGTTGGTCTTGCTGAGTCATGTAATCAAAGGTTTGGAAGACACTGATGTAGAGGAAGCTTTATGGTTCTGTTATAGATGAAAAACCTTGGGAAGCCCTGAGTTGGAGCCACACCAGAGCATGGCGCAGCACTGTGAAGTCTCTGGGCTGTGGTTGCACAGATGTCCTCCACGCTCTAATCCGACGTCCTCCCCACATGGGACATCTGGAGGTCCCCCGGCTTGAGGGCCCTTTGCTTGGTCCTGTGCCCCAGTTCTGTTGAATCCTTCTGTCTCCCTCCTGCATATGAATCTGTGTCTCGTGGTGGAAAGAGTATGTTTTGCATTCAGCTGGACCTGGGTCTCAAGTTTAGTTCAGCTTCACTTGCTAGCAAACTTGTGAAGCCATTCTGAGCCTTGGTTGCCTCTTCTGTGAAAGGAGGGGGAAGTAATACCTATCGCATAGGGTTGTAACGGGAATTTGAAAGAATTTATGTCACCTTCAATCAAGCTATATTCTACTCCTAGGAGTTTATCTGTGTAAGGACTCATACCTACAAAGATTCATAAACATGGATGGCTGATCACAGCCTCACTTATGAGACTAAAAATTTGGAAACAGTTTAAATTATCTAATAGGGGATTGATTTATTTTAAATTGCAATATATCAATAGAATGGAATACTATGCAGCTATTGAAAAGAATGAAGTATACTTAGACCTACTGATATGGAAAGATATCTATGGCACTACTTAGTGGAAGAGAACAAGTTGTAAAATGACTACCCGATTTTTAAAAATATATAGATTTTTGGACATGCATGAAGAAATGCTATAGTAGCATAAATATGGCCACAGTGGTTATCTCTGGAAAGTAGAATTGTGATGGACTTTAGATTTCTATTTTGTGAAATTTGTTTTTTACAATGAGCATGTGTTACTTTTATATTTAGGAAAAAATTCACTGACACACAAAAACACA